>NC_137460.1:108312159-108629659 GCF_964235325.1 Thermobia domestica
TTATATATTTAATCGTCCTCCTCCCCAAGTTGTGGGGCTGAATTTGAATTTAAACAACATCGGAAGTGTCACTGTTCATCTTAGCGACCCCGAAACTATAAATTTGACACTAATATTGGTCATTTTCGATCATTTTAAAATTTCTCCCTCCCTCTCCCGTAGTTTGCGCAATCAAAGTGAAATGATAAAAACAACCCTAGGCCTGAATCTCATCTATGTTGAAAATTTAATCGAAATCGGTCGGGTGGTTCAAGAGTTATTAAGTCACAGACATAGTGATTTCATTTCATATACATGGCTTCAAAAATACATTTTTTCAGACTTTAATGGTAGTTAGTGAATGAATTTTTTTTTATGTCCTACTTTATGCCCTTAAAGCTAAAGGAGGCGAAATATTAAGGGAAATGAATGATTATGAGTGAATTGGTGTAATGAAAATCTGGGAGGTTGGCAATGGGAAATCTCTGAGTAAACGTGCGGACACGATGTTCTCTAGAACAAATTTACAGTATATGGGGTGAGTGCTCTATTACATTTTTTTTTAATTTGCTCCAACTGAGATACTTTTCTCCATGATCTTCCAATTAATCTTATTCAATGTTGTACACGTATTTAATGTATTACTACAGAGACACAAATATAAATTTTGAGGACAGTTTAAAACGTCCATGCTCTTCAGTGAGACTCGAACCCACGACAGGTATCTCCTAGCGATCTGAAGCCGAACTCCGAAGATCAGTCGGCTATTGCCACCGGCTACCACTGAACCTTCGTGTTCCCTCCCCTTTAACTGTAGTTAATAAATTCGACATTGTGTTATTTTTACGATATTTATTTGGAAATGACCTGCCAACCTTCGTTAAACTAGGTAGGAAGTAATAGCTAACTAAAAAGAACCTTTCACTTAGTTCTTTTTTCTTCTTTAATCTTTTTCTCCTCTTCGTTTTGGCGCGCACAGTCACAATGCTGTTGTTGAGGAATTACGAAAGATTTACCATGATTCAGTGTGTTGGATTACTTGTATTAGGATAAACGGAACGTGAGATGATTCAATTCGACTTTAACAAGTCAAACAAACAATACTTACTAAGTTTCGTTTGGTGGATCTTCGTAGAATAACGACTAAACGCAATTAATCTTCAACATAATTCTACTATTCTATCAATGTTTAACGGAATCATCAAACATATACCAATCAATATACAGGGTGGCCCAAAAGTAGGTATACACCCCTGTCACCGTCGCAGTGGCGTAGCACACTTTTGCGGGCCTCCCCGCAAAGTATAGAGAAGGGGCCCTAGTTGTAAAGCCGACAAAAGTAAGGTTGAAGCTCTACTTCTTTAAATCTTTATTCATCGCAAGACTTCGGGGCCCCATATACCTCGGGGCCCCCCCGCACTGCGGGGGTTGCGGGGGCAGCTGCTACGCCACTGCACCGTCGCATTTACGCTAGAGTAAATGTGAGGGTGCAGATTCCTTAGTTGCGCAGATGGCGCGTGGAGTGGTGAGGTGGTATCCAATATTATTTTTAAATGAGAATCAAGGTTTAAATATTTCCTATATATTTTATAAAAATATTTATGAGTATCGGATACAGACTGTGCAGGTATAATGAGCTAGATAGGATACTTATCATGAGATCCAGCTGTCCATTGCACTTCACAAAAAAATAACTGAGTCTATAATTCTCGTCGCACTTGGTTTCACTCCATGCACTTCATCTTCCAGAGCCTGGTCTCCGGTGCCCCTTCGGTACGGGTTCCGACCCTTCCGCTGCTGCCACTGTTGATGTTCTCTTCTCGGGTCCCACGTGAAGAAGAAGGACTCTTCTCACTCTGATGTATACAGCCCCCTTGGCCGGATCCTGCGCTGCCACCTGGCGAGAAAACTGGGAAAACATCCAGAGACGTTTCAGAAGCCTGGGACGATGTGGTGGCGCTGACTACCACACCCCTGCATTGATCAAGTATAACGTACTAATTTATGGGTTTGTTTTCTTCAACTGTTCCGAGCTTAAGGTATAAGTAAAAAGACATTAAGAACAGATAATAAAGATAAGATTTACCTGTTTGATAACAATAAGAAATTATAGAATATGAAATACGGTGAACTGATCAGTACGGGACTGTATGCTACTTTTGCGCCACCCTATATATCTCATTGAGCTGAACAATGTGATATGAGTTAGTGTAAATAAAAGTTCATGCGTAATCTTCGAGAAAAATCAAGAGAAATGAATTTGCTTGTTAATCTTTTTTAAAAAATCGTATGTATGAAATCTACGTTACACATGAGTATTAAGGTGAAATTGATACTGAAGCATTCTACCATCAAGTTGTTCATTATGAAATTAGCAACATTATGGTTAATGAGATATAATTCAAAATTATCAATAAATTCTTAAGCCTTTTAATTTCTCTTTAACCGAAATAATGACCAAATTGATAGATATATCAGTTGATAGGCGGCATCAAGCTGAACAAAAGGTTTAAATTCTCGTGTATAGTTTTCGAGAAAATCAAGGATAGAATAGATAAGTGGAGTTTGTCAAGTTTAAGTAGAACACTGTCCAATTCCCGACCAATTCTATTTTATCATTCTATATTATAACCAATATACGAATTGGCAATATAGTAATATTCAAGATAAGGCTTTCAAAATAAATAAAATAATCTACGAAATAGGATTTTTCTTTCAAATTCTAAATGTTTCAATTGTAATAGATATTTATCCGTTTTTATAGTTCTAATGCCTGAAACATGCGAAGAATACAGAATTCCTGCATTAGTATATTCAAAAAACTTAAATTTGTTTTGTATTTTTTCTGAAAGTAATGTACAAGCTTTTAAGGTATTGTTGAAAGCAATATTCTTTAAGCATTCCGACTGCAATGTTATGGTAATCGTAATCTATATTATACGGTGACTACGTTTGTGACTGTTAATTTCTTGAACCACCCGACCGATCATGATAAAATTTTTGACTTAGATGCAGTTCTAGCCTGGGAGTATTCTTAGCTATTCACTTTGACGGTAGAATTTAGGGGGAAGGGGAGGAGGAAAATTATAAAAAAATAAATAAAACTTAATAACTCTTGAACCACCCGACCGAACTCGATCAATTTTTCAGCATAGATGAAGTTCACATCTGAGTGTTTTGTCATGTCACTTTGACGGTGAAACATTTATAAATGATAGAAAACGACAGATATTAGTGTCGAGTCTATAGTTTTCGTGGTCACTGAAGTGCACAATGACACTTCTGATGCTGATTAAATCCAAATTCAGCACCGCAACTTGGGGGAGGGGAGAAAGGATATATATATATATATATATATATATATATATATATATATATATATATATATATATATATATATATATATATATATATATATATATATTCTAAAATGATTAATATCAGCGTTGAGTTCATGGTTTTCGGGGTCGCTGAGATGAACAAAGACACTTCCGATTCCGTTTACATCCAAATTCAATACCGCATCTTTGGTAAGGGGGAAAGGGAAATACATAAAACTGATCAAAAATATCCCATATTAGTGACGAATCCATAGTTTTTGAGGGTTGCTGAGATGACCGGCGACATTTCCGGTGCCCAGCTCCGTAACATGGAGGAACAGGAGGGGAAGAAAGAGCTATATAAAAATGATCGAAAATGGTCGATATAAGCGTCTGATTCATAGTTTTTGGGGTCGCTGATATGAACAGTGACATTTCCGATCCCTTTTTAAACAAAATTTAACCCTGCAACTTGGGAGAGGGTAAGATATATAAAAATGGTCGAAAATGACCAATATCAATGTCGAATTCATAGTTTTCGGGGTCGCTGAGATGAACAGTAATCTTTCCGATGCCGTTTAATTCGATGCCACTAAAAATGAAAACAGCGTATTTCACGGATATCAAACACATGAGATACGGTGTTGTGCATTTAAATTTTCTTTTTAACCAAGCGAAGCGGGTAATCCATGCTAGTTGTATGATAAAGGTACAAAAATGACTTGCATTCACATGAATTTCTGTAATAAATAAGTTTAACGTAGTCCGTGACATTATTATCTGCAATAGTGCTTTTTTTCTCCTACTATTCTCAGCACTTCCTCATTAATTTTTCGTTTTAACAATATATTTTTCTACATACACACATTTTGTAATTTCTTTATTCCGTTTCCATTTTTGTTACATAATATCCACGTTTTTACTTTTCATAACACAATACTGCAAAACGAAACATTTGGTTAATCTTTTTCGTAAGTCTGGATTCAAATATCTTGTCGTTAAATATTTCCGTTGCCATTTCTAAACTTACTTTCACTTCCCGGTCGCATTTTAAATCTGTACTAATAATACTACTTTAGTACAGAGAGTCATCTGTTCTACTTTGTCCCCTCTAAATTTTCTAGTTACGATAATTTCCTTTCTTCCAATCACTATTGCATTCACCTTTGCCATTAATCTCCATCAGTGTTGTTCTCAACTTCTCCCCAAATTTTAGTTTTATTCTTCTCTTTACAATAACATGCAGCACTTGTATTTAATTGTTGCTTGTCTATAGTTATTAACTTCACGTATTTTGTGTCAACCTAATTCTATTCAGTCTCAGCGTGCTTCAGCCCGTTTACACAGCCCGGTGACTTCGCTCATTTTAAATCAATTCTTTAATGCGCCGTAAACTGAAAATAAAATGATGATTGTTTCTTACAATGACCTACACTGTTCATTCCACTTTAACCGTTGCAGGAAAGTGTTCATGAAAATAAAGTTTGAAAGTTGTGAATCATCTTACGTTAGTTAGTTTAAAGTAAGTAAAGTAGGCTAGACACTGTACGTGGGTGAGTGATGGAAGAGTCAATGGATCTTTTAACATTAGTGGTCATCATAAACATTTTGCAATAGCTTTTCACAATATTAAACCTTTTAATGCTATATTGACTCATTAAAGTCAAGCAACGGTGAATCGTGATTCATACAACAGTGAATATGATACGAATAAAGAATCTTGTATAAAATTCTTTGACTACTTCCTCTTTTCTATCTTTGAAGGTATTATCTTTCTGTAATATAAACTTATGACATCTTAAGCTTTAGGACACCAAGGAAGACAAACAGATGCGTCATTTATTTATTCACTTATTTTATTTTTTCAAACAAGAATCAAGAAAGATTTTCTTAAGCGAAAAATATTTGAGTGGGTGACCATTATTGGCAAATTCTTTTCTTTCTTTCTTTCTTCATATAACCAGCAACCGGTACATTTGTGCATCAGGGTTGCAAGCTCATCGATGACAATTAGATCTATATGCATTCCCTGATTTGAAAGTAATACAAAAAATCGTGTAATTAAATAGTTCAAGGGCAAAAATCTTTATTTTATTTTACTTCTTTATCTATATATATAAAAGAGAACGTACAAAATCCTTTGTCCGCTCATCACGCTAATACGGCTGAACCAATTTCTTTCATTTTTGGGGGGTTATTAGGATTTGGACCCTAGATGGTTTTTATCATATCACTTTAATTTTTAATTACCAGTGTCTTGAGATAATTGACCATTCAAGTGTCCATAACGTACAAATCCTTTGTTATTAGTTCATCATAGGTAAAAATAAACGTATTTATATGCAACCCGCATGACCGTGTCACTCGGCGGGTTAACATAAATGACAGGCGATATACAGCGGAAAATAGCTTGAATCTTCTGTTTAAAATTTTTTAATTGATTTGCTTATTTTTACAGACACTTTTACAATATGCCAGCACCGGGATGACCGCAGCGAAGCGGGGCGGGTTAACATAAATGACAGGCGATATAATGTTAAGATTTACTGCAATCTTCTATGGTTTTTATCATATCACTTGAAAGCGAAAAAGTAAAAATTATCTAAGTAACAAAGTTTATTGCGTTCCGGGGTGACCGCAGCGAAGCGGGGTGAACGCTGCTAGTTTTAGCATAAATTTGCTTGTAATTTGTACACCTTACTGTTAGTTCGAAGATGCTAATTTATAGCCGATATTCAGAAGCCATTCAGGAATTTCCGGAATACTAAGTGTTTATATAACTTACAATAAAATCAACGTTAGTGGTCTTTAAGGAAGGAGAAGAACATTTTGGTATAGGAATAAAGTTTTGTGATATAAAGATAAAGAAGGAAATTTTGGTGTAAGAAAATTGGGCATCAAAATTTGCTCCATATTATATGGATTTCAGAAGCTTTGATGACAGAAACCTTGGTGTAACCGGTGACTTCGATGTTAGTTTTTTTTTTTTTTTTTTTTGTTAGGACATGACTTCTTTTACTTTAGGTTTTTCATATATAATTTTTTCAGTTGCCTACTTATTTGCTACTTGGAATACACAGTCAAAAATCGGATCATAATCCTTACCTCAAGGTTGGAATTTCTAATCCTAAAATCTTAGTACAACTATAGTATAAACTCTTTCGAGTATACATACATGCGCAATAGAATATGAACTTTTAAGGAAAACCTGCGGGTTTTCACATTATTATTTTAATGTTATATTGACTCGTTAAAGTCAAACAAACTTGAATCGTGATTGATATAACATTGAACAGTAATGCGAATAAAGAATCTTGTATAAAGTCCTTCGACTATTGCCCCTTTTCTATGTTATCTTTCTGTCATTTAGACTCAAGTCCTGACTGGCTGATTGATCAACGCCCAGGTCGAACCGTTTAATCTAGAAACTTTAAATTTGGATAGGAAATAAAATCTGTGATATAAGGTCTCACCAAGGAAAGATTTTTGAAAATTCGACGGGAAAGAAAGAAAAGAAGGGAGGAATTATATTATTAAAGCATCTGTCATGGTTATAGACACGAAATTTATTATTTTGACTTATTTTAAAATAATGTCTCACCGTTTTTGACATTTGCTCTGGGGGGAAGAAAAGAGGTAGAAAGAAAAGGGTGGGGATTGCTATAATTCTATTATAATAAAATGTCTATATTTCTGAAAGTTAGAGACATAAAATTTGGTGTTTGGATGTTTCATTTATAATAATTAGACACGTTTCAGCGTTTTATTTATTAATTTTATTTTTCACCTAGAACTGCAGAAAAAAGGGTGGATATGGTTGAATAAGATGCACATATGCAGCGTTCGAGAATTTCATGCGATATCTCAAGTTCAAACGAATTCTATGTGAACGGTGCTGAAAGAAGGACGAAAAATA
Organism: Thermobia domestica; assembly: GCF_964235325.1. Classification (NCBI taxonomy): domain Eukaryota; kingdom Metazoa; phylum Arthropoda; class Insecta; order Zygentoma; family Lepismatidae; genus Thermobia; species Thermobia domestica. The sequence goes on from NC_137460.1 coordinate 108,319,375, forward strand.
TTGCTCATAGTAATAGCTGTGCGCATTTGCTAATACTTAAAAAAAATCTAGAATTTGCAATAAATTCAACGTTAGTGGTCTTTATTTAGTGACAGTGTAAGGAAATTTTGTATGGAGAAAAAACGGGGTTTGAACATTCGTTGTACAGAAATCTGGATAGACTTCGGGATAAGGAATTGTTGTTGGGGTAAACCTCGCGTGAAGGTGATTTTGAGTATTACTATCAGCTTAATGCATATTGTAGGAAAGTAAGATTGGATGTGCACTAATTTTTGTCTCGATTATTGTAATTTTTAAAATGTAATAAAATATATAGAATAATTAATTTAAAAGAAAGACAATTTATTTTAGTATTTCCATCCACATCATAAAATAGTTTACTGACGATTTAAGTAAGAAACGATTGTTAAAGTTAGCATTATGTTAAATATTGTTTAGTGTCTTATAGTGAATTAGTGGTTTATAAGCTGCTTGCGTAAGCATACAGGAGCTTATAGTTTTAATCCAGGCAGGAGCGCACCCACAAATTTTTATTGGGAGGGGTCCAAGCTATGTGGGGGAGGGTCCAATACTATAGTATTGAACGGGTATTATTCTGCATCCGAAAAGACAATAAGCCATTGTAAAATACTTCTACCTATATTTTCAGAAAAAAAAATTGTAGAACTACATTGTTCTTATACGAGAAAGAATACATATGAAGAGTAAGATCAAATTTTCATGCTACATCAATCATTTTCCTGTTAAACAAATATAGTTTTATTGACAAAGTTAAACATGTATATTGTTACTAAGTTTTTTGGTGGATCCGAACCCGGCCGACCACCGTAGGTACGCCCTGACTTCTGATATATACAGGGTGTTTCAAAACAACACCGACAACGTTTGCGAGGTGATTCCTGGCACCAAGATAAGACAAAAAGTATAGACCAACCTGGGTGCACAAATGCTTCCTTTCGGAGTTATAGGCTGCCGAAAGTATGAAAAAATGAATTTTAAAGGTCCATAGCTTCAAGACAATGGGACCTGCCGTAGTCGGGTGAAGATTTCACTTAAGAACTAAGGCCTGTGACAAGCATCTTGGCATTTCAGCTAAACGAATAAAACTCAAGCTCTGGCGTGACGTTGCCAAGTGGTAAAGGGGTATGGCTGTGGGTAAGCAGACAAACTACAGCGCGATCAGGTGACAGGGGATAGACGTGGATGTGTGCAAAATAAACGTGGCAATACCGCTGGCCTCTCATTTGCTAGCAGCATTTAAAAGGAACTTGTTTGTCACGCTGTTTAGGATGTGTCCTATCCAAATATCCAAATTTCAGAATTTTGCCATACTTCCGCAACAATTTTTATAGAGGTAGTTGGTGAGTACTTTACATTATATGCCCGTAGTCAAATTCCCTCTATAAAAACTGTTGCGTGAGTATCTTAGGATTCTCAAACATGGACTTTTGGATAGGGCACGTACTAGTTCCTAAGTGAAGTCTTGATCCGACTACGGTATATCTCATATTTTCGAGCTATGGGCCTATGTTTTCGGCAGCCTATAACTCCGAAAGGAAGCATTTGTACACCCAGGTTGGTCTATACTTTTTGTCTTATCTTGTTGTCAAGAATCACCTCCCAAACGTTGTCGGTGTTGCTTTGAAACTCCCTGTATATATGGGATGTCTAGGTAACTACTGGCCGAATCTGAATTAAATTTGGTGGGCAAGTAGCCCATTGTCTAAGGAATGAAGTTCGGCATAATCGGTGGCCGAACTCGGTCAGGGACAGGCTCGGCTTTTCTGGTACTTTACTGGCTGGATTTGAACAAAATTTGGTGGGCACGTAGTCCAACAACAGCAACATAGTTCCACATTTTTACACACATGGAGTTTCTGTGTTTGGTTCATCGACTACGTTTTACTTGTTATCTTTGCGGCTTCGATTCCTTTGGGAGCTTATATGAGTTTGAGTTTCTGTATTATACGGTACGTTCTTAAGCAATGTCGAGATTGTGACACCGGAACTTAAATCAAGTGCAATTGGCGGATGCCCAAACCATAATTGTAAAACTATCCTTCCCAGAGCCTATTCCCAACCACGGCTATCTTGCGCCTCTGAAAGCTGTATTACTGAACCATTCCCTCGTTCCCAGATAGAAGTTCATGTAGTTCGGATATTCACAAGCTGTAGGTCCACCTTACTCACAGATTAATATGTTTTTTGCTTGGAATAAACAGTAAACTTTCTTATCGTGTGCAACTATCACCACCTTCTTCTTGTGAACCAAATTTGGGCGAGATTCGTGAATCCCTGCAGAGTGTTCTTAAATATGTTTCATCCACGGCCAAATTGTATAAACTACTTGCTACTTTAGATATGCTGCCAAAAATCAAAACCAATGTTAGATTGGTTGGTTGGATTTGAGTTTAGCGTCCAGTTCAGCACCGAGGCTATATCAGACCCGCGAGGAATCGAACCCAGATATTCCGCGCCGAAAGACGCGTACGCTATGTATCTATGAGAGAGGATGAATCCAAATATATTGGTTTTACCTAATTCTTTCGTGAATATAACCACAATAGTGCGAACGGAGTAGGAACTTTTCGTGCCTAATATCTTGTAACGCATATAATTAATCGATTATTAACTTAATTAGTAAATTAGTCATTAATTATTAATTGCTAGTGCATATAAAAACTGAGTTGTGAAAAAACTTTTTCTTACAGTCAAACAATGTTCTGTATTAATCACCATCAACTTAGCATCAAAATTACAGAGTTAGTAACACTGCTCTTGTTGCAAATGGCCCGGAGGCCAAATTCGAATGAATGAAATTCCATTCCTCCTACATTCAACAATTGAAGAGCGCACTCAAGTGAATAATCACACAGCAAACAGATTACTCATGCGCTGGGGAATTTCTACTTCTTTCATCTTGTTTTTTATTTTCTTTTTCTCTGTTTCTGAGATTTGTGAGAACGTGATAGCGCGTCCAGTTTATCATTGCCGAAAAAGGAAGTAATCCATTTGCATCGATTGAGTATTATTATTATATGGTGGTGATTCCTTTCATCAGAAATATGACTAAAAGAAGGTATTAGAGGGCTATCTGTGCGAAAACAAAAGATTGAGAAATAAATTGTACGTTGCAAAGTGTTCCAAATCTATAGTTAACATTTCTTTTTGTAGGCAATACTAGCAAATAAAGTACTCAACCACGAAAGGGCAGATTGCAATCAGAGGGAGGAAATTGTGTGAGTCGTCTTATCGATTCATATCCCAAGAGAAGAGGATATAGAATTGTAACCAACCGAGAGCATTTGGTTATTTTTCAATTGTGCATTTGACTGGGAAACTTGTTAATAAAATTGAACATATTTACTACTAATAAATAAGATAAAAACGTGTGTGTATGTGTATGTGTCTGTCTGTCATCACATTTTCACATAGAAGCTAGGAGTCACCTATAGCCACAACACTTTGTACAGGTAGATTATCACTAGATCAAATCGCGTACGAAGCTGTTCTTTTTATTTTCGGCTTGGAGGGTTGGCAGGAATCAAAATTTATGCGAATTTCTGATGGTTTCTAAGAATATTGGCTGGTATGCAACTTGCATAACACATTTACTCTAGAAGGCTTATATAACAGGAGAGGATAAATGTGATGCTCTTCGTTACTTGCCTGCTTGTACGTATTTCACTCAATTTTTTAATTGCAGATATTTTACATAAAACGTATCCTTCCCGTGTTAAGAACTAGCATTTCAGCAAGTATTTAATAAATAAATATGCTAAATTAAATAATTCAACTTCCTGGCTCTACAGTCCTTTGTAACCTGCATACCCTGTCGACTCCCAATCCCATTATTCTTGGCTTTCTAAACTGGAATTCTTCTCTCTTAAACTGACAACAGGGAAAAAAATAAAAATTGAAACATGGTAAAGCAAGAAATGAAGAAAGACATGACAAACATAAATGCTGAAATAATGGGTGTCATATGACTAAAAAAAAAAAAAAAAAAAAAAAAAAAAAAAAAAAAAAAAAGAAGAAGAAGCACAAGACGAGATATTTGGCAGAAGCAATAAATATTGGTCTAATCCACGAGATTGGCGACCTGTTAAAAAGAAATAAACCTAAAAGATACATTTAGAAAATTAATGCACTCTATTACAGTATATCAACCTTTGCCTATTATATACTATAATAAAATAGTAAGATAAACCTCGAGCGAAACAAAGCATTTCTATTACAAAACAAATATTATGTACAACCACCAGTGAAAGTATCTCCTCCCTAAGTGCTCTAATCCCATTACTTGGGTACAGACAATCTGCAGTTGTGAGAACGCCTGGGCAGATACAACCCAACTTACACGTAACTTTTCTCGGCACTGACAGCAGTTGGTCAGATCTTTATACAAGGAAAATTGTGAGTAGATGACACACGAAACAGTTCTCCATTCTAAGATGAATCTCTATGGTTGTCCAATGAACACCATATATTATTCTCAATATTGCTGTGTATGTAATGTATTATTTCATTATATACTGTATGTTCAGAGAAATAAAAATACTGACCACGAATAACCACAAAATGATTGAAAATAGATATAAATATCAAATCTTAAACAACTACTGGAAATAAGTTTGAAAATCATTGTCTCCATTGATAGAACTTCTCCAATTCTCCTCATTCCAACATCTTTTTTCTTTCTGGTGAGAAGATCTCGCTCGTCACGCTGATTATGCATTGAAATTGAAATTGAGACATTTGAAAAAGTTTCAGTCTGGCGGGTATTTGAACCCGGGTCTAATCAATAGAAGTTCAATGCGCTAAACCACTTACCTACCGCGTCACTTCACCACTAACCTTCCACCTACGCTAATAGCTACTTAAAATCGTTTCATGGAAGAAAATACCCAAGATATTAATGCCCGTATAAGGTGACGAAGTGAGTGTCACAATGAGTTACTTGAGATTTCCTTGTTTAACGCAAAACCAAGTTATATAGACGATCCTCAATGAGCAAAATATCACGTAACTTTCTTCAAGTTGAGGCTACGTCACCATTTTCAGCAATGGTCCCGATTTACGTTACGATTCTTCTTTACCTTAACTTCCAATTTCCAAAGAAGAAAAGACGGTAGAAATTATTTTCACATTCTTTGAATTATATCAAGACGTATAGAAATAGAATTTTCTATGTTTATCTTCCATAACTACTAGTATATTTTCTTATCTTCGTATGAGAAATTTGTGACAAAAGGTAAAACAGGAATCCCGTCGTGGCAATTATTATTTTTCTTTATTCAAAGGTATTGTTTACGTAATTGATATTGTAATTCTGTTATTCCTTTATCATTATTATTATTATTATTATTATTATTAATAATAATAATAATAATAATAATAATAATAATAATAATAATAATAATAATAATATGACAAAAGAAGGAAAAAAGTCATAGGCTAAGCTATTCATATGAACAGGAAAGATACATGTCAGATGTTTCATAGGTTTACACATGAAAGCAATAATATTATTACCTGTGTGGATTTATAGATAGAATTATTATTTTATGACAACAAGAAATGGAGTATAAATATTTGTTAGCTGATAACAGTAATGAATTTCGTTTCACCCTCCTTCTAGGTAGAGAGTTGAGGTGACATCCTAAATAGGATCATTCACGTGACTAGAGTTTTAAGTTCGATTACTATTTGTAATTTGTGCACAGAGTTAATCCATGACAAGTGATCGAGAAAAAAGAAAAATTGCCGCTTGACCTTTTCAAAATTTTTTTTTCATTAATGTTTATACTATATCAGGGTACTTCAAAACTACAATTAATTATTTTTTTTAAAAACCTCCCGTAGCGACGCAACTTCTGCCGCCATTTTGCGTTTTCTTGATTTCAGGCGTTCACGTTGTTTTGAATATCTCAGCATCTATTTGTCCTAGCAAATTGAAAATTGCTGGGCGTGTCCAACTTGTGCAGAGCTAAAACTTTGTTCTGTTAATATTTTTGCTTAAAACCACTTGAAAGGGGTGAAATCGTGGCCTACAGTAGCAACATTTTTGGACATTAAAGACATGTTTGAGAAGAGAAAGTAATTGACGCAGAGGTCTGAGTTTGTGTGTGCATGTAGTCTGAGGTCATAAGTATATACTCAAAATTTTGCAGACCTGTAGCTGCTCCCAAAGGCCGTAAAAATATCGTAAAGTTGGGGAATTACGCCAATTTGTCATATTTCACTGTCCAATATCTCCAATAGGCCTAGATAAAAAATTGAAATTTTGGAAATATTTACTCCTTTAGTATACCATAAAAACACAACAAAGCGCGTTTTGTTTTTTTGAGCAGAAGGGGGTCAAAGTAGTAAGGAATCACACCTCCGTATTAAGGTGTTTGTTCAGAAATTCAACTGGAAATTTGTTGTTGTGAAGTAGGATGAATGGCTAGTCCAATTAAGGTTCTCAAGCTCCTTTCTTTTCTCTAGTTGTGACTCACTGTCTTATCACCCACAGCAACACTGGTGAAGAATGCCGCTATCAGCAGAAGGCGAAAAAAGTAAAAAACGCATGCTTGGCAAAAAGTGTAAGCTCATTGTTCGTAAGTACTTGTTGTTTGCTATATCAATGATTTTCAAACGTGATTATGCTTGTTTCAACTGTCAACTCATGCAGGAGACTGTTGTTTTTTCGTTTGATTTACATTCCATAGTCAGTGAACACTTACTCACTGTAAACACTGACTGGGGAATGTAAATTTAACAAAAGGAGAACAGTCTCCTGCATGAGTTGACAGTTAAAACAACAATAAACAGAATTGAGTATAATTGAAGTAGCAAGCAGCAAGAGAAATGAGTACTTACGGACTTTTTTTGCTAAGCATGCATTTTGACCTTTCTCGCCTTCTGCTGACAGCGGCATTTTTCACCAGTGTTGCTGTGGGTGATAAGGCAGTGAGTCGCAACTAGAGAAAAGAAAGGAGCTTGTGAGCCTTAATTGTACTAGCTATTCATCCTATTTTGTTTTACTTCACAATAACGATTTCCAGTTGAATTTGTGGACACCTCCTAGAGGCTGACGTTATTCCTTAATACTTTGACCCCCTTCTGCTCAAAAACACAAAACGTGCTTTGTGTGTGCTTGTGAGTTACGGTATAATAAAGGAGTAACTATTCCCAAAATTTCAGATTTTTTTTATCTAGGCCCATTGGAGATATTGGACAGGGAAATATGACAAATTGGCGTAATTTCCCAACTTTGCGATATTTTTAGGCCTTTGGGAGCAGCTACAGGTCTGCAAATCTTTGAATATATACTTATGAACCCAGACTACACGCACACACAAATTCAGACCTCTACGTCAATTGCTTCCTCTTCCCAAACATGGTCTTCAGTGTCCACTGTAGGCCCTGATTTCACCTCTTTCAAAAATGTTAAGAGGACAAAGTTTTAGCTCTGCAAAAGCTGGACACGCCCAGCAATTTTGAATTTGCTAGGACAAATAGATGCTGAGATATTCAAAACAACGTGAACGCCTGAAATCGAGGGAACGCAAAATGGAGGCAGAAGTTGCGTCTCTACGAGATGTTTTAAAAAATAATTAGTTGTGGTTTTGAAGTACCCTGATATAGTATAAACATTCATGAAAAAATTAGATCTTTTGGAGATGGTCGAGCGGCACATATTTGATCACTTAGAATGGATTGACTCTGCAGGTAGGAACAATACATTTTGGCCCATACTAACATTAAGGATAAGCCTTATGCATTCATCAATTGTTGGCTAAACACGTTAAGTTCCCAGACAGTACCAATCACGGTTGATACGGATGAATGTAATTTTGTGTTGTTGGCATTTCACCTGTGAAGGAAGTCGTCTCAACTCTTAAATTTAATATTTTTCATGTTAGTATACATAAGAAATATCAATGTTGCAGATGATAAAAATTTCCTTAATTACCTCAGCGGGAATCAAACCCGCGACCCCAATGTTGTGAAACTGACGCTTAAGCCACTACTTTTTTTTCAAAAAAGGTCAACCGATCATACCTCATTTTTCTGAGCAACCCGAATTTCCTCGTATACAAGGTTTCTTTAACCTTTACCAAATTCGACAGGGAAACCAATACGTTCATATCCTGGATAGTTAAAGTTCCAAAGGCTCTCGCACCGGGAACCGAACCCGGGACTCCGTACACCAAAGGCGGACAGTAAGACATCGCTGTTCTGCAAGAAGGAAAAAACTGAATGTGCAGTGAATTCACTACATTACACACTTTTACGAGTCCATTGTGATACTGAAACTTTCTGATTTCAGTCATGATAAAATTGAAGGGTCATGTAAAAACAATAGCCCAGAGAATTCAACTTTAAATTGAAAACGAAAAAGACATACAAACTTGCAAGGACGTGAAAATGAAATTGGTCTTTAGAATACTTTGAACCCTTGACAGGCACAGGGCCGTGCCATTATGGGAGCGAGCGGGCGACATCCCCGGGCGTCGAAATAAGGGAGCATAAAATTCGGGAGGAAAAGAAAAGAAATGTAATAAAAAAGCTCATAATCGAGGAAAAGCTATGTTTATTTTTAAAATTTGACTTACGCCAATCATAGTAGCGCTTCGCGGCTTTTTTTAGCGACCTCACATATATGTACGGGGCGCTGCCGTATGCTCTCGCCTCGGGCCCTGATTTTTCATGGCACGGACTGGACTGACACTCATATTAACTGGAATCTGGTGTTTCAGCTCACAGAATTTTTAAAAAGTTAACTAATTTAACGAACCTTCCGCAGCACCTTGTTTTTCCTATTTTTACTCGTTTTACTTAATTTTCTCGTTTTACTCATTTTTACAGTTTTTCCAATAACTCTATAAGAACAGAAACAAAAACAGAGAAACATTTAGGACAGTAAACATCACAAGCATTCTTCGCGCGTTCTTCCTTTACCTGAAGTAAAACAAAAAAATATGGTGAAAATGCATTTTTTGGTTTTCTATATTCTATGTGTTGTCAAATCTCTAAAAATAAACCAAACAAAGAGCAATATTAATACACAAGACGCGCAACATCTTAGCTATTCATAACATAACTATTGCATCACCCGAGTAACTCTAGTATATCCACAAATCATCATTTGTCATATTTTACCGAAATATGTCATGACTTTTCCGACAACCCGATACTTTAAACGTTGTTAATACGCGAAGTTCATTGATCTCATCACTTATTCACTTGCTCTCTTATGATCATCAAAACCTTTAGGGTACTTCCCGTAGATATAGAAAGGTGAAGTGTAATATCCAGGCTTACGTAGCGTGCAAGTAAACAAACAAAAAGCAAAAGGATGATATTTCCCTCCCCCAACCCCTACAATGGAGTGTATTTATTCTTCAACAAAAGACTTGAAATCTAATAAGAAAATTCATAAAATATAAAATATGTAGCTAAGTCTCGACTTTGCAATAATAATAATAATAATAATAATAATAATAATAATAATAATAATAATAATAATAATAAAGGAATAACAGAATTACAATATCAATTACATAAACAATACCTTCCAATAAAGATAGAAACTGCAACGACGGGATTTGAACCCGGGTCATTGTAATGGCAGTTCCCTGCTTTTACACTTTGCCATCAATACCTTATACGATGATGAGAAAATAAACTAGTAGTGATGTCAGATAACCATAGAACACACTATTTCTACACGTGTTGATATAATTCAAAGAATGTAAAAATAATTTCTACCGCCTTTTCTTCTTTGGAAACTAGAAGGTAAAGAAGAACTAAATGTAAATTGGAAACATCGTTGAAAACTTGAAGATCGTTTCGTGCTTGGTTCGTCATTGAGGAACGTCTGTATAACTTGCTTTTGCATTAAAGAAGGAAATCTCGAGTAAATCATTGTGGCACTCACATATGCAACATCTCGTTATACTTGCATTAGTATCCTGTGCATCGTCTCACATGAAACGAATTTAACTAGCTAATAGTTTGGGCGGGAAGTGAAGTGGCGCTGTAGGTAAGTAGTTAGCGCGTTTTATTTCTATTGATTAGACTCGGGTTCAAATCCTGGCCAGGTTCAAACTTTCTCAAATGTTTCAATATCGATTTCAATGCATACTCAGTATGACAAGCAGGATCTTCCTCTCTCCAAAAAGAAAAGGTCGTTGGAGTGAGAATTGGAGAAGGTCTGTGAATGGAGGCAATCATTTACCAACTTAATTCCAGCAGTTACTGTACTTTTGATATTTTCATCTACTTTCAAGCATTTTCTCATTCATGCGTGGTCAGTGATACTTTCCGCAAATGTACTAAACTGAAATGTAATATCCATTTTTGGTGTAGCGTGCAAGTGGAAAACAAATAAAAAAAACAACATATTAATATTTCGCTTCCCTAAACCCCTTACAATGCAATGTGTTGATTCTGTAACAAAAAGACGTGCTCCAATCAGAAACTTCATAAAATATAAAATCTAGGCAATCTCGAATTCTCAATAATAATAATAATAATAATAATAATAATAATAAAAATAATAATAATAATAATAATAATAATAATAATAATAATAATATAATAATAATAATAATAATAATAAAAATATAATAATAATAATAATAATAATAATAATAATAATAATAATAATAATAATAATAATAATAATAATAATAATAAAGGAATAACAGAATTACAATACCAATTACGTTAACAATACCGTCCAAAAGAAGATTGGAAAATAGTTGCCACTAGGGGATTCGAACCCGAGTGTCTGCGAGTCTTTACTACTCTGCCACAAACTCTTCATACAAATGTAAGAAAATAAACTAGTATTTACGGATGATAGAAATAGAACTCTATTTCTACACGTGTTGAAATAATTCAAAGAATGTGAAAATAATGTCTCCCATCTTTTCTTTGGAAATTAGAAGATAAGGTGAGGAAGGAATGTAACGTAAATCGGGACCAACGTTAAAAACGGTGACGTAGCCGCAACTTGTAGAACGCTTCGTGATATTTTCCTCATTGACGAAGATCTATATAACTTAGTTTTGAGTTAAAGAAGGAAATCATAAGTCATTGTAACACTCACTCAAGCAACGTCTCCTTATACGAGCATTAGTATGTTGTGTATAATCTTCCATGAAACGATTTTAGTTAGCTATTAGTTTGGGTGGAAGATGAAGTGACGAGGTAGGTAACTTGTTAGCGCATTAAACTTCTATTGATTAGACCCGGGTTCAAATCTCCGCCAGACTGAAACTTTCTCAAATGTCTCAAATTGATTTTAACGCATACTCAGTGTGACGAGCAAGATCTTCTCACCAGAAAGAAAGAGATGTTGGAATGAGGAGAATTGGAGAAGTTCTGTCAATAGAGACAATGATTTACAAACTTATTTGTAGCAGTTCTTTCAGATTTGATAGTTTCGTCTACTTTCAATCATTTTGTGGTTCATGCGTGGTCATTATTTTTATTTCTCTGAACATACAGTATATAATGAAATAATACATTACATACACAGCAATATTGAGAATAATATATGGTGTTCATTGGACAACACCCTCTGAACAATAGAGATTCATCTCAGAATGAAGAACTGTTTCGTGTGCCATCTACTTATAGTTTTACTTGCATAAAGACCTGACTCAATGCTACCAACTGGTGTCAGTGCTGAGAAAAGTTATGTATAAGTTGGGTTGCATTTGTCCAGGCGTTGTCACGACTGCAAATTATCTGGTCCCCAAGTAACGGAATTAGAGATCTTAGGGGGAAGATACTTTTCCTGGTGGATGTACCAGTATGCTGAACTTACATAAATAGAACCGTAGTTTCTTTCCTAAAACCTTGTAAGCTCCTGAAATAGGCATATCCAATTCCTTTGACTCTGTTCGCATGGATTTTGTCCTGGTAGCGCCATTCATGGACTCATTTTTGATTTGGAAGGAAAGAAAGAAACTAACAGTGTTTATCTGTCTATCACTGCTATTAGTTTATTACGATTTTCATTTGTTTCTGATTCATATATTTCAACTTCGGATAAATGAATAACGCTCCGTCACTTGAAATTAAGTTTGGAATATTGCCCTTAGGTCGATCTCAGTTTTTCATTTCATTTAGGTTAAAATACTTGTCCTAACAGAAAAGATGGTTCAAATATTTTATATAAATCTATTCTTCCCGTGCAAGACTGAGGACGTTAGCTATTGTGCTGCCAAAATGTCTTGAGCCGTGGCAAAAATGCGAACTAACGCTCACACCCTCACACACCCACGCGTTGAGCCAATAAGGGTTCAGCTGTTGCTAAGCGAGAGAAAGCGAGTGGATTTCCTTCAGCCGATAGCAGCGCTTGCAACGGAAGACTAGGGATCAAGTCAATGTAGCATATCTATAGTAGAAATATATATATATATATATATATATATATATATATATATATATATATATATATATATCAGTGAAATGCACTCCATATACATGTGTATATATACTAGTTGAACTATTTATCTTGAAATGTCCATGTAACTTTTAAACTAATAGATCAAAACTCCGAAATTTTGTATGATCCAAATCTCGACAGGGAGAAATTGTTCGACATACTCTGTAACACCACCACATTAACAGTGTTGCCAACCCAAAATAAAGTTGTATTTTTTCAAATGGAAATAATCAGAGGCGGATCTAGAAGGTAAAAACTAGGGGTGGTGGCAACCAGAACCGAGACTATGATAGGTATATAATGAATACTAAAAACATTCAACAAATATAAATAATAGCTTCAATTATTTTTCTCACTCAATAAAATGGGGGGCCTAGGCCCCCCGGTCCTGGGCTAAACCCCCACTGGGTTATTGCATATTTCAAATCTACTTGCCAAACAAAATCTTAGAACATCGCGTTGATTGTTCAGTGTTACAGAGAACATTATACCATCAGAAACATCCAAATACTGGAAACCTTTGTGACACCAATAACATAAGTGAGACTGAAGAGAAAATGCACATCCGAAATATCTTTGTGTCTAATGCTATGAACATAATATGATGGATTTCGAATAAATAGGAAAAAAGTTGCAATGAATTGAAAATTTGACAGTATTCAAAATGCTTTATTTCGATCAAATAAATATCATATCCAATGATAAGTATCAAATCAACGACCATAGATGTTTTCAAAATGTGTGGAAGATAACAATACTATTCACAGCCATTTTACATTTCAAACCGTTCCAAAGATATGGAACTTGTGGATAGAGATTAGGCCTACTATACAGTTTAAAATGACGTACTTGTGGATTTTTTTTTTAATGATTGTACCTTCCTTTGCTTCTGTATCATTACAGAAACACAATAGTTTTGGGTAGCCTAGTTCCCATGAAAAGTTCTTGCAATTATGTAAATTTAAGCATTGTTGCGAACTTTGTTAGTCAATATATAGGCAGTATTCGTTGTTTCCTTAAGAAAAGTTCCCTTGACTGACAAAATTTTCCATTTTCGTATCAAATTTTCCCTGGTTTGTTGAGTGTCCAATTCTGATGACAGAAGTTATGTAATAAAATTAATTCAGCTATATTAAAGGAAATGTCAACGAAATTTGTTTTATTTATTTGCTCCTTGCTTCTACTTTTTTTTTTACTTCTTCCGTCACTTTTTAAACAAAAAATGCACACAAATATGCCCAACCAATGGGTGAAAATTATGCTACTTTGAACACACACACACACACACACAAACTTTTGCTATTGTATTCATTCATTTGTAAAGAACAAAGAAAAAATATTAAGCATTTATATTGATCTATCAGCCAGCGCGAGAATTTCCCTGAATTTTTACGTTTTATCGAAAAAAAAACTTTTTTCCCTTTTTGCTAAATTTACCTATGAAATTTCCCTAGATTAGGGAAAATTTCCTCAAACTACGAACACTGTCTACACGGTATAAAACACAGCATGTTGAAAGTGTTTAATATTAGTTCTTTGTAGTTAACCTTTAATGGCATTATGACAAGATTGGGGGATAGCGAAATTCGGAGAAAAACATCTCATTGTCATTAGTTCAAACAATCGAACCCGGATCTGACTATTACAACACTATCGCACCATTTTTCCATTCCTTTCAGTACAAGTTCTCGTAAACATATCATTGTTATTCGCATATGAACGTTGTTATGAAAATATCAATGTCACAGATAATTTCCCCAGAAACACATTAATGCATATGTAGTTTCTGTCTTTTTTAGAAAAAAGCTTTTAAAAATAATACTAATAAAATAAAAATAAGATTGGAAAATCTGTATCTCGCTAGTGTTAGTTTCATCCATGAAGCAAGTTTTTGTATATACGAAACACGAAAATTGCATTAAGATTATATTTATACAAAGTCCGGTTTGCAAATTAGCATACTGGCAACGAACATTCAGTGGGTCAGGTAGCCTTCATACTGTTTAATTGTCACATTATCGTGAGTCAACTGATGGAAGTTATTTCATTTTATTTTTGTGTTTATTTGTGTGTGTGTGTGTGTGTGTGTGTTTCGGTAGTTCTTTGTTGGGAAAGGGGCAGGGGTGGATCCAGGACCGACTTCTGGGGGGGGGGGTTGTCATACTGCTACTTTTATAGGCTCCAAACTTTGGGATGGGTTTTATTTATATATGTAAAGTAAGAAAGTTTCCTCTTCTGGGGGGAGGGTGATTGCCCCGATCGCTCCCCCCTGGATCAGCTCGTGGAAAGAAGTAGAAGCATATACTGAAATAAAATTGTATCATGTAAAGCCACTACAAGGGGAGGTCCATCTGTGTCCAAAACAATTTCAGTATCATCAAAATAACTAATTTTCACGTTTTTAATTTTATTTTTTCAGTGACCCACTAAATTGGATAGAACAAATATTTTTTTGTGTTTATGGAGAAATGCTGAAAGATTGTATGGAAGGAGGAAGGGAAACTATTATTTCACTTTGTTTTAATCAAAATATGTATGCCAAGAAACAAATCAGAATTCAAGGGGAGACTGGGGAAAAGTAGTCTCTCAATTTTTTTCTTGGCTGTATTGCAAACAGTAGTCCATAACGTATGGTGTACTTCTCTAAACTTTCTGCTGCTCCTCCTGAAGTTTGCTGCTGGCTACAGATCATACGTAGTTATTAGCACTGGTAGTCTTTTCTTTGATGCACAGATAATTTTCAGTGTTGATCAAAACGTAATTGTAAGAATCACTTTAAATATCTACTTACTCGTCTATATTTGTCGTTAGGTATTTTGTTTCTTTCCATCAAACTCTCCTTTTCGGAATGAACTTCTTATATTTCCTTCTCACTTTTGCTTTGAGCTTCTCCCAGTAGTGTCATTTCAGGTTTTGCTTGAGAGCAAGTACAATTCTCCGAACTAAGTAAGTTTCACGTTTTCCATTAGCATATTATTATACTATTGATTAAAAAGTACTGTATATACATATCGAGGTACGTACTAGTGAATATGGCGACAAGAAAAAGAGGGAGAGGGCGAATAAGACTACAGTTGATGGACGATATCAGAATAGAAAATTCGTACATGAAGACGAAGAGGTTAACAGAAGAGAATGGTGCATGCAAAACTTATCAGTTGCGGCAAGTGAGTGACCTGCCAATACTGGCAGAATACCTATGATGATGATACATCTCGAATTCAGGAGGGAGGGAGTAATTCTCCATGTCCTCCTCAAATGATGTCATTGTCTTCTAGTTCTTGTCAAGTAAGTTTTACTTCCTAAACTTCCAACCACCTTAACTGTGTGATGTATATCTATTTTTCAGCGTTGATGTTTCTAATGGTCTTTTCTTCGTTTTCTATTTTCCTTAAGAATATCATTGTTATTGTCTACAGTTGGTTATGATAGCAGGATAGATGGCGTGGTCATATAATCCAGCTCTGTTGGAGGCAAGTTAGTGTGATGGGAAGCAGCTTATACTGTGAGGGTTGATCTTGCATGATAGTCTGTGGACCAAATAAACTGCAACAGATTAAAGTTCCGGCCGGGGTTCGTAATCCTCGTCAATAGTAGATCCCATCCTTAATAACCTCGCTGTTACACAAGAACGCAAAACACAAAAATATTCAAAGTCCGCTGAGGTTGTTGTTAGTTCCTATGAATGTCAACCAGAAGATCGGAAGGAAAGTGATTTGTACAATGCAGAGTTTCCCGTTTTCTTTCTTGCCATTAAGACCCTAATAAATTAGCTATTTAGTTTCATAGCTGTTCTAGTCTCCTCCTTTTTTTTTTTTTTTTCGTTTTCGTTTATCGTTGATTTTAAATATTTAAAATGTTGAATTTATTTTATCTGAATATCTCCGTAGTGAACGTTACCATGTTATATTTTTGTATATCATCTACAAATGTTAATTCTTTGTGATACGTAGCGTTTTCCTCTGCCATTTTCCCATTACGTATTGTTTCTCATCCTATTGATTTTTTTTACGACATTGTGTATTAAAATTATAAACAAGTGTAAAGAAAACACGTCTTCTTGTCTCACGCCATAAATTATTCTGAATTGATTACATTGTCAATTACATTTCTTGTATAAATTCTTAAATGTTTTTAAACTTACTTTTATGATAATTCCTGCTATGAATTCTTGTTCCTCTTCTATTTTTCCATAAATAAATCTCCTTCCATAAACCTTTTTGGAAGTTGGAACTCTATCAAAAGCTTTTCCAGATCGAAGAGGAGGCAACAAGTGAATTTCTTGATTGTACTTTCTCTGGTGCTTGAGTGAGTGTGAAAATCACTTCCATTTGGGATCACAAAATTTCTAAAAACTGTTCTTCAATTATGTTTCTAAGCCTCATTCCCAGAATGCTTGACTATATTTTGCATTTTGCACTAAGCAACAATATTTCTATGTGGTATGAGTTCAGGAGTTCTTCGTATTGCAGACTTCAGACTTCTATCATCGTGGAATCTAATCATGGCCTGAGTCATGGCAAATGTGTGCGTGCAACTGAAGACTACTTTGGTTAACAAACGTGGTTATAGGCTATCCAGAGTTTGGTCTGTACTGGGTTGCTTATGGGCTATTACTTCTGTGTACTTATCCCCTTAAACAGAACAGATTTCACTACTGTAGTTTATCTTTAAAAATGTTAAATATTTGCCGACGATACAAAAATAATTTTCATAACTTCTTTTGTCCTTATAAAATATTTAATTAGCTTGTACAGGCTAGTATTTGTTTTTGAAACTTGAAGGGGGAAAGCATGATAAGTGTAACAGCTGCTAGAACGTTGCCGCTGTATTTAAACATGACTAAAACTGTCTGCTCAAAGGTAGCGTTGCCAACTGCCGAGAAATTTCACCGTAGTGTCAACCTACATTCATGCGCTCATTAGTATTGTCGCTTCCACTGATTTCAAGGACTAAAAAAGGTAGCTAAAAGGAAATAAGGGTACGGGCAGAATGAATTGAATGAAATCTTTCTGATTTTCCTTTCATCTCTTGTTCTTTCTTTTTTCTATTTCAACCATAGAAAAATATTTTAATCAAGAACAGAAAGAAAGCAGGAAAGTGATTATAGCTTAACGTGGAAACACTTGTGTCCCCACCTGGAATCTAACCCGGGACCCTTTGATTACAAGGCGAGGAGCGTAACTACTCATCCATGGGGGGAGAAGAATTATGAATTAAAAAGGAAGTAATAATTTCAGTGGATGGACTGCGGAGTGATTTTCAAGTACGAAATTACCACCTCAGGTGGTTCAGTTTTATTAAATCTATTATTATTATTATTATTATTATTATTATTATTATTATTATTATTATTATTATTATTATTATTATTATTTAACCAAGCTACAGCCATAATCCATATCTTTCTAAATCTATTAACTTGCTTTGTATTAAAAATAAACGCTAAATGTAAAACTTCTTTGCCTAACACTGTTTCATGAAATTTTTCTCGGTACATCTGAGTTCCATTATTAATTAGATATATTCCTCGTCAGGAAGGAAATTTCATCGAGAATTGCTGTAGGGCACATTTCATATTTCTTTTATTTTTCGTGTATTGAAATTTCTTTGGGAGTTCATAACCGTCTGTGATTTTTGTTGGGTTTCATAACAGCATTGGTTTCAGAAACTGCACCAAGAAATAGGGAGATGGTTTGGTGCGGTGGGTGGTGTTAATATATCAAAATGGAAGAAGGAGATGTATCATCATCAGCCAGCACCTCTTTCAAGCGTTGCTCAAGAGCAAAGAAAGGGCTGTTGTCACGAACGTGTTTAATTAAACCCGGATAAAAGTATAAGTTGGGTCGCGAGTGAAACAGCTGAAGCCACGAAAATTTCCAGGACAACTGTTTTCAAAATTCGAAGCAAGTTATCACGTGGACCTTTAGTAACACCGACAAGAAGCGATTAAAAACGAAAATTGCAAATAACAGTCAATTTGTAAAATATAATGAATTTGTTAGGAGTGAGATCAACAAAAAGTTCATGAGTTCTTTCAGAAATTTGCCCACCAACACTCAATTCCGTTCTCAAACAGGTAAATTCAGATCCTTATTTGCCGATCCACGTTCCACGTACTTTTAAAGGAGCTTGAATTTATGAGAAAAGACAAAGTAAGGCCATGCTTATATATAGAGAGATGGTAAGTTGTTTATCCTTATTATTATTTATTAATCATCTTGGTGGTGTTTTTTTTCTGTGTGAGTTGGCAACATCAGTCGCATCAGTCAGCAGTATAATGGACGCGCGATCTGTTCTGCATTTGTTTTTAATGCTCAACTTGGCATCGTTGTTCCCATAAGAGCAACAGTTCACTCTGGATAAACAATAGTTGGGGTAAAAGAGCACAGTACTAGGTAAATAGAAGGAACATCTCGAAGATAGTAGGAATTGCGAAAATGTTGAAGATGGAAAGTAAGTGAAGTAAGTGGAATCAACAAGTGATTTTCCGATTTTGAAGAATGTATTCGAACACGCATTTCGAGGTATGAGGCATGGGAAAATAACTGGAATAGATAACATGAACATTCGTGTTACGTTAATGAAAAATTTGGAATATGAAGGGAAAAAAGAATTGTTCATATGTGCTTTGAAATATGTATTATGAAACAGGAAAACAGAATATTTTTCTTATTGGTTGTGATGGCTCCCTTGGAAAAGGGAACGGAACAGAAGGAAGTACAGCAAAGTCATCTGTGAATGTTGAAAAGGAGACTGTGTGCTAGAACTAATGAGAAAATTGAGAACGGCCAGTTTAGAAAATTAGAAAATGCAAGTACACAAGAGACATAATGAGGTTATTTAGGGTAACGGGTAATAGTTGTATTGAAATAAGGAAAGAAAGGACGTATACGTAATGCTTATTGATTTAGAAGGTTTGAATAAATAGCTATGATGATGATATTGCTAAAGAATGTTGAGTTGAAGTGGAAAAATCGAGAGTTTATAAGAAGTTTATAAAGTAACCAATGAGTAAGAGTTAGAATAGAGTAAATGACAGTGGAAGGGGAGAAGGGGAGTTCGATAACCTTTCATCAATGTTGTTAAATATCTATTTAGAGTAACAGGAAATTAGAATCTATACAAGAGAAACAGTACATTGCTAAAAGATAGGATGATTCGCTTTGCAGATGATACGATTTCCACTACGAAACTGGAACGAAAATTTGCAAAATCTTGGAAATTCGAGAGAAAGTTGTAAAAAAAAAATATATGAGGTGAAAATTAGTCTTAGAAACACACAAGCAGCGATGATTGGATCAAAGGCAGTAGCGTAGCCAGGATGTGTGTTTTGGGGGGGGTGAAGTGCTGTTATAGGTACATATAGAAAAATTACAAACAAAAAAATATATAAACATAAAAATATATAAAAGAATTACAAACATCAAAGTACCAAAGTATATTGTCGAACCTCTTTGGGGGGGGGCTCTGCCCCCTTCCCTACGCCACTGATCGAAGGTAACTGTATTAGGTGTGTAAGTTGGATGAGGAAAGTATGGAACAGATCTTTAGAAATATAAGTAGCATTATTGGTGAAGCTCTGAAAGGTAAACTAGAAATACAGATAATATAGCCAAGGAAGCACAGACGAGGAATATACGGATAATAAACTCTGAAAAAAAAAAATCAATGATGCGCAACTAACGGGAGGTTATTGACGAAGAGGAAGGAGAACACTGCATGATTGAAATTCATAGACGTAAACGCAACCTTTACCCACGTGTAAGGAACAAAAGAGTAAGTAAGTATTCCAGTATTCTTGAATTAGATTAGAGAAATCATATACATTTTCGACATAACTTATTAAATTAACTGAATTAACTTATTAATATTGTTATTTCTCCTTCATTCATTTTTCTTCTTTCCATTGGACAAGTCGATTTAATACACTGTACAACAGAGTCCTATACAGTATAATACTCGTACTAGCAGAAGTGCCTTTTCTTCGCGTGGAAACGATAAGATTTTATAAGTACAAAACTCGGAACTAGAATATTATTGATATTGTCCACTTTATCCTTTAGGAGCTAAATTTTCAGAAATGCTGAAACGTTTACAATACTCGTACTTCATACTTTTAATTTACATAAAAATCACACTGAGCTATTTCTGAATAACTATTGAAAATTTTAATATTATAGAAATTATTTCCCTTTCCGTCCTTTGGAAGCAGAATTTTCGAAATCGCTGAAGCTCGTGTTCCTTCTGTTGTGCCTTTCCCTTGCTTCTGAGACAAAAGGAATTTTCTGTCTAAATACCACTTTTGTAGCTATAGCAGAATAGGATGCGCGTTGATGAGTGGGTCAGTTTTATTGTTTTATATACCATGACAGTATAGATAAACTTATGTATAGAATATATTCCATTTACACCAGGGGCATTATTATATGTAATTTAGCTATAGGAAAATTTGCACATTTTTTCACCCACAATATAGTACGTTCTGCAACTTTCCAACTAAATCTTGTAATTTCACTTGTTCTAAAGCAGCAATTCAGAGAAGAATAAGCACAATGTAATAGAGACCTTTTTATTTATTTTTTAAGCCTTGATGTTATGTAGAATAAAATTGATAGTCTTTCATAAGGAAAAGTTAGTGAAACGGACATCAAGTACCTAATTAGTAGTGATGCTTTTATGTGACCCTGCGCATTGCTGAAATTCCAGCACGGGATACCTGCTGACAGCATCCGCCTATACATGAAGAGAAAACGGTCAAAAGAAAAGAGATCGGGGGAGGATACATACAGATAGAAACAGGTACACGTCACCGACAAACAACGCACAGTTTTTTTTTTAGTTTTCTTTCACCTTATCTTCTCCTCTAAAACAGAAGTGTTTCAGTAAAGAAAGGCAGAGCAAGGAAGGGACCACGCCAAAAATCTCCAAAAGAAAAGAAACGGAAAAAAAAAAAGTGTGGGAACGGACTTCGGATTTAGAGAACACTATTCATTACGTAAATCTCATTTAACTTATCCGTAGGCAAAATGTGTGAATGCCTACACAGTATATATGTATTTATATATGGTAATCATATGGATGGAATATTCTCTACTCCTGGTGATGTGGTTTCCTTGTCATTATTATTTCAATGCACGGAAGGATCTTGTTTCTGCCTCTGGGTGTATGTGTGCAGCATAATCATAAATCACGCATTCCAAAGTAGTTTATAAAAGAAATAATAATAAAAAAATTATATTATTAACTTTTTTATAATTGTTGTGAACATAACTTCTTAAAAAAAAAAAAAAAGGTACGTGAAAGGCATATATTGTTTTCTTGAGTTGATATGGAGTAGATGGGGTCATAAAGGTGTGGCTAAAGATAATCAGGTTCTCATCTTTTAACCTGAATGCGTGAGAACTCTTACATGGTACTGTTTAAATTACAATAAAGAAATTCGACACAATCTTTTCCAAGACTCAAGTAGAAGATACATCGAACTTAACAACAATGCTTACACTGGTATTTTGTCCTTAATATAATCTATTAAGAAATGGAATGGAATTTTCGAACCTCAAATACATAGGATTTTCAAAAGTTATTTCTAAGAGTTCCAAAGTTTGGGAAACCTTAGAGAACGGCTATCTCCATCCGTCTGTATTGAAATGAAATGAAATAAAAGTTTTCAGTTTAACATTCAACGATTGTGCTCTTTAGACTAAGGGAGGCGAATGATTAACCCTATTTGGATTTTCACTTTTTGAGGTAAATTTTAGACTTTCACTCAAACAGATACTGCTTCCTTATTATTTATCGTAGGTTCATGGTTTGAACCTCGTTTTTTTTTCAACATAGAGCTTACTTTCCAATAGTACCACTTACTTGTCCGTATTATACACTAGAAACAGGAAAATCGGGAAAAACCGGGAGATTTTTCGAAGGATTTTTTTTCAAAATTGTTGCGCCTCTCTGGCCCGGGCCTGGGTTCACGTAGGGATCTGATTTTTTTTTAAAAAAAGAAATAAGTTCTTATGTACATAATACGTGTGCAAAATTTCAATTCTGTATCTTGAAAACTAACGTCAGGAGAAATTTTTGAAAGTCTGAAGGTGACCCATTTAAATATATATCAAAAGTGTACTGAGTCATTACTATTTGACCTAGAGTCATGGTTCAAACACCATTTTCTTTAGAATAATGACTTCTTTACAATGGTATCACTCGTATGTCCGTTCATACATTTGAACCGGAAAATTCGAGAAAAATCCGGAATTTTTTTGAAAATCCCGCAAAACACTTTGTTCCTCTGGCCTAAGCCTGGGTTGATGTAAGGATCTGAATTAAAAAAAAAAACGTTGTTATGTACATAATACATGTAGAAAATTTCAATCTTGTATCATGAAAACAAAGGGCGGAAAAAATTGTTGAAAGTCTGAATTTAGACCCTATATTTTCTATATACATATATACATATTATTAAAAAAATACTGGTTTATTACTATTTAGCCTAGAGTCATAATTCAAACTCATTTTCCTCAGTATAACGAGCCTTTTCCAACGGTATCACGGTATCTATCAGGTGTCCGTATATATGTATATAGAAAACCGGAAAAAATCGGGAAAAACCGGATTCTTTCTGAAAAAGTCACCCCCTCGGAAAACTTGCTCCCCTTGGACCCGGCCCTGGTTTCAGGTAGGAATCTAAAAAAAAAAAAATTAAAAATACCCAAAGGTACGCACAATCCGTATGTAAAGTTTCAATCTGATATCTTAAAAACTAAAGGTGTGAAAAAGTTTTGAAATTTGCCTTAAGAAAAAATAAAAAAAAGAGTCACGCCTTTCCACCCCTACTTGGCACCGCCAAGTTGACCATCCGATTCCAAAACACATCTTCCATATGTTCTTTGGTCCATCTTTGACTTGACCAATAAAAAACCGGTTTAAATACCTGTTGTAGAACCTAAATAAGCGATCAAAGACGATGCTACGCCATGGTAACAAAAGTTACCAAAAATCCTAAAAGGGTTAAAGAAAGAGAATGATAATGTAAGAATTGGTAGAATGAGAAGGTAAGAGAAAACAAGAGTATCCCGAGAAAACCACGGACACGATGTTGTATACCACAAACTTACTTGACCCGGAATCAAACCAAGGACCCCACGCACCAGAGGTAAGCGCTGTACTACTGAGTCACCATATCCCTCCGTCTGTATTGATTCAGTACTTCAAGAATAGGCCCCATCTTCTCCCTTAAAGCATTGTTTAACTCTTTGACTACCAACGGGATACATGTGTCCCATGCGAATAATTCAAACATCGTTGGGAACTTGTTTTTAGAAAATTCTAATATATATATATATATATATATATATATATATATATATATATATATATATATTGTTCTCCCATCTGGTCAGATGTGACCAGGAGACTGTGTTTAGTTTCCAAAACTGTGTACAGATGTCAGGAATATCCCACATTAAAGGAGTCGTACATATAAAAGAATGTTCACATTTAAAAAAAAAAATGGTAGTCAAAGGGTTAACCGGAGATGGAAGAAATCAACCACTTCAGCTTGATCACTAAAGCGCAAAAACGGTAATACATTAGATAGCGAGGATATGCTATGGTAGAGTGAATAAAGTGGGAGGAAATGGGAGAACTCCGAGCGAACCCACGCACATGGTGCTTGTCCACTACAAAGTCCGCTTGGCGCGAGCTGGGATCGAATCAGGGACCCCAAGCACTAGAGGTGAACGCTCTACCACTGACCGAAAATTTGATTAAATGATGTAGAAAAAAGCGCTAACTCGAGACCAAAGTGTCTGATTAAGGTCGGGTAAAAAGTTTAGCAATTATTTTCTAATCTAGATTTCCCATTGTAACAGTGGATACAGAACGAGGGCGGCGAAAGAGTTATTCTCAAAAAGAAGGAAATGAAATTTACGTGGTCTTTTACAAACAAAATCATAAATCTGAAACAGTTAACATTGAAGTGTCTCGAATAAAAGATATTTACTAATAATGTGAGTAAGTAGAACTACAATGAGGAAGTGAAGTTAGTAATAAATCGATAAGGTTTATCAATGTAAAAATATATTATTGTAGGGGGCAGAATGGCTCAGGTGTCAGCTCTAGTGCGTGGGTTTCCTGCTTTGAGCCCATGTTATGGGAGATTGTGGTGGATAATGTCGTGTCTGTGGGGTTTTCTCCAAAATCCTCCGTTTTCTTCCACATTCCTATTCTACCAATCCCTTTATAGTTATTCACTTTTCATCAACCATATACCTCATTTTTGACTAAAAACATAAGCGCAGGAAGGTAAATTAAATATTTTGTTTTATAATTTTTAAAAAATTAATATGATGAAACTGATTGAAGGAATTGACAGTTTAATACGAATGCGCGATATATGCAACATTGAAGTACGCGCCTGAAAATCCGTAAAGCAGTCTTCATTCCGGACTCCGGATTAGGTAAGTACTATTGCAGGGCGCAAAATTTCCGGTCATCATTGGCCCAGGTCCAGGAGGAATGGTTTCTGCCTAAACTCACAAGGCTGCACAGTTTCTGTTTTGCACGAAAATAACTGTCACTAAGTAAGAGAAAACACGGAATAAAGTCTTCACGACGGATATGAAAAGTGAAGTTTTCACAACATTCGTCCCTGTTTTTCCACGTGAAGCCTTAAGGCAAGATATTTTTTAATATGTAAATGAATTGTCCAATTCAAAATTGATTATCCTGTATCTGGTTTGAAATTTTATGTCCTAATGTAATCTCTTTCTTTGTCAAACCAAAGGCTGTGGGGTGCACCTCTCATAATTTGTACGTGAGAGATATTGGCGACCATCATTTTTGGATTGACCAGTGCGCCTGACTTTGAAATTTTGGACCCTGTACTATTGCATATGTGTGTGGTGGGACATAGCGGTAAAAATGTTGTGAAATGCATTTTCTTCGGGGTTCATCCTCTATCAGAGCTACAGATTAATCAAACAATCATTCTGTTTATTCAGACTGTCACAATCCTTATTGTGATACTAGAACAACTTTTAGAATAGAAACCTCATATTAATATTGCACTGAGAAAGTATACTTGGTCTCTGCAATATCTCACTTTTTTTAAAAAAAAAAAAAAGTTGATAGTTGACCAAGTTTATTTGAATAAGATTCATTTGAGGTTCCTGGTTCGATCCCCGACTAAGCAAGTTTGTGGTGGACAACATCACATCCGTGGGTTTTCTCAGGGTACTACCGTTTCCTCCACATTATCATTCCACCGATTCCTTCCATAATCATTCTCTTGCCTTAATCATCCGTCTTCCGTAGTCTTTAGAACATAATTGCGGAACGTTAAACTGAAAGATTTCATTTCATTGTCATTTTTATTAATAAAATAAGATTATAAATTGCATTGAAATGCATTGACGTTAAACATAAAATGACTAATTCTCATGTATAAGAAAATTATGAAATGATGACACACATCATTTGATTATGCTTAGAACTGATTAGTAAATTGTTTTTTTTAATTTAAACTCATATTATAGTAATGGGGGCGCGGTGGCCCAGTGGTAGAGCGTTCACCTCCGGTGCTTGGGATCCCTAGTTCGATCCCAGCTCGCGCCGTGTGGAGTTTGTGGTGGACAAACACCGTGCTCGTGGGTTTTCTCGGGGTTCTCCCGTTTCCTCCCACTTTGTTCATTCCACCATTTCACTCATCTCTTATCATCACCGTCTCCTTTAGCCTAACCGGCATAACCGTGGGACGTAAAACTTAAAGATTTCATTTCATTTTTTCATATTATAGTAAATAATTTCTTGATTATTACTAGGTATGTATTAATTGCTTTGGAGCGAAGCGATCGACTTTTTTTTGATTATTTATAGACTTTTTTAGAGCATCAATTGTTTCCCTGAACGAACACGACATACAAATACTTGAATTTATCATATTAGCGAAAACTATAATGGCTTTGAAAATTTGTGTTCGCAGGACAAAACGGAAAGGGCTTCGCTCTATTCCTATTCCTAATGCTGAAAATTCTATTTTCCACCATTTACAATGAGAATTCACGCGCCAAATGCTTTTCCAAGGTTAAGTCTATGGGCATCCCGTTTTTCAGTGATGATTCCTCAATGGTATGTCCAATCGGGACATGTAACTTCTTACGACACTCAGCAGGTGCCCTCGAATCACCATGTCAAATTTGGTAAAGGACAGTTCAGGCATCTCGGAGATCCAATTTTTCGGTGATTATTCGTCAATGGTATGTCCGATCGTGATATGCGACTCCTTATGACACTCAGCATGTGCTCTTGAATCATCATGTAAAATTTGGTCAAGAATGATTCAGGTATATCAGAGATCCAGTTTTTCGCCGATTATTCCTGAAAAAATGGTATGTCGGACGGATTGGGATATGTTACTCCTTACGACACTCAGCATGTGCTCTCAAATCACTATGTCAAATTTTGTTAAGAACGGTTCAGGCATCTCGGAGGAGTTTCCGAATAATCGAACGCCTAAGTCGAGTAAAGAGGAGCTTCGTTCCAATTATTTTCATATTATAAAATTGAATTCTTGTAACAAATAACCTACCGCCCATGAACCATATATCAAAAGGTTAGAAAATGAAATGAAATGAAATCTTTGAGTTTTACGTCCCACGCTTATGCCGGTTAGGCTAAAGGAGACGGTGATGATGAGTAATGGATGAAAATGGTGGAATGAAAAAACTGGTAGGAACACGGTGTTTGTCCACCACAAAGTTCACTTGGCGGGGGGCTGGAATCGAACCCGGGACCCCAAGCACCAGAGATGAACGCTCTACCACTGAGCCACCGCGGCCCCATCAAAATGTTACAAACTTAAAATGATACATTACATACCGGTATATAAATATATCGGTCTATAAAAATAGACGTATACTGTATTTATATAAAGTATGTGAGGACATATTTTAATAATTTATACTTATTTTTTCATCCATAACATGCAGCCTAGTGACTTACGTAGATGAATTTTGAGACTGAACATACAGAAGTAGTACATCCAATAAAGTCAATGAAATCGTTATAGTACCATTATAATTAAACACATATAACAAAACAATGACACTCTTCCTTTTCTAACTGTAAGCGGATCGTTGATGCAATATTACCCTCATTTCAGATATTTTATTTAAAACAAGTGTTTCGTTTTACTGTACAGTGTGAAATTGCACTGGACTTCCCAACTATGCGAATTCAATACTCAAACTTGAAGTAGTACATGTATTACTACTGGTTGTGATAGAGTAATAAGATCAAAGATATTACTCGCTATCCCTTGCTCTATTTGTTCTATGGTGATAAAAATTGAAACCGGAAGTTGTTAATTTGAACCACTTCCGCTTTGAATCGAGGGTTAAGGAAGAAAATAGAACATATTCTTTGCAAGCTGAATCGATTACAAAAAACCACGACTCGACATCTCTTACCGTTTTTGCTGTACGCAAATAAGTGTTGAAACCGAAAGTATTAGTAAATTTCAACCACTTCTTGCTTTCGTAGAGTGTTGCGGGTTGTAGTGATATGCTTTCTTGAGACTCTGAATCAATTGCAGAAAACCACTTGCCGCTGTCTAATACCACTTCTGTTCTATGTGATAAATGTTAAAACTGAAAATGGTTCTTTTGAACCATTCCCAAACATATTCTTGGGACACTGAACCAATTAAAAAAAAAAAAATCATTTCGATATCTCTTTGTTGTTTTTGCTGCATCAACATCAGTATGGAAACGGACGTAGTAGTAGATTTCAACCACTTATACTTTTGGTAAAGTATTATGGGTGGAATTATACATTCTATTGAAATCCTGAACCGATTGCAGAAAACGTTTGTCGCTATCTGCCATAATACCATTTTTGTTCTATGGCTATACGTGATGAAATCAGGAATGGTTAATTTGAATTACTTAAACCTTTAATAGAACATTAACGACATAGTTAGAACCTAATCTTGGGACACTGTATCGATTGCAAGAAATCGGAAGAAATAGTAAATTTGAGCAACTTCCGGTTTTGGTAGAATGTTACGAGATAGTCATGGTATATTGTCTTGAGATGCTGAATTGTTTGCAAAAAATAGCTTCACGCTATATACTATGTGGCAACAGACGTTGAAATCGGACATGATTAATTTGAACAATTTCCGGTTTTAATAGAGGGATAACGGAGGAGATTGAACGTATTCTTGGCACACTGAATCGATTGCAAAAAAATGGCATCTCGATATCGATTACCGTTTTTACTCTGTGGAAATCAGTATTGAAACCGGAAGTAATAGTGCATTTGAACCACTTCCTGTTTTGGTACAGTGTTGCAGACGTACTGGTATGTTGCCTTGAGACGCTGAATCGTTTGCGAAAAGAGAAAAAAGAAAACGCTTCTAGCTAGCTGTCTATTACAGTTTTCGTTCTACGGTGATAAACGTTTGAAACCGGAACTAATTTAAACTACTTCTGGCTTAAATAGATAGTTAACGTTGGTGATGTAACCTGTTCTTGAGACACTGAATCGATTACAGAAACCGCTTCCAGATATATCTTACCGTTTCTGCCATGGATGGCGATTAGGGGGGCAAGAGGGGGTAGTTGCCCCCCTTTTTTTTGAAGTGACACCCTAATTTATATAATTTCATTTGGAAATGTAAACAGGGTGTTCACACAATTTAGAGAAAATATCTCTGACTTTTCCCTAACTTTCCATGACGAAAGTTCCAGATTTCCCTGACCTCTGAATAACTTAAAAATATAGAAAAAAGAAAGAAACCCCAGCCTCTATACTCCCCCATAGTTGGCCTTGTTCTCTTCTGCTTTTGTTTCTTCCTTTTTTCAATTTTCTTTCCAAAGGATTGTAAATTTACAAACATGTGCATAGGCCGATATTGATTAGGCCTACATATTACACAAAATGTAAAGTTACAAACGAAAGTGTGCAGTATACAGAGTACTTAAGATATTTAAAAATTACACATTATAATACCAATTACACAACATTATAATATTGCCTATAGTAATAAACAGTACATACATGATTTTACTGATTATTAAAAAAATACACACATTATGTAACACATACTTTTGCTGGTGCAGTTGTTAAACGCAATCCATTTAGAAATTTGTTTTCATCTTCTCTCGCATAGTTTTCTTCTCATTGATCTGAATATCCTTTTTGTTGTCTCCGCAGTTTAATTTTCTTCTCTTCTTCCTCCAGCTCCTTTAGTTGTTGTTGGATCTTCCGTTTCTCTCTCCTCTTCTCGTCTCAAGCATTTATTTCTCTTCTCTTTTCCAAATACACCTGATATTGTCTCATTGAACTTCTCACTGAATTTATCATACCTCTTGTAATTATTAATCCTGATGATTCATCTATTCTCATCACAGAATCATATATGATTCGTTGAGCCAATAGAGATTCTTCTTGGAAGTTCTTAACAATGAGAATTTTATTTATTGTGAGACCACTTTCAAAAAATGCGTTTCCGTGAAAGAAGAAAAAACACAATTTCATAACTGACCATAAGTCAAGTTCTTCCCATTTCTTAAGACTAAGTAAAAACTCATCAAGTGCAATACCATCTCTGTCATTGGCTATGAATTCATTCGAGTGTTCCTTAAAGTTTTCCGTTTGAGCTTTCACTGTGAGCTGGAGATACTATTTCTTCGCGTTCTCAGCCACTTGTCCAGATGCAATTCTTCTAGAACAGCATCTACCCTTTTAAGCAAATATGCCAGAATGCAGTTAGATGTGTTTTTCGCAGAAAATTAGTTTCAACTATATCAGAGAACGCTGACTCCCTCAATATCATCATTGAGAACACCACATTTTTGCATCCAGTAACAGTAAAGAAATCAGCCCTATTTCATGAATTCAGTAATCGAACAATGGACCTAAATCGATTTTCCCCTGACTTTCCCTGACCAATCTGCCATTTCCCTGACTTCACCTGATACATTTTTACTTCCCTGACTTTCACTTATTTTCCAGAATGTGGACACGCTGGTAAAGGTTTTGTATTACTGTTTCATAGAAAAAAATGGTGCCATATGATATTTGCTGTTGCGTGAGTATGTATTGGTTATATGTCTTCCCGTGGAGTTAAGAAAGCTATAGGAATTGCGTTTTAATTGCAGTTCAAAGCAATTAATATTGCAATTGCATATTTCTTTAAATATCAAAGCATATGCTTGCAGTACTTACTGTATTTCACTTTCTAAGAGTAAAAATATTCATTTAATGGCATGTGTGGAATTAAAAGTATAAGTTGTTCATTAATTCCCAATTTCAAATATAACTTCTACAAAACATGCGTCATTATTCATTATTATGATTAATATTATCCCTTCTATTTAATTGTTTTGCAAACTTATTATTAATCTGATCACACAATTTTCCAGACAGAATTTTAAGATGTTCATTAGCAAGAACTCAAATCTTTTCTTATACTTTCGTTGTTTAAGACTATAAAGGGCTAGTACCTACCTGTATTGCTCTTATGAATTTACTTAATAAAATAGAAATACGATATACGGCATTTTAAGTGAAAAAAGATAGTATTCTATTAGTTATACAACCTTTCATCAAACAGTGTTAGAAACAATCAGGAAATCTAACACTGATATACAATTGTTCAGATCATGTCTTGCCCCCCCCCCTTTACTTTTAACGTCCAACCGCTGCCACTGGTTTCTGCTCTGATGCCTGTCGACAGACCGACAGACGAATAGAGAATAAGACTTCCGACATTTATGCCTAGCATAGTTTGGTATTTCTAAAAATGGCTTTTCGTAATAAGATAAATTTGCTCAGGTGTCTACTGTTTTTCTTTCTCCTTTACTTTAAGGATAATGCGATATAAATAAGATATTTTACTAAAATGATTATAGTTATAAGACTAGACAATCACTCAATATATGCAAGAACATAAAAATCTGTATATTTAATAATTTGGATGAATTGAAAAGAATTGGAACTAGGGATGCGCACGAGACGAGTCGAGACAGGATTTTCCTGACAAAATTCGAGTCGAGACACTGCTCTTCCAATAGAGAAATATACATTTTTCGAGTCGAGACATCACTTTCACATCACATTTTCGAGACGAGACAGCCACAAATCGTGTCTCGTGCGCATCCTTAATTGGAACTCAAGTCCATAATAATGTATTTCGATTTCTCGCTAACTTTCATATCACGCTTTTTCTCTTCTTATAAAATATTTTAACATCGCCTAAACCAACCGTAAATGTACAGTAATATATGTGGTAATAAATCGTTATTCGTCCAAACAACTGAAAATTAACTTAGACCTGTCTATCCGTTTCAAAGGTATTGTTCCCTTGTGTACTTCCATATTTAAACAATTTTATTCAACTGTCTTCTCTGTTACCAGGGTTGGTAAAATAACGCAACCGCAAATTGCATTACTGTGCTAATCATATGACTCATATTGGTAACCAACAATAAATGTAATGCAAGTCACTTGTTGCGAGCTGGTAAATCACTTACTGCGGGAATGTCAAATTATTATTCTGTACTCGGCCCTCCATCAGGTCCAAATGTATCAGAGTCGAGCTCCCTTCTTCAAGGGCTATAGCGAAATAATTTACTGTTGGTATACAGTATTTGCAACATAATGCAGTGTCAATGCAGCACGTAACTCTTCTTCAGTGTTTCATTCCAAACATTCCAGCTGAAGATCAGAAAAGAGAACTTGGTCAGAACGGTTGAGAACAATAAAAAACGTAATCCGTGTGAAGAGAAGGCCGTGTTATATCCTCGGGCAATGAGTAAGCAGAGCTGAGAATAAATGTGTAACAGTCATTTTCCTACAAGAAGGAGGGGGAGGAGAAGAACAAGTAACTTGCCTTAGCAACCCTTCATTATGTATCTGTTTTAAGAATAGCCATCTATCCACTAACAGATATTTATAATGGAATGTATCAACAGAAAGAATTAGTTGATGGAATGATAATGAAGAAATAAGGAAGAAGGAGGAAAAGTTAGTTCTGGGACCTTCTCCTATATCTTTGCTTCCCCTCCACCTTAACTGTCTTAAAATAGTTTATATAATACTTATTAAAATACCTTAAATAATTTAGTTCCATAAATAGCATCTATTTTATTAGTTGTAAAAAGCGATGATTCAACGATGAGTAAGAGAGGAACAGTAGATTATATGGACATTTTGCGATATTATGATTGCATTTCTAAAAATCTATGTAGAGAAAAAAAATCTTCAATATGTGTCGAGAAAAGTGAAATTATATGAAATGAAAAGTGGAATGATGGTTTGCCCTCGGGGCCTCCTTCAGCCGCTATACAGAATCAAAATTTCAAAATGTGGCAACGTCGTCACAGATTAACTTGGAACCATTAGCATCAATCTACAAGTATATCAAGCAGTTAAATCGGTTGCTACACTAATAAGTGATGCTAGTATCAATCTGTATCGACTTTAGCTGCCATCTGGAAAGAATCGATGCAACTATTTCATAGATTAGTAAATCTAAGCTATGGTTATTTGCGAAGTTGCCACATAGTTCAATTCGTATCTCCAGATAAGGACCCGAAAAGTATATATATATATAGGCGCGCGGATCCAAGCCCAAGGGGGAACTATAGGGGCTATAGCCCTTCCCTTGACGCTCAGGTATACACTGGATAAAATGGGCTTCAATCCTGCTTTACACTGGATAAAGCTGCAAACTATGGTTTGGTCCCTCCCTTGATCATATCCTGGATCCGCCACCGTATATATATAATATAGTACGAGTCTTGTATTTGATCCACATAAATAAACACAATAAACATTTTTCACGTTAAACAAATTGTTCGTATGCATTCGGTTCATGTTGTCATGAGTTTGATTCTGTGTGGACGTTTCATTTTCATTAAACTGTAAGGCAGTGATTTTCAATCCTTTTCAGTTTTTGGTACCATATTAAGTGTGGATTTTAAAATCCTTCGGAATACCTATGAAAAAATTAACTTTTAAAACAATCTACACCACGGTGCTCGTGGGGAGGACAATTTCGAAGCACAAATGTCTCAGTCATTTCCTTTACCTTAGAGGGAAATCTATAGATAAAAGCCATTGTTCAGTATGTATAACTATTGTTTTCATAGTTTTGGAAATGTTCAACTTATATTAATAAAATACAACTGACCAAAGCTGTCAGACAAAATAATGTGTCTAATGAAGGCGATGTTACATTGCCAAAATTGTTAAACGTGTGTTATTAATATACTTAGTACTTTGGTCAGTTTTGTTTTATTAATACTACTCAGTAGTAGATGAATACATCTGGACGATCGAACAATATAGCGCAATTTTTCTAGATCCTCCGCTTGAACGTGGAAGAACTGTGACACATTGGGACTGCAGGTTATCCTTCGGTGACATTGGTTCGCATGTTAGAAGGAATGCAGTTACAATGATGCGCGTACAAAATCGGTGGTTCGATACACAACAAGCCAATAAACAACGATGTAAAAGTTCTCAATTCCACCGACATACCATCATG
Source organism: Thermobia domestica (assembly GCF_964235325.1). NCBI lineage: Eukaryota > Metazoa > Arthropoda > Insecta > Zygentoma > Lepismatidae > Thermobia > Thermobia domestica. The sequence goes on from NC_137460.1 coordinate 108,353,385, forward strand.
GACCATGAAACAGAGTAACAGACTTCTTGTATGGATAATTATGGCGGGTCAGAAAGCCACATTTTGAACACTGACCTATGAGTTTGGGGTTATTGCATGTTGGTCAGTTTGGTCGTGAAAGTTCGATATTGTTTGGTGAGGCGGGTTATGTTTTTAGGATGTCCTTAGCTACGACTTAGAATATAATTGTATGTGGTTTCAATGCTATTGCGAGCGTCCCGCATGAATAGCCGAAATACACAACCTCTTCTCGAACGAATTTTGTCTACATCATATGATGGCCGCTTATGTGACTAATGGTATCATGACAACAGGCTAGGCGCCGCCTCCACACTGTATCGCAACACCAGTCTGGCACAGGCGTTATGATATAAAATGCCATTGTATTTTGTGTTCACCCCTGCTGGCGAGTCTTTGAGCAGTGAACAGTATCTCGCGAGGTGTTGGGCTCGGTTGTGCTCTCTTTACTACAGTCCTGTAGCGACCCACTTTCCCACAGAATAAACCGTGACCTATATGTCATGGATGGTCACGATGCTCCAGTGCCTTACATTACCATCGCGTTCACATGATCACTTGCCATTGAATATGTTTGGTCCGTAATTGCACAACGTGTCGAAAAGAATTCTTCTCCAGCTACAGTTGATGATCTTTAACAACATGAGCCAGACACAGGAAGCATATCCAAAATCTCATCCTCTCTATGCCTCATCATGTTCGCAACTGTTCTGGACGCCCATGGTAAACTCAAACAGCAATTACGCCTGGACTTTCTGACAGCCTCCCACGATGCTATCATCGCATTAAAGCTGTAAGTGTAATCATTTCACACTTGTACTTTGAGTTATCTGTCTGTCACATTCGGCGCTGCTGTCTCTTCTTCCTAATATTGCATTTTTAATGTTCAGCAGTGTAGTGTCTATAAAGAGTATAGTTCTGAATCAACTTTTCTTTTTCGTTTAGAAAGTCTAAGGAGTGGACGTTATGGCTGAGACATTTCTTTATCGCTTCTTCCTCTTTTATCACCAAAACCCATCAACTGTAAGCGGTAAATATAAAGGTAATAAAACATACAGGTAAATTAGAATCTGTGTTTGGTTCGTTTTATTCCAGGAAATGGAACAAACAAAGTTGACAAGCAATTCTTCTTCTGTTGTTCTCAACTTTCTTCTTTTTTCTTTCTTTCATTTTCTTATCGGTGGCGGCAACTGAACAGAAAAAAGCGGCAATACTTCTTTTGATCTCAACGGGTATTGGAGAGAGAAAGAGAGAGAGAGCAAATTGAGGGAAGATGAAGTAGATCCAGAATGACACGAGATCTACAGCATAGATTCGTACTGACCACCAACGATTTCGTCTAAATTTGTCCAGTCAGTGCTGTTAAAATTCGAATTATCCCATATTAGAATTTTAGAATTATATATATATATATATATAGATATAGATATAGATATATATATAGATATATATAGATATTAATTCATTCTTCAAAAAGAATAACAATGCATTTCGTAAATCATTACGAAACTTGAATTTTACGTAGGTCGGATTTGTAAATTGTTTGTGTACAACTTCGCAAGTTACCACAATACGACTTACTTTTCAACCCTATAAAAATTCGTTTTTTTTTTTCCTCCGAGAACTGCAAACAAGATTTTATTCTCAAAATCTTATTTACCCAGTTCGATGTGATCCATCAACTAATATATGTTTTATCTTCGGAGAACATTATAGTTAAACAAAAAGAAATCAATAAAAGAAGTTTAAGAGGTAATAATAATTTTGTATTATTTTGTTGGTTGATTTGGAATTAAGTGTGTCTTTCAACATCAAGACTATACGAGATGTGCATCTATCTATTGCCATACTTGGGACCTGAACCGCCATACTGGGAATCGTAGTCGGATCTCCTGAGTCAAAGATGTGTATGCTAACCACACAGGCCACAAGGAAGCTAATAATATTGCTATGTTCCAGTTCGCGATCAACTCAAGTTTTGTCCGTTTAGATTCAGAGGTAGATAAGATTTATCAGATACTAGCAGAATACTCGTTGTTTGCACGCGGAGAATACGTTCCATTTTGGATATAAAGAGATGACTTTTGATTTAAACGGCATCTCAGCGACTCCGAAAACTGATTTGACACTAATATCGGTCATTTTCGATCATTTTTATATATATATATCTCCCCTCCCCCAGGTCGAGAGGTTGTATTTAGATTTAAACGTTATCGGAGATGTCACTGTCCATCTCAGTGACCCCGAAAACTATGGATTCGACACTAATATTGGTCATTTTAATAATTTTTAAATATGTCTCCCTTCTCCTGCAACTAAGTTGCACCTCAAAATGAAATCATGAAAACCATCCCGGGCCCGAATCTCGCCTATGTTGAAAATTTGATCGAGATCGGTCGGATGGTTCAAGAGTTACTAAATCACATACGTAGTCACATTCATTTTTAGGTATATATATATATATATATATATATATATATATATATATATATATATATATATATATATATATATATATATGTATATATATTATAACGACTCACCAAGGGTAGTCGTCAAACTGGTTCGATCAATGATATATATCTTGAGTGGTAGTAATAGTTTGCATGTAAAAATATCTTTAATAATTATACATATTATTATTCTCACCTTTTCTATCAAAATTATAACGTCGATGAACAGTATCAAATGGTTTATTAATTGATACACTTTTATGTATTCTTATTCAAAACGTCATGCACACATACAAGATGATTAGGTATCCATAAACAACTACATAGCAACTAATTACATAACACTATCCCATAATATATTTTTTTACATATATTAAAAACATTCTTCTTTTGTTATTATTAAATTAACATTCTATTAAGTATATTGCTTATGTATGAGCACTTTCTGCCCAAGGTGCAGGTAATTATTAATCTATCCAAAGTATTTCGTTATATAAAATGTCGCCCGACAATTGGACTGAATATAAAAGTCATAAGCAAGCTTGGCTTTTATCTTCAAGAACCACTGGTCCGATTACAATAATGGTCTTACATTACATATGTTCATCACATTTTGATCGCCCCTCGTATGTATCTTCATTACATATCATAGATATAGATACATTTATAACAAATCTTTCATTTCATTAATACTTATTTTTTTATTACATTAATTATATTTATTTCATTATCATTCATTACATTATTATTATATTTTATTATTAAAACGTCGTCGCCTATTTATTTAATCTTTGAAGGGTGCGAAGTCAAAATCGTAAGAAGCAATTACAGTTAAAACATGAGTTACCATTATCCAGGGCGCATTATATAATAATTATATTAGGTGATATTTTAAAATAAACATTGGATCAATAAGGCATCAAAATATAGAAGAATTTTATTCAAGATAGTCGTTGAATAATTAACTTAATAGAATGAATCTTACACTTAACATAATCTTTGGCAGTTAAGTTTTCGATACAAGTCAATCTAATATAAATAATCTTTGCTTTTAATCAATTATGAATCGAATTATGATTCTTCACATTAACAAGAAAAAAATAAAAATCATTTGAAAATTAACTTTTCCAGTCTATCTAAAACTATATTTAAGCACTTCAAGTATTCATAAGAGTCGTTTTCATTATCAACATTAACTCATAAAATTGAAAATAAAAGTTCACAAGAATCTATAACTGATATGGGTTTAACCCCTACCACATCAGCCGCAATTAGTTTAAATTCATACTCGTGTATGGTTCCAATAAAGTACACTGTACAGCACAATCATGATTATGTCCCGTATTACTGTTCTGTACAGGAATCACTTCGATACCTGGATCTTGATGCGAAGTGCCATCTCTTGTTCTCCAATTACGTCTATCCACGTAGTTTGTTGTATTCCTGGAATTTCGCCATACATTCCGTCTATTTTTAAACCTGTTTTGATTATATGATCTAACATAAGGATTGCTACGATTAATTAGGTTAGGCGTATTCCCTACGTAACTTTGCCTATTTTGCTCGTTTTGATTGCTAGAATTTACTCGGCTTAGGTTGTGTTCCGTATCATTCACACTTCTGATATTCAGATTCCGAACAGGTACAAAATGATCTGAATTATTTTTACTTTTACCTACTCCTGCTTGTTGACTCATAGCATGGTACTGAGTTTCATAGCATTGGACAAGCATTAATAAATGGTTGAAACTCATACACTGTGTAGAAAACAAGATCTGTTGTAACTTAAATGGGAGCAAATTTCGAATCGATGCTATTATTCTAGATTCCGATTGCAAAGGATTAACGACTTTTAATTCGTTGTATGTATTTACAACAAATTCAACAACAGATTTGTGAAAACGAGGATTGAAATGTTGATTTCTAATGGTGGCATCTCGATTTGCAAGCAAAAAGTCATTTTCATAATTCGCAATCAGTGCTGCCTTAAATTCCTCATATGTATTGATGTGATCACGTACTGCTTTAAACCATAAAGAACATGGTGGGAGTAATACATGAGGGATTAATTTCATATATTGTGATCTATCTATACACATTATATTGCATTCGTCCTGAAATTTTTCCAGGAAAGAAGTAGCGTTCTCATTACATTTACCACTGAATTTACTCATAGCCCGTATTTCACTCATCTTAACACTTAACTTTACCTTCCTTTTATCATTCCGTGTACTTATTGGGTGACAATTCCTATCCATGACGTGATGTGTCGTTGCACCATCCCTTTTCCGCCCATCTGTCCTCTTCGGATGAATTTCTTCCAATATAATATCCTCATCAGACACAGGTGAAGGCGAAGTCATCTCTGGTGAGTGGGGAAACTCCAAGCGATCACTACCCATATTATTGTGGTATGTGTTGTCCTTAACCTGTAGCGTTCTAATTTCTTCCTGTAGAGTAGCTATCAATTGCGTATTTGCACGTATGTTGTTAGAATTATTGATGACCTGAATCTTTTGCTGTTGAACAGAAGATTCTATTACTTCTAAATCCTTTTTTACATCACTGATTTCTTGGATTTGGTGGTTGTGCTTATCCTGACAATCCTCGGATATTCTTTTCAACTTTTCCTCGAAGTGTGAGGTGATGTCATTCATCGCCTGGACAATTGACTGTTTCGTTTCATCTGACTTCTGTTCCATTCGTCTACTTAATTCCTCGTATTGCTTGTTGGATTCTTCAAACTTCTGTTCTATCTTCTGTTCTATCGTCTGCTTCAATTCCCCGTATTGCTTATTAGATTCTTCAGACTTCTGTTCTATCTTCTGTTCTATCGTCTGCTTCAATTCCTCGTATTGCTTATTGGATTCTTCAGACTTATGTTCTATCGTCTGCTTTAATTCGACCAAATTTTGTTTTATGGCTTCAAAATCGTCCTTTCGACATTGTTCTTGCCGCTGTAAGGCTAGCAAGATTCGTTCTTCGAATGTCATTCCTGGTACTACACTATGTTCACCGTTATCACCATCATTGGATTCATTTCCTATTGCCTCACCGTTCATTTTTCTTATAATTATTTTACCACTTCTCAGTCTTGTGAAATTTGTATTCATTAACTTTATTACAAAAGTAAATTCACCCTTACTTTGCTTCGGGATATGAATTTACAGCAAATCCCGGGTGAGGTAAACCAAAATTTTTAGCTAATCCCGGTGTGAAGGCACCAAAATTTTTATAACGACTCACCAAGGGTAGTCGTCAACCTGGTTCGATCAATGATATATATCTTGAGTGGTAGTAATAGTTTGCATGTAAAAATATCTTTAATAATTATACATATTATTATTCTCACCTTTTCTATCAAAATTATAACGTCGATGAACGGTATCAAATGGTTTATTAGTTGATACACTTTTATGTATTCTTATTCAAAACGTCATGCACACATACAAGATGATTAGGTATCCATAAACAACTACATAGCAACTAATTACATAACACTATCCCATAATATATTTTTTTACATATATTAAAAACATTCTTCTTTTGTTATTATTAAATTAACATTCTATTAAGTATATTGCTTATGTATGAGCACTTTCTGCCCAAGGTGCAGGTAATTATTAATCTGTCCAAAGTATTTCGTTATAATATATATATATATATATTCCCTCCCCTTCTCCTACGTTGTACCGTCAATGTCAAATGATAAAAGCTGTCCCAGGTCCAAACCTCATTTATGTGGCTAATTTGATCGAGATCGGTTGGGTGGATCAAGAGGTATTAAGTCACAAACATAGTCACTTTCATTATATATATATATATATATATATATATATATATATATATATATATATATATATATATATATATATTGTTATATGATGTTTTGTTGTTCTGAGATTGGCGTAGCAATTGTGTACACTTTCTTTTGTGAAATCGTAATTGAGATCACTTCTTCACTCTCCACCCAGTAATACAAAGTTGGTTCGGAGTCCAACTCCCTTTTAGCCTCGGTCTCGACAACGTCTTTGGCTTACTGGTTCGAAGGTGATGAGAAAGCGCACTAACAGTGGTAGAGCTTGGTACTGGAAATCGAAACCCAGGTAACACATGGAGACTGTGAGTTGAATCTAATTTGGTGGGATAGCTTGATTAAATTAAAGAGACCATTCCAATTGACTTTTTATTAAAAAAAAATAAAAATAAGAATACAGATGAATTTTACAAAATCGGTTACTTGGAATGACAACTAGGAAGTTTTACTACATCACTTAAGTGGGAGCACAACCCCTATAATACCTAATAGGTGCTAGAAGGTTCTCATACTAAACCGCGATTTATTGAAAGTAGTAAAATATGACCTTCGTACATCGCAACTTGCATTGGCCCGAAGGGGAAAATGTTAATCCTCGAAGAGGGAATTTGGTCTCAAGTTGAAGGGACTTCGTATTCGACTCAAACATTCTCAAAGTACGACTACAAATCTCTAAGTACTCATCCCGAGTTAGAGGGGGAACTTAGAAAAAATAATCACATACCTGTTGTTCTACAAGGCGTCCGGGACTGGAGAGCACACACACTCGTCGACTGTCGTCCGTAGAATCCAATCGGAGTGGCGAACAAGCCTCGTTTATATAGGCGTTACGTCCCACGCATTTCTGCCAGTTTCTGACGTAGCTCGAACGCTACGTCACGAGCCTCATCGAGCTTGGGAGAGACTTCTTCACGCGCATGCTCAATAGTGGTTAAGACTTCTAGTGTTTTCTATGATTTTTCTCTATCACGCCGGGATTGAAATTCCTATTTTACATTTATTTTTACAGTTTTTATTTTACACCTAGCTCTAACTACATAATATATTTCATGTATTTATTGCTTTCGTGGTATTCCCTAAATATTGCATCTAGGACCCAGCTCTGTGATCTGAGTAAATCAAAGCTAGGGTCATACCACTAATACATGCGTGTGGATATGTGTCAATGAGGCATCAGGTTGCTAAATCAATCTGAACCTCAACCGACTCCGTTCTCCCTATCTCTCTTTTCCTTACTACACTCACAATTTGAAAAGCGCGGGCGTCTTGCCCCATAATTTGAGTCCGGCATAGGACTTCGAGGCACAACTGTGTAACAGTTATCCGCTGACCTCGGTGAAAAAAATAAACAAAAAAAAATGTCGAAAGTTATCTTTCTGGCATTTTTATTCAATTACAGAAACGGTTGTCCAAGGCAAGTTGCTGGGAGTTAAAGGGTTAATATAGAACTGGCCTTACGTCCGGCGCTAGGAAACTAAAAACAAACTTTCTTGAGGGATTGGAGATTATGCACGACTAAACTGCAAGAGAGCGTGATTGTAAGATTTCATGTGTCATAACTAACTATAGTACGTATAAATGTTACTCAATTCCATTAACAAACTAGTAGATTAAAACTATGTAGGATGAAACCTTACAATCATGGATTCCTTCTAGCTTATAACTACCAACAGGTGTTGTATGAACTCACAATAGTATATATATATATATTTTTTTTAAATTATTGCGGGGTTGTGCCTTACAGTTTGTGAACAACATTTCTTATGTTGTGTCAATATACCAGTGATACTTCATAAATCATAGGCTATACTCTACTTTCCAGAATCAAGTGAATATTTTATAACCTGTAATGTACTGTAAGTATTTGAGTACTCCATTACATATCTGGTAATATATTTATTTGTAACATAGAAGCGATTGCATACTAAATGATTGAACCGCATATGTAAAATAACTTGAGTAATTAACAACTAGCGATTAAAACAGTGGCTTAATGCTTAATAAATGTTATAAGTGCGTCTATACACATTTTATATTAAACTCATTCTATTGTTATCAAAAATGCATCTCACATTATTAGTTATTGCTCTTTATATTGATAATGCAATAAAAATGTAATATATTACAAACTTACTATATAGCTCTGTTTTAGACAGGGTAATCATAGTATGTACATGTGTTTTTCTAAACTTCTACTCAGTTTGATTGCTATTTCGACCTCGATTTGGTTTCTCTCATCCTGTGTGGTATGCATTACGCTAGACACAATGATATTTACGTATACTGATAACGTACAGACATTACAATCGATTAGCGCATTTTAGCACACCTAAGGATTATATATAACAACTCTAGACTTCTTTTCATGAATCCCTGAGAGGTTGTGTTAGCAAAGGGGGAGTCTGAATGGTTAAAATACTGACCCTATGGTTAGTGTGTTAGCTTATGCCCTAATGGCCTATGGTAATATCAGATACAAAATCTAATAATCAGGGATGCAGTTACATTTGCTATACCAAAGGACATGTTTCTTGCAGGGGATTTCATATCGTTTCTTTATAATTAGAGGGGAGTGTCAGGGGGGGTTATAGGTTAGTATTGTTAGTATTCTTATTCTTATTATTATTAATAATATTAACATATTTTATGTCTCCTTTTCTTTTTTTTTAACATACACTCCGAAATCGAGAGGGATTTCTTTGCGGGTACAAAGGTAATTTTACGAAGTAAAGTTACATCATGTTTCATCATGTTAGTGGATCTTGTTGATTTATAGGATAGATTTTAAACGCAAAAGTTAACCAGAACATAAGCTATGGTTGATATGTTTTTAAAACACACCGGAAGTGTGTTCCGTTCTTTCTTTTAATTCTACTAGCCTTGACTGATAACCGGCCTCGGTTTCCGTTGTGGTGAACTTTTCTGTTTTTAAATCTTAAATACATAGTGTAAGGGATTTAGTTATGCGGAGAATAACTCTATATGATGACGTCACGGTGACCTGTGGTTGAGCACAGTTAAATATAATGTGCAATGGAGGATTTAATAAATTACTTCCTTGTCTTTTTAGCTTCGGTGTTTGCCAAAAGATAGCTATACAGAGGGTTCCAAAACTTACGGTTTTTAACATGGTGGAATGAAAATGTGTAAACTCGATTACCATACTCACTTATAGGCTTCGTTACATGTTTAAAAACAAACTTGTGCTTTTACTTGACCAAACAATAGAAATTCAATTTTTTTTTTTTTTACATTTAGACAATAACTGTCCATGGTTTTTGGTACGTTAGCTCGTGGTTATTACAAGGAAATTGAGCTGTTTCATATATTGAAAAAGTTTTAAAGTCTCTTGACATTGCTTACAATCTTCTTATGATTTTTCACAACGCTGATTTGAAGGAGTTTTTATTCCTTTTGGTTTGAGTCTTATCACTTGTTCAAATTTTGTGTTTGTACTGATATGGGTTTTTCACCTGTAAGCAATGAACTGAGGTAAATCAATGGGAGTTTGTCCGTAGATAAAGGAGGGTTTCTTGTCACCGTAGAAGTGTATAATCCTTACGGCACAGCGAAAGTTCTGTATCCGGATGGAAGTTTAGGTTTTTGGTCACTGTTGTCCACTAATAAACAGTGATGGATTGAACAGTAATAATAATAAGCAATATCCATATCGTCCCTCTGGATCAGCCCTGGATGGGGCCGACAGGCGGCGATCTGGATCCTTGGGTACCTCCAGATACCAGGGGGGGGCCTTACTCTAGACATCACACTGGGTAGGCAATGGATATATATCTGCAATCAAAGAGGCTATTAGACTACATAATCATTAATGCGTTACATAATAACCTTGGCTTATGCGAAGTACTTGTTTATATAGGAAGTCCACTGAATCCTTTTTGTAATTGTTCATTATATATATTTTTCAACGGGGCTGACCACACATCATTAGAATCTAGGTATAGAAACCTGTTTACATATTGTATGTGATTGTAGTAATATCACAAGAATCAATTTTGTATCATTGAACAACTAAACCGGAAGCCTAGAATTAAGTGTAGGTGCGCTGACCACACATTATTGTTAGGATGCCTCTTGGGTTCAAGCTGTGACTGTGGATGAAGATCGAACAACGTCCTGGTAAGACAAGTTCTTCTCAAATTGATTTATGTACCTAACTCGGCTTGTTTCTTTGTGAGTGGAATGATAATGATGGAGGAAACTGAATTATTAAGTATTCTTTCCACTTACTGTAATGATTAATGGGTGATGACTCATATGGTGAGTAAATCCAGGGTACTTTACAAGATGGGCGATACCTGGTTTCTTATGAAAACGTCAGGACGTAATTGCCATAGTGACATACATTTGCCGTATATTTTGCTTTGAGATGTAGTCAGGTTGAGGACTGGAGTGTTAAAAGGAAGTTTGAATTTGGCCAGCGTGGCGGAAATGAGCTAATTATACAGCTTGGTATAATGATAAGTGGCTTGTAAATTATCAGCTCAGCTGACGAATGTTCGGAGCGAGAGGGAAAAAAAGGGGGGGTTTTGCATCTCAACTGAGAGAATTCATCTAGTATACTGCGACAGACGCCGGCTTCCGACCAGGGACTTCTTAACATTGTCAGATAAGTATTTTTGCATTGCTTTCCTAATTTAGAGAATAAGAAGTGGTCAGTCGTTCAGATTTCCATGCATGAGTACAAGAAGTTTATTGTATACAATCTTTTATACCTTGAAATGTTAATATTATCTACCCTTTTTTTAACTTTAACAAAGATTGTGAGATTTGAATTTAGGTTACTTCGTAAACCACTGAACTATTAAACAGAGTTGATATTCAACAAGATTTAATTAAATCTAATTATACTTTTACAAATATGCTAGTTAACATAATTAGTTCCAAAGTATCTTCAAAATTTATATCAATCAATCTTAGCTAAACATTTAACACAAACTCAAGCAAACGAGTATCAATTTTTTATAATTGTTTCATAATGGAAATTCATGGCTAGTTTTACACTTTATTACACTTTTTTACACTTTATTGAAAACTTTTAATTATATCAATCAGACTGATATGAATTTGAGTCGTGTAATATTTCCTAATTGTTAGTCATTTCTATTTTTACACCTTATTATACCTTGTGTACCCAACGTGTTCAAGATAAGACGTATCTCACAATAGGCCAATCCCGCACTTGAGAAATTCTCAGTTAACGTGCATTTTTTTTTAAATAGTGTCTCGCTAAATCCATGGCAATATGTTATCTCAATTGTTGCAAATTTCTTCAAATAATATTGTAGGGTTTTGAGCTCTATAAAGTTAATCAATACAAATGAGACCCTCAGAGGAGGCAGTCTTATCTTGCGCACAATGTGATTGGTTTATTATATTTGCAACCCTTTTGTGGGTAGCCTAGTAAGAATAACAAAGAAAAATGTCAAATTCCCTTTTTTTTTTAAACTGATATTCAAGTGATTAAAAACTTATAACTTTTAACAGAAGTATAAAAAGGAAAACGAATACTCAGTTATTTCCAAGGCGTAGGTCCTTACACTGCTTGTACCTGGGCAGGTTCTACTACTTCGGCTTCTGTAAGGAAAAACCTGAAACGAAAAAATTCTCCCACACACACATAGTATTATAGGCTGGACGCGGGAACCCGAAGTTGAAGAAGAAGAGTTATCTTTATTTAATTTTTTTTAAATATTAAATATGATGCTAATTATTGCACTGTGTTATTATTGAGTATGATAATCAACGAGTTTAAATAAGATCATAACTTTGTGGTTAATATTTTTCAGCTTGTTGGAGTATACGTACCATCTATTGCTCGGAGGACGCAAAAGAAGGAGAAGGGAAGATTTACGTCTCCAGAGACAATAAGGGGAGTTTTCTTGTTACAGGGTAAGTACTATCTCCTTGACTTGTTAGTGTGTTATTTTTGAAGCATGCATTTCAATTTCTTCACGTCAAGCTACCAATTGGTTTTACTAGTGAATGTTAACATAGTTGAGTGTTAACTCGAGTGCAACGAAATCACAGTTCATATCCTGGAAGCATCCCATACCGATTTCTATTACTACTGAGTTAATTGAGAAAATGAAAGAGAGTGACCTAAGTTACATTGTAACAGTGATTATACTAAATGCGGTCTGCATTACCTATGAATTTAGTAAGTGATTCCCTAAGGAAAAACAAACAAACGTGGATAAGTGGTTGTCCCTCATACAAAAAGTGCGTGAGTCGGGACTCGATCTCCGACTTATCTGTTTCCTTTCAACGTGAGATACAATTGCGTGACTGCCAATAATCTCCGGTAAGTGAGACCATGTTTACAACGATATTAATTTTCACTGGAATATTTCGGGGCTCGAACTCAGGACCTCTAGTGTAGGTAGTGATGATATGTGATCCACTAAGTGTCTATCGAAAGTATTTGATTCTAACCTACTTTTACATAACCAATTCAAATACAAACTTGCGCTCGTGAGGAGCGATAATTTAGATATAGGATAAAAGAAATGATCCATTAGGGGCTCGAACCAGGAATCGCTAAGAGTCAATTGTTTATCTGGGACTACGGTTTATCCCAATCGTGATGATTTATGAGGCAACCTTATTATTATTATTCATTTCGTTGTGACGTCATTTCCCTATTTTCTTATTTATCTATTTTCCCATTATAAATGTTGGTGTGTATAGAAGCTACACTCAACAACATCCTGAGTCCTTGTTAACAGCTGGACTCATTTCCGTCACCCGATAAGAGGTGATTTGCTTTTAGTTTTAAGGCAGAATGAAAGACGAGTATTGAGGAAGTATCTGTGAACATTCTAAATATTTGCATCAAAACAACATGCTATTCGTTGAACGTTTAAGTTTTAAGGAGTACTACTTTTGTTTGTTTATTGTTATTTCGTATTTCACTTAACATGATAATTGCCATCACGTTCTTATATTTATATCCTGAAAGTCGTGTGCGCCATGCGTTGTTGTGAAGCAGTGTTTTTCCGCCTATTAGACAGGGCCGCTTATGAAGGGGGCCACCGAATTTTGAAAGTCTCCTGACTTGTAGTTTTAAATCTTTTGACGGACATAACCATAAGTGTAATTCTGAATAAATGTAAGTTAGTGTACACCAAATTTATTTAAACCAAGTTGACAGAGCTCGAATATCCTTAATATGTGTCCTTTAATTTATGGAAATCTCTATTATTCGAGTGTCGAACCTAATTATGAAATAATGTACACGTACTGATTTCGCTTCCAATGTTTTATTATTTTTATTAGGATTATATTATAGCGTGATTTAATACCACTCTGCGTTGTAATCTCAGCGTTATGTGCCTTGTAATCGAACCAAGCGAGGATTTTAACTTGTCTGAAGGCAGTTACACAGGGATGATTGAGAAACACGAGTATAGTGGTGTAGTGGTAGAGCAACATCTAGGATGTTACTATAGCCCACAATGATGTCATTTTTGTAACCGTTACTGTACAGAACATGGCGATCAAGTTAGTGACAACAAGCGGGACAGAGAGAAAAAAATGGAGGGGGCTCGATTTACCCCCAATATTCATACGAAATACATTTGGTAGCCTTAACCTAACCTAAGTTTATCTTACCACAATGAAATAATGATACAATATGATACTATCCAGCATTTTGATAAACATCACTGAAAACATTATTCTAAAATGAGCATCACTGTTAATACTCGATCTTAGTTCAACATGAATATAACTAAAGGTAATGTAATCTTACTAACTAAATGCAGTGAAGTATAGTACACAGGTAGCTATTTACATTCTTTTTAAAAAAAATGAATAGCCGATACATATATAATTGTAAATGTATTATGTACAATATACACAGTAGGCTAGTACATTGCCGTAGTTTGCCAATAGATTGGCCATCGCTAAGAGATTGGTCATTTTTACAACAGCATAACGTCACTTGTGTTCACCCAGAAGGGGTCGCAGAAAAAGTTTCACATATATATATATGGATATGGAGTCCACTGCAGCAGCAGAGAACAACCTGTCAGAGACTAAGGCGTATTTCTCCTTATTTCGTTTTCTATTTTATTTTATTTTATTTTATTTTTTATTTTATTTTTTTTAAAATTTAACCAATATGCTTCCCGCCCGAACTACGCGAAAAAAAATAAAAATAGTAATTTCTCAAGGAAAAACAATTGGGGTAGGCATTGTGTGGAGTAACCTATGTAACTATCTGGTGGGGGGAATCCAGCTTCCCTTTTCTCTCTTTTTTTTAAATAGGTAGATAACCTGGGTCACAAGAAAGCGACACGTAAGCACGCGTGTATCATAAGTAGGCATAAGTTTGTAGCGGAACAACCCAGAACAGGCAATATTGACTTGGCTTTATTTTCTAGGTTAATGCTTTCCTAGACACGACGAGGGAGAGCGGCGGGTTTCTCGAAAGAGAGAAATGGAATAATCAGGCGGCGGCAACGGATGGAATCCTATATTGTCAATGAGGAGTCTGCAGCTGCAACGACGTATACTTAAAGTCGGAGTTAAGTTACACCTGTACGTATTAATGTTAGTAGCTACTAATAATATTTTACTTTCCAGCTATGTCAACACTTATTTTCCTTATATGTTCGCTGTGTTTGGCAGCATATTGGGAGTCCTATAGGAGAAGAGGAAGGGTAACTCATTCGTGGCCGGCCACATTCACACAAAGAACAAAAAAAATACTTATCCCAATATGGTGGCAAAACATTCATTTTGGTATCAACTCGACATAACTTTTTTTCAATGACGCGTCTAACTTTTCCCTGATTCTAAAAACGACTCATTTGCTCCTCAGATCAATTGTAGCGCCGCCCACTAATGCCTTTTACAGCATCGAGGGGAGAAGAGAATGGATTCCAGAGAATGGAGTATATTATAACTTTTTGTTTGTTTTCAATTTCACAATGTATTCTTTTCAGGAACTATCTATAGTCCTGTATGCACATGTTCCGGTATGCCAGAGGTCTTGCGTAACTACGCGTACTCCACTTTTTAGTGGTCTATGTGATGTATGAGAGATTCGACACACTCACTAATGAATATTCGCCAAGTTTTTGTTTTCTCTTTTTTTTTTAATTTGTCTAAGTTGATGCGACTAAGTCTCATGAGCGACCTATATGTTACGCTTAACATTCCTCGTCCTCACTATCGCTAGAAACTTCCAGCTCGCGTGAGTTATCTCGGGGGAAATACTTTTTTAACCTTTCAATAGTTACAATCTGAGTGTGGTTAGGATTTGCTACTAATTCAATTTTACAAGCATTTGTGGGAGAAATACTCTTTAGGTAATACGGTCCCATATACTTGGGTGTCAACTTTGGAGAAATATCCTTCTTAGGTAAATAATCTCTACACAACACTAAGTCACCGACCTTCAACTTAATAGGCTGTCTAGTACGATCAACTCGTAACTTAGTCTGCTGCTGTGTATGTGTCATAGCCTTCTGGGCTAGTTTACGGATTAACTTTAATTGTTTCTGATGTTCCTGTATTTTCGTGAATTGATACTGTGTGTCCAACTGAGTGGGAAATCTTGCCTTTTGACCAAAGACAATCTCATATGGGGAGTATTTCCTAATAGGGGAGGTTGATATATTATAAGCATATGCACACAATCGTACATATTCTGCCCACTTAGTAGGCTGTTTAGCCGTGTACTTAGTTAGGAAATTTGCAATGACAGAGTTGAATTGCTCACACAGTCCGTTCGTTGACGGTTTAAATGCTGCAGTTCGAACATGTTTAATATCAAATAAGTCATTTAGTTCGGCCATTATCTTTGAGAGAAAATTACTTCCTCTATCCGTCAAGACCTCTTTAGGGGGGCCAAAGCGCGTGATTAGCTCGTCCAACATGGCTCTAGCCACTGTCGGGGCTTTAATATTTCGTAGCGGTACTAATATTGCGAAATGGCTGAGATATTCTATCATAACTAGGATATAACTGTAGCCTGCGCTACTATGTAGCGGGCCAAAAATATCTAAACTCCAGCGGGAAAACAATTCCTCTTTTACAGGTAAGGGATGAAGAAACCCTTGTTTCTTTTCTCGAGGGATGTTCACCCTCTGACATTCGTCACAAGAGCGCACGTATTCCTTAACTATTTTCCCCATGTTAGGAAAGTAGTAACGTTCGTTCACTTTAGAGTAAGTGCGAGAGAATCCCGTGTGGCCTCCGCACAGCGGAGACGAGTGGGCCTCTTGTAATATGTCGGGGATAGCCTTTTCCGGTATCACTAGTTTCTTATCTTTGTTCATGACTCGGTATAACACATCGTCAACTACAACATAGGGTTTTAGAGCACGATCAGTGGGGTTATTCTTCTTCTGTTGTATTAGTTCTCTAATTTTGTCGTCCTCTTTTTGCATCGTTTTGATATCTATTTTGGGACATAACACTAGGTTGCACACTTCTGCACAATCTTCTTCTTGACCAAATTTTAAGGGTAACTCATCCTTTAGCGGACATCTTGACAAAAAGTCGGCGGTCACGTTATTGCGGCCTTTGACGTGTTGAATCGTAAATTGATAGGGTTGCAAACGAATTGCCCAACGCATGAAACGAGAATTTAGCATCTTATTATTTCTGAGGTAACATATGCCGTGAGCATTGGTCCGCACAATAAAGGGACGGTCTGCCAATAGAAAGTGGAAATGCAAAATTGTCTTAGTAACTCCTAGCGCTTCAAGCTCAACCGTGGAGTAGTTGAGCTCCGCTGGGGACAGTGATTTCGAAAAATACGCTATTGGGTGTTCTTGGTTATCTTCTTTAATTTGTGCGACATATCCACCTATTCCGTCTCGACAAGCATCCGAATAAACTATGGCGTCCTGATTCGGGTCAAAGTGGGCAAGGACGGGAGCAGATATAAGACAAGATTTCAAAGTATCCCATGCTTGTTTTTCAGTTTCTCCAAATTCGAATTTGGCGTTCTTTTTAGTCAACGAAATGAGTGGTTTGGCAATAGTAGAAAACCCTTGAACAAAAGCTCTGTAGAAAGAACAAAGTCCAATAAAACTACGTATTTCTTTAACTGTTGTAGGGTATGGTACCTTTGATATAGCTTCCGTTTTTGCAGGATCTACACAAATCCCTCGTCTACCGACGATGTGACCAAGCACCGATGCTTCTTCATAACCAAAGTAACACTTCTTAGGGTTGAGTTTTAAGTTGGCCTCCCGGAGTCGAGATAAAATAATTCTCGTTCTTTCTATTAAGTCTGGGAAAGAAGGACAAGGACAAACCAAATCGTCTAAGTAACAGATTACATACTTCCACATAATGTCACCAAAGATAACGTTCATCATATTTTGAAAAAGAGCCGGGGCCGTGCTTAGTCCGAATGGTAGTCTCAAAAATTCGAATTTTCCACGGCTGCAGATGAATGCAGTCTTCTCTATATCACACGGACGGATTAATAATTGGTTATATCCATTTTGCATATCCAGCGTATTTATGTATTTGGTACCATTCAGAAACGCTAATATATCATCTATACGCGGCACTGGCGTATAATTGGGCTTTAGTATCCTATTCAGTCCTCTAAAATCCGTACATATGCGCGGGGAGCCATCTTTTTTAGTTACTATCACAATTGGTGCAGAATATGGGCTTTGACTTTCTCGAATAATATTGCTATCTAACATTCTCTGGATCTCTGCCGCGACTATCTCTCTCTGTTTTGGTGTTTCTCTATATGGTGGATGAGAAACAGGTATGTCTGTAATGACCTCTAGGGGACACATAAATTTATCGGTAGCCGCAGTCAGACGAGACTTGTCCCAGGCTACAACATCCCTGAATTCCATCAATAAGTCCAGTAATTGGTTTCTTTCTTCGGGGTTTAATTTTGGGCCAATATTTAATGCTTGGGCTAATTCTTCCTTTGTTTGGGGGACTTTCTGGGGTTGTTCAGGGACTTCCACGTCCTCTGTTTCATCTTTGTTCGTAAGGTGTATGATTTGATTAACGGCCTGTACGTCATTATCCGTCTTATCATTTAAGGACTCGACCTGGGGAACAAGTTTCCCTAAATAAAGATTTTTAGACAAAGATCTGGTTCGATCTGAACTATTAAAAACAGTCAGAGTGATATTTCCATTGTCTGTAAAAACTGGGCCTCTTGGGATCAAACAGGAGTGCCAATATCGAATTCCTTTGGACGGTAAGAATTCCCAAATATGCACGTTCCCGGTTGGTGCGGTAATTTCTATGTCATATGAAGCCTTGGACGGCACCCGGACATTTGCTGGAAGGTGTACTTTGTAGGTAGTGTCCGGATAGATATCAAAAAGTTCGTCGCTCAGCCCCAAGGGGTCTGGCACGACCTCTTTCTGACTATGATCCTGAGCAGAACTCTCTAGATCAGGGAGAGTTGCGGGATCATTTACACTTCCTTGCGTTATCAATTGTTTTTCTACTGTTTCTAAATGCCCTCTATTTGATTTTTCCTCTACAGGCTCATGAGGCGCCTGGGAGGCCAGGGGTGGCTTAACAGAGTGTTGGTTCTTTTTGTTATATCTTGTCGCATAAGACGCATTCTCTTTCTTTCTTGGTATAATCTCTGTATCCGAACTATCTGTGGAACTAACTGCCAAAATTCCACTAGGGCCTGATTGAGGGTCAAAACTGCATAGATTCTTTTCCTCTTTCTCTAAGTCAGGCGATTTGGTAAGTTCCAGCTCAGGAGCACTGGAAGACACCTTGCTTTTCTTAGTTCGTTTACGTCTTGCCTTTTTACGTCTATTGACTTTCCCATTCGTTCTATTCGTAGGCTCCGAGGGAAATTTTGTAGTTTCCCTGGAACACACGAATACACCAGATGTAATTTCCTTAACAGGGAGTTTTTGGCTCTTATCCGGTACACCAACAACGGGATTTATGTGATTTCCGGTGACCGATTCTGGAGACGGATCCTTACTCCTGTATGGGAGGTTCCGTTTCCTATAAATTGGTTTGTTTCTATGAGAGGGAACAGAGTAAACCGTTTGCCCAGCATTATCGTTCTGTCTTGATTGGAAATCGTTAAACGATCTTTTTCTGACTGATGGTGGGTATCGTTTAACATGTTTTAAGTCTAAGGTATGAATCACACCTTGACGAGACCCATATGTACTTTTTGGGATTGTAAACCATAGGTCTTCAACATGATTACCGTCTTTATCAGCTAATTCCATGTATTTGGAATGAATGGTGGTGACATACTTATGCAGAAAATCTATCCCTAAAATAACGTCATAGGCGCAAAACTGTGGGTCCACTATAGCTACGTCTAGGAACCTCCTTTTGGTTGTTTTCAAGTGATCCTTGAAACAACAAGCTATTCTCACCACAGGAATGTAATCTGTGGGCTGAGCACCGACGCCGCGAAGCTTCACATAACCCTTCAGTCTTTCCGTTAGTGGAAATCTTGGGGGTAAGAGGGTTTTTGAAGCTATCGAAATTTCAGAGCCAGAATCTATAAGAGCTTGCGCCCAGCGGTCTCCTATTTTTATCTTGACTGTACAAAGCTGCGCCTGCCCATGGCCAAGGCCATAGGTATTTTGGTGATTGTTCCTATACGTTTTGTAACCCGGTTCTGCTACTACTTCGTCTGTGTAACAAGAACTAATCTGTACAAATCCTGGTTGGTGTTGTTCTTTAATGCATGACCAGTCCGAGCGGTCATTTTCCCATATTACGTCATGGCTAATTCTCTGACTAACTAATCGTTGCGCTGTGTGAAATTTTCTAAGATATTGTAGGCACTGTTCGAGATTATCGCAATCATCCACTTCAAGCATCAGCTTATTTAGGATGTCTGGCAACAAACTCATTCTAAGTTTACTCATCAATTCACTTTCATTAACCCAACCTCGTAAGAATTTCAAATCCTTTATTAACTTATAAATGAACGCTAAAGTACTTTCATTGGGTTGTTGTTTTCTTGTATCAACGTCATATTCTAATCTTGCAGTATACTCAATACTAGGGAAAGCCTTTTTAAGTTTTTCCTTCATCTCACTATAGTTTAAAGGTAAAATGTTTGCTATGTCTACTAAATAGAAGGAGAAAGCTTCCCCTTTCAAACAGTAAGGAAGGTAACTTACTATCTCTAGGGTTGACCATTCGTATATGCTAGCCACTAATTCATATTCTTGCAGAAAAAGTTCCACACACTCATGTCTATTACCAGAGAAGGAGGGAATTTCAACATTTGGATAGATCTTGAATGCTTGTGGTTTAGCACCAATAGTAGAATTTTGATTGTCACCCTCGGGAGGAGGATTGCTAACTTTGCCTGTTACTACTGTATCCGTAAATTTAGGTTTCTCAAAACTATACGGTATTGATGGCTCGGTAACCGGACTAGTTTTAATTTCTTGCTCAGGTTTTAAATTTATGTGAGGCTGAACCTCAGGATCTACTTTTAAAAAGGACGAAAAATTTGATTTTTGCCTATCAGAGGTCTTATCTTTACTTGATGAATGTGAAACGGGCTCATCTTTCAGATCTAAGGACCTGTCTAAAGAAGCCGAGGTGTTGAAATTTTCAGAGACGAACCTATAGTCGGTATCAGTTACGCTTCTATTTTCTAACTCGGAGGTTTGTTCTGAACTAAATTCTGATGTATAAGTTCTATCTTGTTCGCTAAATACTGATTTTTCTGTCTTTATCCCTTCGCTAAACTCTAATTTCTCCACTGGGGTCGTGGGTGTAATTACGCTACTAGGTGGCGAAACAAACACTATCTGTAAGAGATCTAACTTTTCCTCTTGTTGGTACTTTTTCATTTCTTTAGTCGCAGGTGATTCACTAGGTTCATTATAGGAACTAAATTTAGAACTAGTACTAGCTGAAGGTTGTAAACCACTATTCTTAACACTAGCAGTTTGTTTGATAGAGTCACTTTGGGTTGGAGAGGTTGAGGGATCGTCTCTATTTTCTACTTCATCTAAACAAATTACTGACGCACCAAATTCCGCGTAATCAAAGATTTTACCAATGTTTTCGTTAATTCTACTTTCAGACCAGGAATCGTTATTTTCTTTTTCTTCCTCTTCAATTTGCTTCTGGTGGTCAGAGCAAACTGAGGGAAAAGCATCATCACTTTTCTTCTCTTCGCCTAACCTACTCTCAATTGGAGCAGGGGCAACGAGGTCATTTCTCTGGTCAGCGTGCTCTGTGGGAGGGTCTTGGTTCGCTGCTCGGGGAGTAGAAACCGTGGGAGGATCCCAGTGGTCATATCGGAGTTCTCCGTCGGAGCTCCATGAAGGTTTTGACTCATCCTCCAGGGATGACGCAGGAGGAGACTCCGGTTTGTCGTTTTGTAATTTCGCTATTTCTTCGTTTTGTAATTTCTGTAGTTCGTAACCTAACCAATCGTCTTTCAACGACTCACCCCCATCTGAATCTGCACTACTAATATCTCCGTTTGACCACCTAACTTTACTAACTACACTGAGTATGTTATCTATACTGTCCAAATATTGCAGTTTCTCTTGGAGGGTAAGGCTATCTTCAAACATGACAGGATTGGTTTGAGTAGCGGTTGTCCGAAGAACCTTAAGTTCACGGTCTGTATCAATTCGGATCATTTTAGGGAACTTATATTCGTTCTGAACTCTAACATCTTTCTTGTGACAATCGTCGGTCTGTATTTCCATATCAAAATTTCCAACTACATTTTCCTCAGGTAATAAATCTTCAAAGGGGGCTGAGGGGTCAGCTTGAAATAAAATACCTAATTTCTCGTCGTCGTCACCTTGGCGACGAACAACTGTGACCTGTACTTTCTTGTTCCGAAGTTGTTTAGTTAAAGGTCGAATTAAGTTTCCTACTGCTGGGGACAGTTCTGTTTGTAATGAATGCTTAATCTGGTCTAGTAACGCTTTATCGTTAGATTGTGACAAAAAGCGCGATTCATTTTCATTATTTTCGTCAGGGTTCTCAATTTTCGTTTCCCTTGGTTCGGTTCCTATATTTGCATAAATTGGCTCTTTATTCATGAAAGCCTTGGGATCGAGACCAATATTTTCGTAAATTGGCTCTTTACTCACTGAGATTCGTGATTCAGTATTTAAATTAGCATACATGGTTCTAGGATCGATCTCGGCATAAACCGTTTCATCACTACTACCGGCATAAAAAGATTGAAAGGTCGGTCTTTGCATTTCTAACGGCGTTCTAGGATCTGACGGTTCGTATTTTATAGGAAAATATAGCGCTACTGGGCTATCTGGGCTTTTGGATACACCAATATCTTTATTTTCTACACTTAACACTAAATTACTTAGTCTATTTTCCTTATCATCTAACTTATTATTATCTACGGGACTTTGGTTCGAGGGGACATCAGGTATTACACCTGCTGTTGTTTCTATCTCAATTGTTGCCTGAGGCCATTCCTGACCAGCAGTGATTAGTTCGGCTATTTCTAGTTCATCTTTTAAATTTACTTCATTCACTAGAGTTTTCGGATCTACCCCAGGTGGGGTCTCATCAGTATCTGAATTTACATATATCGTCCTAGGAGCTGGCGTTGGTTTTTCACTTGAACCAGCACTTTGTATTTCTATATCATTTCTAGTCGGGATAGGACTAGACGCGGCCAGCGGCGTTAGATCGCAACCACTCGCTGGTGCTTCTGGGGTTTGCGGGCTCGCGGTCGTTGGTTCACGATACCTTGGCTGACTCCACGTATCCAAGTATCTCGGTAATGGATTCTTTTTCCTACGGCCAAACTCAGGAGGAGAATGCCCGTGGACTTTTATTTTATTGCATTCAATACAATAATAATTATTCCACCGATCTAAAATATAACGGTGCTTGCCCGTGGGCGTCTTAGGACAATGAGATTGCCCTAAATCTAATAGCTTTTCTTTTATTTTCTGCGCGAAACTCATTTTTGATAATAAATCTGTTTTTCTTTCAAGTCAGTGGCCTCTCAAACCAGGGCAGTGGGTAATCAACCTATTTCCTCTGATATAATAAGAATTTATTCACTGATAGCTACTTCCTTCGGAAATACTACGTCAAATTATTACGTATTATGAGACTTATTATTATTTCAATATCTTCATTTAACTTCCTTTGAACTTGAATACTCAACTTCCCTTTCTTTATAAATTTTGCTTTACTTTTTAGAACGGAAAACGGAAAGTGACTAGACAGCTGTTTATAACAGATAATGCTTATTTGTTCACTTATGAGGAGTTTTACTTTTTACTTCTATTCTTTAACTTGTTTTTTTTTTTAAAAACTTCAATTTTTTGTTAAAAAACTATAAAACATCATTGTTTTAGACTATTTTGTTTTTAAATTCACAAGGGGGACTTCGATCATCCAACCACTGGTTCATGTACCTGCATTTTGATTTTAGGTAATGCATTTGCATAAAGGTGAGTTTTAGGCAGTTATTCCTAGGCAGCCGTCGGGCATGCACCCCTGTTACAGAGGGGCCCTGCTGGACCAAAAGAATAAGATACCTGTGACCCCCAAGCTTTGCATGGGAAAGGATTTTAGACACTTATCGCCGGACAGACTAGTCGAACTTTCATCCCGTAAAACGGGCGGTTCTGCTGTCTAGAGATAAAACTGCCTGTGATCCTCCCCAAATAAGTGGTAAGGGTATTAGCCACTTATCGCCAGACAAACTAGTCGAACTTTCATCCCGTAAAACGGGAGGTTCTGTTGCCTAGAGATAAAACTGACTGTGACCCTCCCAAAGCTGGCAGAAGCGTAAGCAGACTTAGGGTTTTGCAAGTACATGAGACAAGAGCTGAATTCTGTATTAACACTCGCGTCCCGGTTTTTCATTTCCATTACTACACAAGAAAAACGTCGTGAGGTGAACTGAGTCTTGCTCTGCGGA
Source organism: Thermobia domestica (assembly GCF_964235325.1). NCBI lineage: Eukaryota > Metazoa > Arthropoda > Insecta > Zygentoma > Lepismatidae > Thermobia > Thermobia domestica. Next base: position 108,377,575 of record NC_137460.1, read on the forward strand.
ACCTAGCAACTATTCCGCTGACTTATAACAACTTAAAGCGAGAGAAGTTGAGAATAAAAAAAAATTTCATCGCCACTTCACTACTTGTGAAACGCACTATTTAGAACAGAAAAAATTATATTTGTATATCAGAGTCATAGGCTGAACACCGCTTAGGCTAAGTACGCCACTGAACTTTACTGACTTTACATAGTATCGATTCACCACTTGACTAGTCAAAAGAAAAACTTCGCGTACACTTTTTACTTTTATCTATTGAAAGCTCTTCGGTAAAAAAAAATCACTCCCGATTTGCTAAAATCGCGTTTTAGGGCAACTGAGATAGTTGGTTCCCCTATAAAGTGAATGAGCACCAGAGATTTGTTTAGAGATTCTAGAACACACAGTTGGTTACCCGGCGAACACCGAACACCATAAAATTGTTATATGATGTTTTGTTGTTCTGAGATTGGCGTAGCAATTGTGTACACTTTTTTTTTGTGAAATCGTAATTGAGATCACTTCTTCACTCTCCACCCAGTAATACAAAGTTGGTTCGGAGTCCAACTCCCTTTTAGCCTCGGTCTCGACAACGTCTTTGGCTTACTGGTTCGAAGGTGATGAGAAAGCGCACTAACAGTGGTAGAGCTTGGTACTGGAAATCGAAACCCAGGTAACACATGGAGACTGTGAGTTGAATCTAATTTGGTGGGATAGCTTGATTAAATTAAAGAGACCATTCCAATTGACTTTTTATTAAAAAAAATAAAAATAAGAATACAGATGAATTTTACAAAATCGGTTACTTGGAATGACAACTAGGAAGTTTTACTACATCACTTAAGTGGGAGCACAACCCCTATAATACCTAATAGGTGCTAGAAGGTTCTCATACTAAACCGCGATTTATTGAAAGTAGTAAAATATGACCTTCGTACATCGCAACTTGCATTGGCCCGAAGGGGAAAATGTTAATCCTCGAAGAGGGAATTTGGTCTCAAGTTGAAGGGACTTCGTATTCGACTCAAACATTCTCAAAGTACGACTACAAATCTCTAAGTACTCATCCCGAGTTAGAGGGGGAACTTAGAAAAAATAATCACATACCTGTTGTTCTACAAGGCGTCCGGGACTGGAGAGCACACACACTCGTCGACTGTCGTCCGTAGAATCCAATCGGAGTGGCGAACAAGCCTCGTTTATATAGGCGTTACGTCCCACGCATTTCTGCCAGTTTCTGACGTAGCTCGAACGCTACGTCACGAGCCTCATCGAGCTTGGGAGAGACTTCTTCACGCGCATGCTCAATAGTGGTTAAGACTTCTAGTGTTTTCTATGATTTTTCTCTATCACGCCGGGATTGAAATTCCTATTTTACATTTATTTTTACAGTTTTTATTTTACACCTAGCTCTAACTACATAATATATTTCATGTATTTATTGCTTTCGTGGTATTCCCTAAATATTGCATCTAGGACCCAGCTCTGTGATCTGAGTAAATCAAAGCTAGGGTCATACCACTAATACATGCGTGTGGATATGTGTCAATGAGGCATCAGGTTGCTAAATCAATCTGAACCTCAACCGACTCCGTTCTCCCTATCTCTCTTTTCCTTACTACACTCACAATTTGAAAAGCGCGGGCGTCTTGCCCCATAATTTGAGTCCGGCATAGGACTTCGAGGCACAACTGTGTAACAATATATATATATATATATATATATATATATATATATATATATATATATATATATATATATATATATAGAGAGAGAGAGAGAGAGAGAGAGAGAGAGAGAGAGAGATGATAAAATAGTCCAGTTTGCAATCAATTAGTAACTGCTTCCTTCAACGAAACTTTTGGGAAGCAGAAATCACTCAATTGGTTGTTACGTGTAATTATTTTTTAACTGTTAATAGAAACAAATTAATCAAGGTAGGTGATCAGAAAACGTTTTGTATCTTTTTTAAGAAGAATATCAACAATTCCCTAAAAGTGATAGATGGAATAGTGACTAAATGGTACCAGATGAAAAACTTTTGAATGGAAAATATGACATTTCTCTCATATTTTAATGAGAATTTGGCATCTTTTTAGAATTCTGTTCTATATTTTGATCTTCGTTTCCCTCCATGTTTTTACATAATGTTTTATTACAATCATATCAATTTCCATTTTGAATATTGCTTTTTTTCAGTTAATTGATTATTCCGAAAGCTTGTGTAATAACGTAATTCCTCATTATCATTAATATATTCCGACGAAATGAAATTTTGAACAAAGAGAGAAAATGTAAAATGTTTATTTATAATATCTACAAATTCCTTTTCTTTTTCTTCTTAAAATTATGACAATCCTTGCTGGATTGCCTTAGCACAGAATAAGATATAATGAGGAATTTTCTATTTCAACGGAGATAACATTCGGGTTCTTAAGCTATGGAATTTGTACAACGGTCAATTCCATTAAAACGGCAGTGTTGGTTCTAGTTTCTAGTTACAACCCATAAACAACATATCTTTATAACATACAAGTAAAATCAATATAAGAAATCTGGAATGGAATACACCATAACAATTTGTAGTTCTATTATTATTATTATTATTATTATTATTATTATTATTATTATTATTATTATTATTATTATTATCATTATTATTATTTCCGCATAAAGCAAATTGCTTTTATATAGATATTTAATTTGAATTAATGAGGGGAACATTGACCATAAATTCATCACACTTATATCAACATATTATATTTTGAGATGTGTACATTATCAAATCTCAGATAGAATTTGAAATTCACAACCTTTCATTTTAAATATTGTTTATGAAGAATTATACAAGTATCTCTTATTATTCTCTTAACTCTGCACGTTTATTTCACTTCTTCCATAATGTCAGGGGACATCATGATTCGCAGTGTTTTTAGTGTAAGTTATTATTTCTGTTATTCTATGTGCCATTTTTGTTATTCTAATAACGTGTTTCTTTCTGTTGTTTCCTGTATGATACTCTAATACTACTTTCTATCTATGGCTCAAGTTTTACTGATCAACAACCCACCCAACACAAGAACATGTTAGGCATGTGTAAATAATGTTCCTCGAAATACATTGGAATATACATGATAATTACTTGAATAGAGAAATCATGTGAAATTCACATGAAGGGAATAAGGCTACTTCCACCCTAAAGTACGTGGCTGTCACACATTGAGGAATATATTACGTAAGGGGTATATACTTGACTCATTTAGTAGCATGTGCCAAGACTGTACTAGGCATGTGTCATGTTAGCGATTCTACCAGCTGTTACAAAGGCTAGAGCGAAGATAATTATATTATAATCCATAACAATTATACATAATTTGATATTTTCTTCAAGTAAACATTGTATACTGTAATATGAAAAAGTTTACGTATAAGTGGTATGGAGAACATATGAAATGAAGACATGCAACGTACATACTACATACATTACTAAATATATAAAACAATAGTCGTTGGACTTTCATACGTAACTTACCCCGAAGAAACAGATATTTTGCAGACGATGTTCCTAATTTATTTTCTTTAATTAAACATAATTAGTACACGCCTTATGATGAACTACCGTCTTCTTTCAAACCGCCTTTTTCCTTGACTAACTGCCTCTGCGCGGGCTAGACAATGAGTATCGCAATACGAAGCAATGTACGATCGACGGAGCCGTGGTACATAAGGTATGTACTATGCACGTTCCTCACATTCGAGTAAAGCATGTAAAATACTTTTCAAGTGTCAGAAATTCCTCGAAGAGTACTTGCCTAGCGACACATGCTGGGAACATAAAATGTATGTACATTCCTCAAGTACCAGATACATAAACGATTGGTATGGAAATTAAATGTATGTACCTGGTTGTGTGGGAAATCATACAAAACTTACATCACTAAGTTTTGCACACCACTATATTTGAAAAGATTTAGCACATAAAAGATATTATGAATAATGTTTCCAGAAGCTGAGATTGGGAACTGAATTTACATTATGTCTCATTCGTCAGTTTGGTATAAGTGATTCATAATATACATTTAAAATGTTTGGTTTCTACATATTCCAGTGTGTACTTAAAAGTTAAATATGTTTGTTTCATTTTTCTGATGTTCTGTTCATAATTTATTCCAGAGATATAATTCTGAAAATAAGCTAAAAATGTTTGCTCAGTATGCAGCTTAGTTAACCGTCATTAATTTCGGATTTAAATAATTTCTGCTGTATTAAAGAAAGAAAAGGAAAGGAAGAAAGAAAACATTGAAAATAATAAAAGGATGTAGCACGTCTGTCAAAATATTTTTTCTTTCTTTTTTCAAGTAAGCACCACTTTTATTAGTCAGAATGTTTTACGGAGCACTATATTCTCGCCTTCTTAAAAGGAAAATTTGTCACTTTTTAAAAGTCTTACCAGCGTATGTTAAATACCTGTACACTCATATTTAAAAGTAATATTGATTATAATTCCCTTAATTTTATATTGGTTATGTATTAATAGAAGAAAATATATATTAATTTATTTTAATAATTGAAAGCTGTCAAGAATCCACATATTTGTATATTAAAATGCTAGGTTTATATGTTTGTGTCCAATCCTTTCGACAATGAGATCTCGAAAACCACAAGTGCTAGAAGTTTGCCGTTTTCAGTGATCGATTCCAAATTTCGTGTAGATTGTCTAGTTTTAATTGAACATTTAAAAAACATGGCTGTTATTTCTTTATTACATTTCTTAGGGGTGCACTGGAAGTGTTGAAATTGAAAAAGAAAAAAAGCATCACATCCTACGAGTTATACATCCCAACATCACATAGATGGTATATACATATACAAGGGTTGTATGTCTCTCAGGCGTTTGTTACATGGGCAAATGATAATGAAAAACAAAGGATAACCATTTCTCCAGTCTAAGAGGAATCTTTATTGATTGCAGTATTTTGCCCAATGCACACCATACATCCTGACATAATTAATTGTGTGTTGTAATGTGATTGCTTATTACATACTACATGCAAGAAGAAAGAAAACATTGGTCATACATGAATTAAAGACTCCAACCGGAAATAGGCTCAAATCTTGCAAACGGTGCGATATATTAAAATAATAATAGAAAAATATCTCCCCTTTATGGTACCCCTTGCCGATTTTTATCAAGACGTCTTTTACTTGTGTCTGTAAAGGGACATGTACAGATGTGAGGAATAACAAGGAGATTCATGCTCATATGTGAATGGTGCGCTGTGTAGAGAGCACAGATTCAGCTAATATTTTATAAAAATAGATAATACCGTAATGAGTTTCACAAAATATCAGTCCTGGGAGAGAAAGTAGAAAGTATTTTTATTTATATAATTTCTAAACTTTATGTGAAATTAGTGTTGTAAAAAAACGTTTTTTTTCTGTGGTTTTTTTTTCAATAAAAAACATCGTTCTTTTTCATGTTTTTTTTCAAATGTCTGTTTTTTTTCTGGCAGCTATTATTTATTGATTTATGTTGAAGATTATTGAAATAATCAATAGAACTTGAGTCGAAGCCCTCGTAACTTACAAATCGTTTGTTTCCTTGTACCTATACGAGCAAAATCGTGTGATTATTCCTTTCGGACCCAGATCATTTTTGGCGTTTTCCTACTTTGTCAGTTAGTGACTTATTGCTCAAAAACCATTTACCCTATTGATATGGTTAAGACCTTGTTTTTTAGAAAAGGAATGTGGCTATTTTTTGGTGTACGTTACATTGCAGTGTTGCGAGCGAGTGGGAAATCACTGAGGGAAATGTAGGGGTGAAAATTTACAAAAAATCCCTAACCGAATTTCAAGATTTTTTGTATCTAGCACCACTGTTGCAATATGGGTCTAAGTCACCTAAAAAAATTCTTTGGTGCGTTGACAAGGTACAGTGAAAACCTAAAGTCGCTGGCTTCCATTCAAAGAGAGAAAGAAAAAATTCTCTGTTTCCATACACATGAAATTTTGACACTTTTTACGCCTCAGAAGCAAAAACCAACAGATATGCCGGGGCTACAGCTTCTCTAATTATCCTATTGAAACTTTTTATGGTGCGTTCTGTAGGCTAAAGAGAAGGCTTTCAGGTAGTGGTACATTTGTTGCAACGTAGAAAGCAAGAGGGAAATAATAGAGGGGAAAGGGAAATTTGCCGAATTTTTTACTTAAAATCGGGAATTAATTGTTTTGGCTGGAAACACTGCCATAAAACAGACGTAAACTATTTGAAAGTAAACCTTCGTACCCCAAGAATACTTCCTATAAGTATCATGGCGATATCTAACAAAGTAAGCATGATTTTTTTTAAAAAAAAATCTCATTCTACCTCAGAAATTCACAATTTTCTTAACATTTACAGAACATAGTTTATTATAAGCCTTAACTGTACTTCCCCTAATTATTCTACCGAAACTTTTTATGGTGTGTTGTGTAGGCTAAGGACGAGACTTTCAGACAGTGGTACGTTTGTTCGAATGTAGCCAACAAGAGGGAAATAATAGAGACAAAAAGGGAATTATTCCAAAATTTCCCTCTAAAATCGGAAATTAAAATTTTCTGTAGCTGGCAACAGTGCTAGCAGACACACACAAACTATCTTAAAAGAAGCTTTGGTATCCCTATAATATACCCTACAAGTATTGTGACGATATCTAATAAAGTAAGCAGGTCATTAAAAATATTCAGTCTACCTAAAAAAATCACAGTTATCTTTCCACTTAGAGAACAAGGTCTACTGTAAACCTTAGCTGTACTTCCCCTAACTATCCTATTGAAACTTTCTAAAGTGCGTTGTGAAGGATGAAGACAAGACTTTCAGATACTGGTACTTTTATTCCTATGTAGCCAACAAGAGGGATATAACAGGCAAAACACGTAATTTTCCCCTAACATCTTGAATTAAAATTTTCCGTAGCTGGCAACACTGCTACCAGACAGACGAAAACTATCTTAAACACTGGTACATTACTAATATATCCTACAAGTATCATGGTGATATTTAAGAAACAATGCTTTTAATTACCAAAAATATATTTCGATAAAGAGAAAAGTAGGGGAAAATCAAGAGTTAGAACCTAAATCCGAATTTTTCGTGCGTCCCCTAATTACCCCACTGTAACGATATGTACCCGAGTTTGTTCAGTAAGAACAAATGTTCGACTGGCGTAAGATGACTTGCATTCGGACGTATAGGTACGGTTTATAACAAAAATTTCGAATTTTTTGCCCCAATTTAAGGAGATTTTAATTTCCGTAGTTGGCAACACTGCGCGCAAGCCCGTCCAATTGATGTCAACAATTAGGTATCCATCCGACGTATCTACCTGACAAGTCTTAAGGGATTCCATGTCAGAAGGGCCCGGACAAAAGGGCGAGGACAGAAAGGCCCGAGTCAAAACGGCCCCGCGTCAAAAGGGCCCCGGTCAAAAGAGCCCTGCGTCAAAAGGGCCCCGGTCAAAACGGCCCCACGTCAAAAGGGCCCGAGTCAAAAGGGCCCCGCGTCAAAAGGGCCCGGGTCAAAAGGGCCCCGCGAAAAAAGGGCCCGAGTCAAAAGGGTTCCGTGTCAAAAGGGCCCGGGTCAAAAGGGCCCCACGTCAAAAGGGCCCCGCGTCAAAAGGGCCCGGGTCAAAAGGGCCCCACGTTAAAAGGTCCCCGGTCAAAAGGGCCCCGCGTCAAAAGGGCCCGGATTAAAAGGGCCTCACGTCAAAAGGGCCCCGGTCAAAAGGGCCCCGCGTGAAAAGGGCCCCGGTCAAAAGGGCCCCGCGACAAAAGGGCCCGGGTCAAAAGGGCATGAGTCTAAAGGGCCTGAGTCTGAAAGGCCCTGCTTCAAAACGGCCCCGCGAGAAAAGGGCCCGAGTCAAAAGAGCCTCACGTCAAAAGGGCCCCGCGAGAAAGGGCTTGAGTCGAAAGAGCCCGGGTAGAAATAGTCCCACGGCCAGAAAGCCTGAGATCAAAACAGAAGTGGAAATCAAAGATGCACGAGGGGATAGTGCCACCTTAATAAGAAGAAGTGATTGTCCAATAGAAGGAAGAATATCAGTGGTTATTACAGACAAAAAGGAAACTTGAATGGTGTTCTTAATTTTGTTTGGTTGCTGTTTGTTCTGCAACAATCCCTATTGCTTAAGTCGGTTCTCGATGAAAGTTTGCTTTCAACCGCGTCTCTCTGAGTTTGTAGACGTGGAAGACCCGTGTTCGATTCCCGGCGGGATCTCATGTGGTTCGAATTCCACGTAATCAGTAGGTCCACATCTCATAAGCCTCGCTGCTGAAAGGGATGCTAAAGTGAAAATCATATCATATCATATTTCTGAGTTTGTATTCTCGAGACCTAGCCTAATCAGACTATCTATTAATGACTGTTTCCTTAGTTCTAAAATTAAATTTCTGCCCCTGAATCAAAGTAGAAAAATACGTATTATATGAATAATATTATCTTGAAAACGTTTCTTTAATTTTGGTGTAAGAACATACATGTGGATCTCCATACAGGGTTAGTAAAAAATTTGGGACAGAACAATAATAACGACACGCGTGGACGGAGGAAAATCAAATGTTGCAATTGGTGTTATTGCAAAAATTGCATTGGCTTGGAGTGTGGTTACCGTGGAAGCCTTTTTGAATTACACTATATTGCGGATCGTACATTTTTTAATGGAAAAGGATATGATCTTACACTTCAGTTTAGGCTTATATTTCCACAAATGTGAATGTGAACTCATTTTTGACACATTACCATTTGTTTATGAGACAGGGTGTTTGACATATGTATCTAATAGAAAAAAGTATCATGACAGGGCAGTAACAAAGAGACAAATGGACAAAGGAAAAGCAAATGTTACAGGTTGGTATTGGTGTTAAAATTGCGTTAAATGATCATGGCACCCAACTTGAATTCCGCATATTATATACCATAAAATATTTTCAAATAGACAGGGGTACTTGTGTCACATAAATTTAGGCTAGAATCTTGCTACAAACGATAATCTGAATTAGGGATGCGCACGAGACAAGATTTGAAGCTGTCTCGTCTCAAAAATGTACTGTAAATGTGATGTCTCGACTCGAAAAATGTGCATTTTTCTATTGGAAGAGCTGTGTCTCGACTCGGGTATTATCAAGAAAATTCTGTCTCGACTCGTCTCGTGCACATCCCTTACTGAGTCGACTTTTGACCGATCTCTATTCATTTACGCGATAATGTGTGCTAAGTTTGACATTTGTTTCTAGTAGAAGAAAGTATTTAGACAGGTAACTAATAAATAGTACTTCATTGTGTTCTTAACGTTTCTGTTCGTTTGCTTGCGTTTTAAAATATTCAGAAGTTACCACATATGTATAACATATTTTAATAGTAAGTATATTTGTGATTAATTGTTACTTTACGACTATAAAGCAATAGAATGCTTTTAATGTGCAGTTTCGAATATTTGGCAGAGCTCAACAACGTCGTTCAAATAGTAGTGGATGATAACGATGTTTCTTCTGGTCAGTGTATTGTACCATGTAGAGTTAATACGGGAAGGATATAATGGTAGAATTGCTAGAAAGAAACCATGTATTACCCAAATTAAGAAATATAAGATACTTAAATTTTCTAGAGATTTTGAAAATAAACCCAAAAACTGGTGGGAATGTTTTTTATCGACCAATTTAAGTTAAACCTGCATGAATATGATGGTAGAATAATAGTGTTTCGACAAGTAAATATAGAAATAAATGTCAGGAACTTCCAGCCTACTTTAAAATACAGAAGAAATATATCTTAACGTTCTTAGAAGGATTTCTAATTTTATCAAGATATTGATCCCAAACAAAGTATATGTTGTAAAGAAAAGATTGCTTTAAAACTGCCCAAAATTGCGCTAAACTCCACCACACAGTACCGGCTTTAATCCCATTGAGAATCTTTGGAACGAATTGCAACGTAAGGTCAATATATACGAGTTATGGTGAAAGAAGGTTTGAGAAAAGCATTACGTACTGATTGGAAGAATATTTCCCCACACTATACCAGGAAAATTGTAACAACGATGCCGAAATGCTTAAATAAAGTTATAAATCGTTGTGTGTTTGCTATTAAATACTAACTGTATTAACTTGGAGGGATAAAATAATTTTGGAGGACATTTTATAGTAGTTTGTTTAATAATATCTGAATATTTATGTGATCAACAGTGCCCACATTCCCATTCAATGTAGTTTTTGCAACAACACACACTTGCAACATTTGCTTTTCCTCCGCCACGTTATTATTTTATTGTCCTGATACTTTTGTCTACTACACACTAATGTCAAACATAGCACACTTTCCTCGTAAAAGGATGAGGATTGGTAAAGAATGAATCATATTCTCGTTTGTAGGAAAATTCAATCCTAAATTGATGTGCTAAACATACTCCTTTCCATTTAAAAATATTATGCAATATCCAATATGGCGGAATCTAGGATGGCTGTCATTATGTCCACGCGCTCACTCAGTGCAGTTTTCGCATCAACACACCTGCAACCTTTTACTTTTCTACGTCTACGTGTCTCTTTGCCTGTCCAGATACTTTGGTCTACTAGATACAAATGTCAAACGTAGCACCCTATCTCGCAAACGAATGAAGATAGATTTTTTTAAAAAAATGAGTTCTTCTTCTCATCTGTGGGAACATTCTAGCCTAAATTGATGTGTCAAACCAACTTCTTTCAATTCAAAACATATTGTGTGATATCAAGTATCGCAGAATCCACCATCTGCAATATTTACTTTACCTCCGTCTACGCGTATCGTTATTACTGCTCTGTCGTAACATTTTTACTAACTCTATATTTTTGCACATGTATGTTCTTTCAACACAAATAAACACGTATGTCCACGTAATATTTTTCATCTAATAAGTATTTTTAGACTTCTGAAGTTTTGCAGGCTATATCTCAGATTTCTTGACATGGGGCCTTTTTGTCAGGGGGCCCTTTTGATCGGGGCCCTTCTGACCAGGGTCCTTTTGACTCAGGCCCTTATGACTGGGGCGCTATTGACTAAGGCCTTTCTGTCCTCGCCCTTTTGTTCGGGCCCTTCTGACGTGACACCGGTTATAGGATAAAAAGAGATCATATACAGATGTACAACAGTTATTTAATGCTACATTTTCCGAACGTAACCCAATTTCGAAGTAAACTGCCTAAGAGACCATTGAATGGTTTGCAGAAAAGTATCGCATGTGATCACGAAGGCCGAAACAATGTAGCAATTTGGCAGTTTCTTTGAATTTACAATCTTTTGTGGAAATTCCGCATTCATTGATAACCAGTTGCTAACAAGCTAGGTGTTTCCCAGAGTTCAGCGCAATAAATTTTTGTACGCTATGCTCTTTATGTAAAGTCATTCTGAAGTATGATTAGTACCATACTAAAGAGTTCGATTAACATATGTTAATTGCAGTAGTCAAACCTTTATTCACTAATTGTACGTCAATTATACGCTAATCTTACGTCAAAACGACTCTGCATAAGGCGGTATAAGTTTAAACCCTATGAGAATGCGTTTAGTGCATGAAATAACGGAAGACGACTTTGATCACCGCATTGAGTTTTGCGAAGTAATGATATGAAATATCGATGACAGCAATATTGTCGTAAATGACATGGTATTCTCTAGTAACTTTCAGACTGTCAGTTTAACGTCCCACATTATGCCCTTTAGGATGACGATGATTAAAGCAAGTGAATGATTATGAAAGAACGGGTGAAATCAAAAGGAAACCAGGGTACCCCGGGAAAACTCACGTATACAATATTGTCCACCACAACCTTACTTGGCCGGGAATCGAACCAGTAGTCCTACACACCAGAGCTAAGCGTTCTACCACTGAACCACCGTGCCCCTCCCTCTGGTATTCTTTGATGAAGTGATATTTACCTTATATGGTCTGGTGAACCGAAAAAATTATCACTATTGGAGTGATGAAAACCCACATTGATGGGATGTTATTTCCAAGAACAAAAGTGCAGAAGCTACTGACACTTAATTAGAAATATTACAAATGATATAAGAGAGATCTTAAATTAAAAGTAGGAATGCAAAATATTTTTTGAATACGAACTGTGGTTTAATTAGGAATACAGCTGGTAAATAATAATATTGGACTACAAAGAAAGGTATTCAGAAGTCTTGCTAGAGGAAATATAAATATATTGAGATTATTATTATTATTATTATTATTATTATTATTATTATTATTATTATTATTATTATTATTATTATTATCGAATTGAAAATTCAATGGTGCATCTGAAATCAGGTAAAAGATCAGAAAAAAGTACGTGTAGCCAACAAGCGGTAAGAAATGTGTGAAGTATTAAGGGCTTGCATTGAGGGTGCCAGGTAAACATGATTGGGAGCCACTGATATACGATATTGCATTGAGGACAACCCCTTCGGTACACGTCGTTCTTTGTCCAGGCCTTACTGACATGGAATCAAATAAAAAATAATGAAACAAGAAGTATATTATAAACAAAAAATTCTTACTAAAAACTATTATATATATTTTCTCCACTAAATCTCATCAAATTATATATATAGATATATATAATATTAACAACTTGACTTCGGTGAACGTTACATTATTCTTATTATATATTAACGGTGCTAACCTAACACGAAGCCTTATAATAAGGATTTAAAAACGGTTGAAAGACAAATGACAAACATTACAAACAAATAGCATTTGTTTGTATTTTCTGTTGCATCTGATCAGATTTTATACGTATATATTTAATTACAGTATATTTTACATTACAGTATATTTTTTGAACAACTTGACTTTGGTTAACATTACATTATGATCATTATATTTTAGGAGTACCAATGTTGCATAAAGTCTTAATAAGATAAAAAGAGTAAAAGAAAAAGACATTACTAACAAAAAGTATTTTTGAGATAAACATATTACATTTATTATATTTGAAAAGTACTTACTTAACATGAATCCTTACAAACAAAGAAAAATCTTCATATCTTGTCGATTAAATTATATATATAATATGTGATTCGGGTGTAAAAGGGAGAGTGTCACTTTTTGGCTAAAAATGAGATGTTCGTCAAATTTTAACGCCTATAAATGGATATTTTCTTTTGCAAGAAAAGCAAATGATAATATGAATAGTATATATACTCCAAACTACTTCGTGTTGACATTAGACCTTTTAGTCCCAAGTCGCAGATATATAAAGTATGTGAACTTACATTGAAAAATTCTGGCTACTTTAATCTGTTTTGAAATTCTTCCAACTTATACTGGAATAAGTTTATTATCATTTTTCCTTAACTTTACAAATGCCAAATACGATTGACATTTGTCTCAAACTGCTTACGTGGATTGCAAATTAAAATTGTGAGCCAAGCCACGAAGATACAGATGGTGATCAGAAAAATGGAAACACCTGAACGAAATTGCAACTTACCAGATTAATATGGTGTCGGGCCACATTTCGCCTTCAGAACAGCCTTGATGCGACGTGGGATGGAGGCATAGAAGTCGTGAATGGTAGCAAGTGGAATTTTACACCATTCCTCGTGCAGGGCATTGGCCAGTTGTGTGAGAGAGGATGGAGGTGGAAATCGTCGCCGGAGTCGGGTTTCCAAGACGGGCCACAGATGTTCAATTGTGTTGAGATCTGGGGATTGGGAGGGCCAAGGGAGGTATTGAACTTCATCCCGATGTTCCTCAAACCACGCTGCAACAACGCCAGCTGTATGAATGGGTGTTTTATCATCCTGGAAGATGGTGTCATTGTCCGGGAACAACATCCGGACCATAGGATGCAAGTGGTCTCCTAAAATTGCGACAAAATCGTTGGCAGTGATTCGTCCGCTAAGTGTGACCACAGGACCCAATGAAAACCATGATATTGGCCCACAGCATCACCGAGCCGCCGCCATGTTTCACAGTTGGGCGGAGACACTGCAGATCATAAGCTTCTTTGGGCGTTCTCCACACATAAACACGGTCCGTGGTTGGGAATAGGGTGAAGGATGACTCACGACCATATCACACGTTTCCAGTCCTCAACGGTCCAAATTGCATGGTCGCGGCACCATTTGCGGCATGCGAAAGCGTTATGGTCCCTGATGACCGTTTTGGCCCGTGCAACACGACCCCGTAAGTTCATGTTATGTAACTCGCGGCGGACTGTGATTGTCGAAAAAGGGTGGGGGAGGTGCTGATTGAGCTCCTCCGTCACTTACTCCGCAGTGGCACGATGGTTCTGCGTGCCAATGCGCTTTAATACCCGGCGTGACCTGTCACTCATGATTTTCTTCCGCCCACTGTTCCGCTTCCCCGATGTGGTTTTCCCGTGTGTTGTGTAGGCCGTTATCACCTTCCACCTATCACCTCACACTGTCCCACGCGACACACTTAACACAGTAGCCACTGCCGTCACACTCACTCCACATAACTGCGCACCAACAATTTGCCCTCTTTGAAAATCTGAGGGGTCTCCATTTTACACTACCTCCGTCTGCTGCAGCCACTGGACACTGCTATTCCACTGCGCCTGACGTAGTATGGAGACCTACCTAACACACCACTACCAGCGGTCCGGCTCTGCGGGCGCCACGACACCACTGCCAACCCATAGAACTGACGTGTTGCCAACTACAGGTGTTTCCATTTTTCTGATCACCATCTGTAGTTCTCTAAAGGTCTTTGAGCATATTCCTGTACAATAGTACGTACTCGACTTCCAGTTACTCTGTATTTTTTCTGCCGGTGGCCAATACTTGTCTAGCAACTTCTATTAATTTGATCAACAGAGTGCTCGTTTAACCGTGCATATTCGACGATAACCGTTTGCGATAAGATAAAATTCGTTGCGCCATATAATTTTATGATAAAATTACGCGCATCTCTTTACTTTATTTTATAGTTCTACCATATTCACTTTTTAATATTCGGCGATAGTTGCCATCGAAATTCATACAGTTATACGCCTAATAATAATAATAATAATAATAATAATAATAATAATAATAATAATAATAATAATAATAATAATAATATCAATTACGTGAACAATACCTTCGAATAAAGAAAAAATAACTGTCACGCTGGGATTCGAACCCGGGTCACTGAAATGGCAGTTCTCTGCTTTCACTTGATACAAAGATAAGAAAATAAACTAGTAGTTATGTTACATAAACATAGCACACACTATTTTTACACGTGTTGATGCAATTCAAAGAATGCGAAAATAATCTCTGCCGGCTTTTCTTCTTTAGAAATTAGAAGTTACGGTCAGGAAGAATTGCAGTAATATAAATCGGTACCAGTTAAAAACAATGAGGTAGCCTCATCTTGAAGAACGCTTCGCGATATTTTCCTCATTGACGAAGGTCTATATCACTTGTTTTTGAGTTAAAGAAGGAAACCTCGAGTAAGTCATTGTGATACTCATAAGGAACGTCTCCTTATACGAGTTTTAGTACGAGTATTTTGTGTATAGTCTTACATGCAATGCTTTTAACTAGCTAATAGTTTAGGCGGAAGATGAAGTGACGAGATGGGTAAGTGTTTAGCGCATTGAACTTATATTCGGCGGACCCGCGTTCAAATCACGGTCAAGTTCTAACTTTTTCAAATGTTTCAATTTCAATTTCAATACATACCCCCTTGGGGATCCTGGCTTTTTGGGCTATTTTTTAGACTTTCAGTCAAGCAGCTACTGCATCGACACTGTTTATCCTAGGATCATGGTTCATATCTCATTCTCTTCAGAATAGAGATGGCTTTCAAATGGTATCACTTGCATGCTCATACCATATACCAGAAGAGGGAAAAGTGATGTCAAAGGGAAAATTTCAGGGGGATTTTTTTCAAATTTTGGGCCCCTCTGGAGTGGCCCTGTGTGAACATAGAGATCTCAAAAAAATCTGATAAATAGTACTAGATAGACTAAATGTGTGTACCAAATTTCAAGTTTCTATCTTGAATAGTAAGGGCGGGGGAAATTTTATCAAGAATCCCCACAATGCCCCAAATTACTGCAAAACACTATTTCCTGAGACATCCCTAATTACCCAAGGGTAATAATTCGACCGTCATTCTCTTCAGAATAGAACTGCCTTTCGGACGGTATGACTCACGTATCTCCATCATGTATCTAAGGCGGGAAAATCACGAATTACGGAATTTTTTGGGTCTAAATTTCCCTTTTTTAAATTCTCCCCCCTGAACCCCCCGTTTTAACGCAGAAATCGGGGGAAAAATCTGGTAAATACTACTCGGTGGAGTGAATATTTGTGCAAAATTTCAATCTTCTACGTGCAGAAATAAGCCCGCAAAAAATATACCGACAATACCCCATATTCCCCTATACAGAAGTATATTTTGATAAAAATTCCCTGAGACATCCCTAATTACCCTAGGATAATAATCCGACCGTCATTCTCTTCAAAATGGAACTGCCTTTCAGACGGTATGACTCGCGTGTCTCCATCATGTATGTGAGGCGGGAAAATCACAAATTACGGGAATTTTTTGGTCTAAATATCCCTTTTTTCAAGTTTTCCCCTCTGGACCCCCCTGTTTTAACGTAGAGATCTGAAAAAAATCTGATAAATACTACTAGGTAGGCTGAATGTTTGTGCACAATTTCAATCTTCTAGGAACAAAAGTAAGCCCGCCAAAAATATATATACCGACAGTGTACCATATTCCCGTATACAGAGGGATATTTTTAAAAATTCCCTGAGACATCCCTAATTATCCTAGAATCATGGTTTGCACATCATTTTCTTCAGAATAGAACAGCCTTTCAGACGTTATGACTCACCTGTCTCCATCATGTATCTAAGGCGGGAAAATGACGAAAAACGGGATTTTGGGAGTAAAAATATCCTTTTTTTCAATACTTTGCCCCTCTGGATCACCCCTGTTTTAACGCAGAAATCTGAGAAAAATCTGGTAAATACTACTCGGTGGATTGAATGCTTGTGCAAAATTTCAATCTTCTACGTTCAAAAATAAGCCCGCTAAAAAATAATGAACATAGGCTTCATACGAGAAAATATATATTTCAAAATTATGACGTCATCACCTCCTACGTCTGGACGCAGGACGGTCTGAAACCGTACGTAATGTCTTCTACAATGCCTTTGGACTTGATAAACAAAAAAACGGACGAAAAAGCTCAAATAGATGAGAAATAACGCAATGTACCATGAAACACCCGTATGGTACAAATTATACTATAAGGAGCCCAAAGGGATACTCAGTGTGACAAGCAAGATTTTCTCTCCTCCAGAAAGAAAAAATGTTGGAATGAGGAGAATTGGAGAAGGTCTCTCAATGAAGGCAATCATTTACTAACTTATTTCCAACAGTTGTTCTAGATTTGATATTTTCGTCTACTTTCAAGCATTTTCTGATTCATGTGTGATCAGTGTTTTTATTTCTTTGAATATACAGTATATAGTGAAATAATACATTACATACGCAACAATATTGAGATGTTCATTGGAAAACACGCTCTGAACCAGAGAGGTTCATCTCAGAATGGAGAAATGTTTCGTGCGTCATCTACTCACAATTTTACTTGCATAAAGACTGGATTCAGTGCTACCAACTGTTGTCAGTGCCGAGAAAAGTTACGTGTAAATTGGGTTGCATCTGTCCAGGCGTTCTCACAACTGCAAATTACCTGGACCCCAAGATATGGAATTAGAGTACTTAGGGGGGGGGGAGACTTTTGTGGTTGGGTGTACATAGATTTTCCTAACACGAGTAACACTATCTGCTATTGATCTAAAATATTCCAAGTAATTTTTCCTCTTTCTTTTTCATTCCTTCTTTCCTTTTATTTCATACTCCCGAATTTTGCGCCACCTTACTTCGGCAGCCAGGGCCGTTGCCCCGCTCACCCGCACCATGACACGGCACTGATCAATACCTACCTGCAACACTTTTCTCTGTTCACATGAATCGTAACTGGGCTGTCGTAATAACTTTGATTAACACTGTATACAGATATACATGTACGTTCTTTCAACACAAATCAGGTGGTGTCCACTGAATACTTTTAATCTAATAAGCATTTTTACATTTCTCATGCTTTTCAGGCTATATCTCAGGCTTTTTTGACGTGAAGCCCTTTCATCGCGGGGTCCTTTTGACTCGGGGCCCCTTTTGGCGTAGGGCCTTTTTGACTCACGCCCTTTTGCCGAGGGCCCTTTTGACCCGGCATCTTTTGACGCGGGGCCCATTTGTCTCGGGCCCTTATGACCGGTGCCCTTTTGACGTGGGGCCCTTTTGATTCGGGCTTTTTGTCGCGGGGCCCTTATGACCGGGGCCCTTTTGACGCGGGCCTTTTTGTCGCAGGGCCCTTTTGACGTGGGGCCCTTTTGACCGGGGCCCTTTTGACGCGGGGCCCTTTTGACTCGGGCCTTTTTGTCGCGGGGCCCTTTTGACCCGGGGCCCTTTTGACGCGGGGCCCTTTTGACTCGGGCCTTTTTGTCGCGGGGCCCTTTTGACCCGGGCCCTTTTGACGTGGGGCCCTTTTGACTCGGGCCCTTATGACCGGGGCCCTTTTGACGCGGGGCCGTTTTGACTCGGGCCTTTTTGTCCTCGCCCTTTTGTCCGGGCCCTTCTGACGTGACACCGTCTTAAGGAGGTCTCTCTAAAACGAATGAAGCTACAGGGGCAAAGTAATAAAGAAAATTCGAAAATTCTCACGTCAGAGGGAAACTATCATGTCAGAGTGAAATTCCACACACAGAAGAAAAAGAAACTAAAATTATAAACTATGGACCAACCATATTTGGCAAAAAAATATATACCGATATCTTAATTAGTGACCATACAGGAGCTGGTTAAAAAATTGACACACCCGTATGTGCCGCTTTGGCCACCTGGGTCCGAAAGGGTTACGAGTGTACATTTAATTACATTTTTGACTACTAACTTGTGTTGTTGTAGTAATTATAATCTTGATTAATAATAATATCACAATCTCTCCTTTTTACATCTTAGTTCCAATACTGATGCTGAGAAATGCAGGGTGTTTCAAAATGAATATCGGGGAATTAAGTCTTCGTAGTACTTATTACATTTTACGCACAATTATAAATAATACATCAAACAAAAGAACACCTCAAACAGTTTTTGCTTCAAGTGTTCGATGTGAGCTTCATTTGTCACATGGCACACATTGAATCAATAAGTGAGAAAGGCCCATAAACTTTCCGCCATATGGCACAAAACATTCAATTCACACAGACGGTTGCACTGTAACTACAGATTCAGTCTTTGCAAAGTTAAAACACACAAAGCTTTCTGGTCTCTAGTCTCCATCTTTGCTACTTGCTCTTTCTAACGGCAGACAGAGGAAACAATACATGGCATGCGTGTGTACAAAACTGTTTGAGTTGCTCTTTTATTTGATAATACTTATAATTGTAAGTTAATTGTAATAGATACTACAAAGTTTCAAAATCCTAATATTCATTTTGAAACACCCTGCATTACTTCAAATTATGTCATCCTATATTCATGTCTTGTATGTACACTCATGTCCAAGATTATTGTCGCATGTCTATAAATATGTTGTTGTAGGAATATAATTTGATAACGAATCCGCCTGGTATTTCTTATAATGTTAGTATGTGTATAATCGGCAAAGACATGTATGTGGCAAATTTCATGTCAAAACAGCAGTAAATAAGAATAATAAAACGAAAATAAAATTTTCTTGTCCATTTAGCAACAGTTTTTTTTACTCTTTCTCATTTTCGTATTTATAATTCTTTTCCTTTGAAATTTACCACAAATATACATTTTCCGATTATGCACACATCATCAGTATTAAAAGTACCCTGCAAAATCATTATCAAATTATATTCTTACAAAAAGACCGTTATAGATATGCGACAATCATTGTGGACATGAGTGTACATATCATCGGGCCGGCTTTAGGCAATTTGTCGCCCTCGCAATGACGTAATTTGCCGCCTAAATCTTTCTCCAGAAAGAACAAATCTTAAAAGTCACGATTTTAAGTATGGTACTCCAGCATGAACAACGAAAGGGAGGGAAACTACACTCGCACTCGGAAAGGCTTAAATACTTACTACAAATACAATATTGTTGTGTCTTTTTTCTTCTTTAAATATTAATCTATTATGTTAGTGAAAAATAAAGCAAATACATCCTTTTTATAGAATTCAATATCGAGTTTCTGTCTCAACATATCAGTTTGCAATCATAGTGCAACTACGTAGCTCTTTTACCTTTATTTCTTGATTTTCCTTCTACATCTGTTATTATTATTATTTTTTTAAAATAGTGTTTTCACCTTCAATGATAACGATCTTATTTGCGACAAAGACAAGAGAAGCTTTCATATCAGAACTTTGATAACTAACCGAAGGGGACAGGCATTCGAGAATTGAGTTCCTGTATTTGACAACAATCAAGCAATTTATTCTGGGATTTGTTTTAACATTTGCTTTAGCACTGATCATGTGACTTAAACGAATGCGACCTAAACAAAATTTATAAATATAGTATTCAAATAGAAGGTCAGCTTAGTAAATTTAGCTACCACGATCATGAAGTCTGTCTCCAACAAGAAATATTTATTTTAAATAAAATACTTATGACAGATATTGCAACCCAGTGCAGATGCACGTGTTGCACATATTGTAGAGCCGGCAATGCATATATCTAGTCGACAAATTATTTATATATGATATTCAGAAAAATATTAGCAGGCAAATTAGTATTAGTTTTTACCTTTAGACAAGTTATTTGCATTTTATACTGTTCGTGATATTATTTTCGTACTTACTAAGGCCTACTTTCACGAAAAAAACAAATGTTCATTTATACTTTTATTTCTTCGTTGATATTGGTGAAACAGTACAGAAACCCGGATTATTAGTAGGTACGCTACTCATATAAATTGTAAAATATTTGTAGCGTATCAGTATCTAGTGTTTAATTTATGTTGCATTTTATGGTAATTATACCTACATAAAAATACTTCAGACTTAAATGACGTAAGATACATTACAAATGACTATTTGAAAAAAAACGAAATTTAGAAAAAAAACGAGAGGCAATTTTTTTCTTAAAAAAACGTACATTTCTGAAAAAATACGAACGTTTTTTTTTTCTATTTACAACACTATGTGAAATTCTGAACTATCATGTCTAATATGAAACTGAGTTGAATTCTGTTTTTTCGTTTACTCATTTATTTATCTTTGACCAATCTAAGGGGGCCACAATGGTATATCTAGAGAACTTCTTGTGGTTCGTGGACCACAGTTGGAGAACCACTGATGTAGTCCAAACTATGATGTGACGTGTTGTCATTAAGCAATTTTAACGGTATCTTATATTATGCAACTAAATGTTAACGCTCAAATTCTATTCCGTGTTCAATTAATTATAAAATTAAGTTGTCAGATGAAAAGTATAATTAACTCTCAAAGAAAGTGGTTGACTTTTCGATAACGTCCGTGGCCTAGTATTTTCCTTCATGCAATATAGACAGAGGAGAAATAAACTTTTTTTTTTCTTTGGGCAATAGAATATAGGACATAAACGATAAGTTAAGACACTGTTTCGTTTCCTGACTGAAAGGGTTGTTTAACCACTGAACTGTATTAAGTTAAAAGCGGAAACCTGCACTTGATTAGTGACATAATATTTCCAGGAATCAACTGAGAATGCTGTTCAAAAGACTCACTGTAAGCTAATGATGCGTTACGTAATGGCAGTCGGCGTGTGATGAGGCGCCTATCTGTAATGCTGAGTTGCATACATTATATTCCCAAATCAAAAACGTTTAGGTGTAACTCAGGCTTCAAAACAAAACCTATTCTTGTTTATTCTTAGTACAAAATGATGTGAATTATTTATTTATCAACAAAATTCCGTAAGCAGCTGTGAAGCATTTTTACATTGAGAACAATTAGCAATAAATTATAGATATAGATAAGTTAAGTTGACATTTCGCTCGATTGAATCGAAATAAATACTGGATGGTAATCTGATTTTTGTATGACATAGAGGGGAAGTTTCACTCAGTATGTGTGTGTTTCGTTGTCAGATATCCAAGCAAAAATATCCAGATCCTATGGATCCCAAGCAAACTTTGATGGATGACCCTAATTCCCCCAGAATCAGTGCCTACAATAGTAACCCGTGATCTTACAATGAAAATGCAAGGACACAACTTTTCTGCTACGACATTTGAGAATTATAGCATTTCATAAGGTTGAGGGTTGTTGTCCTTATTCATAGATGCAAGTTTGCTGGAATAGAATACTAACTTCTGAGCATACAGTTTTGCCTTCAGTTCTAGTAACCAGGTTGTTTTTATTGAACATGCTGTAGTTTCTGTTGTATCTATTGCTTTCCCCCACCGTACTCACTCACTTTTTCATTAACCCAAATTACATTAAAAGCTTAAATAGTGTATTTTTGAAAATAAAAATTAAAAATTTTAAAATAAGCGTATTTCTCATTCAACACTTTTTTTGTTTGTTTGGTTTTCAACGAAGTCTTCTTTGAATAACTTTAGGAGGTATAAGATCGTGGTTCTACAATATAGTTAGCTTGTAAAAACAAAAGTCCAAAGATGAGGCAGACAGAAATCGATATATCTCATCGTGCTTAACAAAATGGAATGGTTGCGTTCAAATCATCATGCGTAGTCTTTGAGAAAATCAACAAAAACGAGATTTAAAAAAAAGATAAAACTAAAATTCAATGCTGTATAATAACCACTCCATCTACTAAGATGCAACTAACAACTAAAATATACCATAATCCATCTTTACATTATGACATCCAGAGGACGACAGTAGCCTACATTATGGCTAATGAGGCAATAACCCCAAGCTATTATTAGTGTCTAACTCTTAAACACTAATGTTTGTTTAACTCTGTGAAGATCATACATAATTTACATTAATTGATAGGGGACATTGAGTTTTAGCAAAATGTCATGCTTATGGGTAATTTCTCATGCGTAGGTTTCGAGAAAATCGAAAACTGAATTTTGTGTCTCTAAAAGGCATGTCGTTCGTTACCAATAATAAATTAATAGTTTTTTTTATTCTGTTAGAACATCGTTTATTTGTGTATTTTTATCTGTAGAATATACACAATTAAGTAAAAGATGGTATCTATCGTCATTTGTCTTCTGCCAGTGACATCCTAGTGACTGCCAGCAACATGTTTATTCCTCAGTGATCACTTCCGTAATCAATTATTATATTCCCAAAATCATCAAACGATGAAAAGTTTAAAATTATTAAACACTAATATACATCGTGATTTCTCCTTGTGAAAATTCTATCAAGATTAACAATACGATACAACCACGAAAAACAACACGTCCTACGCAAACGGATTTTTCAGTGGCATCAAAACATAAAAACCTTCAAAGTGATAATATCAAGCTTATTCAAGGTGATGGTGTCCAAAACATATTAGTTAAAATCTTCAAGGTGTCTATTTTAAATTGAAAAAAACATATTTTCCAGAATAAACAGTGCCTTGTTAAAACTAAAACAGTTTTTAGTGATACTATAAAACCAGGCATTTTTAAAAATTATCATCATTCGACCTACACCTGCTAAGAGTGTGGTATGGTACAATTATTCTGCGTCCAGAGGAACCACCCAGGACTGACAGCGGTGATGGAAGGCCTGTGTTTGTGAGTATGAGCTTTGCGCTGATGAACTTTTACATGACATAAATGTCGTGAGGGGAGGACTACAAGACATTATAAACACACGAGAGTATCAGGGACTTCTCCTTGATAGACCCTACCATCGTACTACTTATATTTCACATCATGATATTGTAAATATTGTTTGTATCTATATCGTTTACATTTATGGTGACGGTTTTAATAAATACCACAAATATATGACACTTGTCATTTTATTAAAATTCTGACTACTTAACGTGACAGTTTATTGTTGCTACATTCAGTAACATAATTAGTATCATATTATTAGTAACATATTAAACATATTATGGCTCCCCCAGAGGAATCTCTCTCGTGTGGTTCTTAGTGTCTGTGTTCCTCTTTTCACACATATAAGGCACTTTTTTGCTTTGTTAACTCCATTGTGGTCATTTCATTTCTCACATTCTCTTGTCATGCCCACGACTCGCAGTCAGGCTTCTTTCATTCCCTTAAACACACCTCAAGCTCAAAATTCAAACAATATGGCAGGTATCTCTTCCATCATTCCCGATATATACAGTGCGTCCAAGGAACAACGCGCGGATTTATTTTTACAAATTTTTTTGAAGATCGCACTGGTCAATAACTGGGATGACTCAAAATGCATAAAGATTTTCGAAAAGTCCCTTTCTGGACCCGCTCAACATTGGTTCTCCACCCAAAATCTCTCTACCCTTCCCTGGTCAACCGTCCAACAAAAATTCCTAAAACAATTTGGCGACGAACAGGTTCCACGATCTCGCATTCATCAGTATAGGGCTCGAGTTCAACTCCCTAATGAACCACTTTCTCATTACGTTTTCGCAAAGAAATTTCTGGCAGATCAGGCATACACGCAATTAGATTTTCAGGAGTTTCTTTTAGAATGCGTGTCGAGTATGACACCCGAGAACATACGTTGGTTTGGCACTCGCACCATATCTGACTATCCCACATTTATTGATGAAGTTACAACCTTAGAACGCACTCAGCTCATGGCCCAAAAGCGAGAAACGGACTCTTCCTTTTCACGCCAAACTTCAGATGTCCCAACTTCTAGCGCCATTCAAGAACTAACTCATCAAGTTTCACAGTTACAGCTTCATCTCAACACCCTTTCAAATTCTCAACCTACCTCTGTTCATTTCGCTCCTACCCGTTCTCGTTCTCCTAGTCCTCACAATCACAACACCCTCTCTCCTAACCATAAATCCCTTCCCTTTCCACGGTCCCTCTCACCCCATCCGCCGTCCTCCTGTCTCCAACATTCTCATTCCACCAATCCGACCTCTTCTTCTTCTAACTCGTGTACTCATTGCTCCACACACCCATATCATTGTTGTCAATGTACCGCCTCCTCTCATTGTCAAACTGTCCCTCAGTCTCCCCCAACTCGTAACACTCCACGAAATGATCACAATAACGACTCTCGTAAAGGCAAGAACAATAAGCGTTTTAATAAGCATTCTTCCCAACCCCAAAACGTCTATACTACACAACAGCCAACCATACCCATTCCCCCATATCCATTCTATCATCCCTTTTTTCAATATCCTACCCCTACCCACCTACCCTCACTCCCCTCCCCTTCCCCTGCCTCCACAAACTCTCGTACCAATAAACCAAAAAACGCCCAAAATTAGCGCGAGAGCGCACCAGTCTCCTCGCGCTTAATTCTCCCTCATCCCCTTCTTCCCCTCCCTCTTCCTCAGATTACCTCCAATTACCGTTGCACTTCAAAGGCAAATTACCTTACGTAAAAGCCCGTTGCATGACCAAGGATGTTTTCTTTTGCCTTGACTCTGGTGCTGAAGTCAGTCTCTTTCCAGCCGACCAACTCGACCCTTCGGTTCGTACTTTTAAGCTTCACACGGTTCTAAATGGTCTTTCATCATCTCCGGTACATCTCTCCCGTGCTACCATTCTCAACTTAAATTTTAATGGTCATCAATACTCTGTACTTTTTCGTTTGGTTCCTTTCAAAAACTTTCCTGCTATCCTTTCCAGTAAATTTCTTCAAGACCATCAAGCAACCCTTGATTTTGACAAAGGCATCCTATCATTACGTCATCTAGGTCGCATGCCTCCAGCCGATAATGCAATACACAGCGTTAATACAAACACATTTCACTTTTTCAAAAAACATCCCACTCCTCACATTGTTTTTCAAGCACGTAGGAGACTTGTCATACCACCCCGTTCAGCTAAAGCAGTTCCTCTCAAGGTTAACGGTCACTTTCCAAATACATCCTTCCGGCTACATACTCCTATCTTACGAAACTTAAGTAACTGTTATATGACGCATGCTGTTGTTTCCATAGATAACCTTGTTTTGCCACTTGCAAACGTTTCGTCTCGTCCCCAGATTATAAAGGCCAATACTCCCATTGTTATTGGTTCTATATTTTCACCACCGGAACAAAACACTAACGCTTACACCATCAGACAGGTTCATTTTCCCACGGACGAGGACGCTTCACGACACAAAGCACAACGCCTTAAAGAAATCGGTCATCTCATTGACATTAACAAATTTCACTTTTCCCCTGACATGAACGAACATCAAACTGCTCAAATGAAGGCGCTACTTTCTGAATATGCTTTTCTTTTTCAATGGCACGACAATGATTTTACAAAAATACCCACCTTTTCGGCCACGTTAGACTTAGAATCAGACGTTCCCTTTCAGTCCCCCCAATTCGTCATTCCACACAGACTTAGACCGCGAGCAAGAGAGCTCGTCCTGCGCCTCATTAATCAAGGAGTGTTTGAACAATCAGATTCTCAGTATAGAAATAACATATTATTTGTTTTAAAACCAAATTCCAAAACTGAGCTAAGGGCCGTTTTTGATCTCAGGGGCCTTAACTCCCGTTCCAGAACAATAGCTTCTCCTTTAGAAGATATACAGGACGTTCTAGAGTCTCTTTCTGACTCAGTTTGGTTCAACTCCTTTGATTTACACTCCAGTTTCTATCAATTAGACTTAGATCCCAAGGACAGACCGGCCACTGCGTTCTCCATTAAGGGTCTTTCTCTCCCTTTCAATCACCTTCAGTTGACATCTGTTCCTCAGGGTTTCAAAAATGCCTCCATTTTACTTCAACAAGCTCTTCAAACCATTTATAGGGACATCTTCCCCAACAATATTACATCATTCGTTGACGACATGTATGTCCACGCAGATTCATTCGATCAGATGATGATTGTGCTTCGTGCCTTCTTTCAGCAAGCCGCCAAACATTCTCTGCTCTTTAACATTAAAAAATCAGTTCTCGGATCAAAAAGAATTAAATGTTTAGGCCATATTATTGACAATCACACTCTACAACCTGACCCTGATAAGATTTCGGCTTTAGCTCAGGCACCCAGACCGGCCACTCTCAAAAGCCTCAAAAGCTGGTTAGCCAGTGCAAATTTTTTCAGACGTTTTTTTCAAAAATTTTTCCATCATTCTTGCACCCCTTTATCAGGCTCTGTCAAACAATCCTAAAAAGCTCATCTGGACTCCTGAGCGCGTTCAAGCGTTTGAAACAATGCAGAAACTTCTAACCTCACCCCCCGTACTTGCTCTATATTCAACCCGCAATACACACCACATTCTCATGACAGACGCCGCATCAGTAGGCGTCGGGGCGGTGTTATTACAGAAAGATCTCACTACTAACGTTGTGCAACCTGTTTGCTATGTCTCTTCCAGACATCCCAAAACCGTTTCCCCCCCTTCCCATCTTCCATCAAGAATTATATGCAGTGTACTTTTCTCTTCGGAAATTAGAAAAATATTTGTTAGGCCACCATTTCACCCTAGTTACTGACAATATTTCTCTTCTTGCCGTTCGGAAAACAATTGTTCCATCCCCAAAAATTTTGAGATGGTTAAACTACATTAATACATTTGACTTTACAATCAAACATGCAAAAAGCCATCAGAACCCCATAGCTGATTATCTTAGTAGGCATCCTGCTCCTCTTACGCAAGACACGATAGACATGGACAATGAAGTTGTGCCTGATTCTGTACTTCTAACTATCGATAACAACTTGGATCTATCTCGCCTACAGGGTGAAGATAAATTCTTCTCCAAAATTATCGAGACTCTTAACAAACGAGACGAGACAGATCCTTCATTCCAACGTCTCAACAAACAATACGTTATTCAGAAAGGCATACTTTACAAAAAACTGTACCGAGTACCTAACTCTCGATTACTGCTCTGCGTACCCGATAGTCTTAAACCAGCTTTATTCGATGAGTATCATGACTCAATGACTCACATAGGTTTTACCAAGATGTATTGGATGTTGCGATACAAGTATTTCTTTCCGCGCCTAAAATCATGGCTAGCTCAGAAACTTAAATCATGTAAAGGCTGCGCCATCTTTAAACGAAATTACATGCCTAATAACCCCACAATTCAGCGTTTTCCTCAGTCAGGCCTATTTGAAACCTTTTCTTTGGACCTAGCAGGCAAGCTAATACCCAGCGATCCCGAAGGTTTCCAATACTTTTATGCAGCTACGGACCACTGTACTGGATTCACCATTACTCATCCCATAACAACTCCAAACAGCGACAACTTCATCAATTTCATCACAAACCATATCATTCTTCCATATAATACTCCTCGCACAATCTACTTAGATCTTCAGAGTTCACACCGGTCTACAGTATCGTTAAACTTCCTCAAGTCTCTTAACATAACAGTTAAGTACGGCCTACCCTATCAACATCGTTCTCTAGGCACAGTCGAACAAAGATTAGGCTCCTTGCAAACGAGTCTCAAATTTCTGTGCCAAGACAACCAGAAATTTTGGCCTCGCTTCCTTGCGCATGCCACTGCGGCTCTGAATAAATCACCCTTAACTTCCATTGGTCTATCTCCTCATTTTCTCCTCTATGGCGTTCATCCCACCTTACCATTAGACAATTTGCTACATGTTCAACAAGAAACTTTGAATACTAATGATCGCCTACTTGCACTCAAAGAAATGAGGGACCTCGTTGAATTTCGAAAACACCAAGTTTTCACTGATCTGAAGAACCGCATTGAGAAGGTCAAAAATCCAACACAGTTCTTCCCTGACAGTTTAGTTATGGTCTTAGATACCTCAACAAAACCTAACACTTGTAAGCCATTATCCCGTCTTTATAAGGGACCCTACAAAGTGATTTCGAATGTCTCGGCTGATGAGTATCTTCTAGATATTGATGGGAAGCCAACGGT
Organism: Thermobia domestica; assembly: GCF_964235325.1. Lineage (NCBI taxonomy): Eukaryota > Metazoa > Arthropoda > Insecta > Zygentoma > Lepismatidae > Thermobia > Thermobia domestica. The sequence goes on from NC_137460.1 coordinate 108,406,563, forward strand.
CATTGCTAAGACCCGTTTGAAACTGTACATCCCACCTACAAACCCAGACCCCGAATTTGAGTATAAGTACAAGCGCTTCCTCAGTACCTCTAAATAGGATCCGACCACACATTACTTCAAAACCCAACTACCAATTACATTTCACGTTATGTTTTGATTATCTAATTTAACGTTCCTAGTGAAACATGATCCCTTTCTGTAGTACCACACTGGCAAAACTTCCGACTTTGTCTCTCGTTATGTCATAATTACAGATACAGGTAGGCAACACACATTACAGGCAATATTTCTCCCGTGCGGCATTTTTTTTTCTTCCGGTAGTTCATTATTATTGCATATGCTTCGTCTCCTGTTTTAGGCAACCCGCTGTACATGTACTATTTCTCCCGTGCAACAACTCCTAGTTACGCTCATAACAAACTCTACGCTTTTCCTTCTCCCCATAAGCAATATACCGGCATCATTCATTATTCACGTCATTTTTCTTTCCTAGACGCGTAAGGAAAGACTTTCCATCTCATTTCCTTCTTGCGTCCTTTTTCGGGAACGGCTGGTCCGACCCCACTTGATATCACTAAGGTCGCTAGGACGAAATGCTTTCTCTCATCCCACACCCATACATTACAGTCAATATATCACAATTATGTGACTTTTTTTCTCTCTCTTCTTTCAGGTTTATTCTCTCCATCCTATTTGTATCAGCTTCAGGCACGTTCATGCCACAAGGCGTACAGTTTGTTAATGGCATTGACTATATTCCCCTTCCCCAAGCGATCCCCTATTCCCAAACCTTTCCTTTAATCTATAACATTTCAACACCTACCTTTCAGTCCATCAATTCAACCATAGAATGCAAAACTAATACTTCCCGGTTGTGTACCCATTTTCAAGATTTTCTATCCTCAATAAATTCTCTGTCTAATGACATTCAAACTTCTACATACTTGGTTAAATTTCTTTCTAACGAAACCCCTTCTTCAAGGACTCCGAGACCCCAAAGAGGTCTTTTTAACTTCATCGGATCAGCATTAAACTTTCTCACAGGAGTTGCTACTGAAGACCAAATACATTCAACTAAAATTAATTCCGAACAACTAAAGACACACGTACAAGAGCTTGAAAACCATGAATCTGTTCTCAGTTCTAAATTTTCTGATATTTCTCATCAGGTTGCAACACTTGCTGAACAAACTTCTTCTTCCTTCAAAGATGTGCAAACAACGGTTTCTGCTCTCATTGCCGATGAGACACGCCTACTTGAAGCCATGCGCACGGATCACTCCTCTTTTGTTACTTTCTCTAAAATGTATTTAAAATTTGACAACGCGATCCTCCTTATGCTTCGTCAGTTACTTTACTTAATTAATTTTAACGACATTTTTGACCAATGTAAAGAAAACCGGTTATCTCCTCAAATCATACCAGTTCATCAGTTACATTCTGACTTACATGATTTTAATCTCAAATTGGTTTCAAAAAATTTACGCGTCAATCCCGTTTTGACAGCACCGATCATTTACACCCTACCCCTTACCACTTGCTATTTCTTTCCCGATCATATCATTTTACACGTAAAGCTCCCTGCTATTCCCCTCCATACGCTACCACGTTTATTTAAATTAGTTCCCTATCCGGTTGCGTCAGCTCAACAAAATTGCTATTTACAGCTTCCTTCCAATTTTGTTGTCTTCATGGATAAGCAAGCTATCCCTTTTTCTCCGGCTGATCTTACATCTTGTTCCTTCTCATCTAAACATTTCTTGTGCAAAATCCCTACTATTTATAATCATACAATAGCTTCTTGTTTACACACTTTGAAATATCAACATATATCGGGCTTACTAAAAAACGCCTGTTCTTACAGCTGCACCCTCACACAACAGTTTACCATCACCCAAGTAGACGATCATCAATTTATTTTAACCCGACCACCCAACAACCTTCATTATCTTTTCCTTAATGGCACTGCCACGCCATTATACATTAATAATTCTTTAAATCTCCGTGTTACTTTACCCTGTGACACAAGCCTCCATTCAGGAATTATCGAACTCATACCCCGCTCTCATTTCTGTCTTCCGACCACAATCATTCCTGTCCATTTAGTCCTTCATCATATCCATATCATTGATTCCGATTTACTCCTCTTACCCGCTGATAGGATTCTCCCTTATAACTCCCTTCAAAATCTTCCCCTTAATTTTAGCCACCGCATAACACCAATCACAGCTACCAATTCTTCCTATAAACCGCCAACTTGGCTTTCCTGGCTTCCCACGGACGACTATCCCACCATCTCTATCTCCTTCTCTCTCATCCTGTTTTCCCTCTCTATGATGAATACCCTCTTCATCTATATTTTACATCGTCGTACACACCAGTTACCTTTAACACCTACCACAACTCAGCCACCCGAACTAATTCCCCTTAACTCACGTTAACTCTCCTTCCGCATCTCTTCCTAAAAAAAAAAAAAAAAAAAGACAATCTGAAAACTAAATCAAACAACTTTTTGGTACTTACCTCGTACCCTGTCCTCCGCCATTTGCATTCCTCGTTCTAGATATCTTAACAAATCCTCTCATTATGATGTTAATAAAACACAAACCCACCACCACACATTCGCGAACGGCACACATTAATTGCCATTGCCACTCGCGTCTTCATTTTTTTCTCACCACCCGTATACAAGCTCCTTTTGCTCATAACTGGCAACTTCACGCAGTTTCTCCCGAATTATTTGCCTTCCAGGTCAACTTACGGTACCTTGGCCAGGAATAAACTACGTCTCACTGATATATATATATATATATATATATATTGTCCTACTTAATGGCAAAATTCACTCTTCATTTCTATACTTCTTCTACTGTAACGGAATCTTTCGCTATCCACGACCATACTTCCGTCCACACCACATACAATAGTAGTAAACATGATCATAATAATAATAAAAATAAAAAAAATTAATAAACATAAGGGTCTCGCCTTTTCACACACCCCGGAATATCCGCATCTCCCTAAAGATTGATCAGGTGCCTTCTTTTCAGTACGCCATTATACGTATTTTTACGTTATCCCTTTTGTTCCTTGTACGTTACTTTGCAATAGCATTACTCTTCTTCCTAATTTTCTCTTTTCCCTTTTTTATTCTTTCTTTTAGTCCTTTTTTTATAAAAAAAACAAACGTTTTCACAATGGTCTTTAACAAGTAATTCAGTGCCTCCTGTCATGTAATTTCTTTTCCGCATCCGGCCTATTTTCACAAACGCACCTGGGCTACCCATCATCTTGCTACCCGTTTCCATGGATGATGCCTACCAAGTCGCAGTTTCCTTTTCTGGATGATGGACCTCTCGACTTCCAGACCACAAGATGCTGTCCATTCTGGCTCAAGGATCAAGCCTTCCAGATAGCAGACTTCCAGGAGATAGCCCTTGACTCTCGACGTGCTGCACCACCACGATCAGGATTTCCCGAGTTCCAGCCTTCCCGGATACACTATTGGGATCACGCTCGACATCTACACGGATCCAGCAGTTTTAGTGATTTTTTTTTCTCGTGTGTGTGTTTACTAGTGCCTCCTTCCTCTAGTGTTTTTGTTTCTTTCTTTTGTGCACCAGCCTCATGGTTATAAAAGTCAAACGATGAAAAATTTTAAGGGATTCCATGTCACTGGTTCTCATGAACAGTTGACCATTGTACTTTATTAAAAGGGGGATTATTATATTCCCAAAATCATCAAACGATGAAAAGTTTAAAATTATTAAACACTAATATACATCGTGATTTCTCCTTGTGAAAATTCTATCAAGATTAACAATACGATACAACCACGAAAAACAACACGTCCTACGCAAACGGATTTTTCAGTGGCATCAAAACATAAAAACCTTCAAAGTGATAATATCAAGCTTATTCAAGGTGATGGTGTCCAAAACATATTAGTTAAAATCTTCAAGGTGTCTATTTTAAATTGAAAAAAACATATTTTCCAGAATAAACAGTGCCTTGTTAAAACTAAAACAGTTTTTAGTGATACTATAAAACCAGGCATTTTTAAAAATTATCATCATTCGACCTACACCTGCTAAGAGTGTGGTATGGTACAATTATTCTGCGTCCAGAGGAACCACCCAGGACTGACAGCGGTGATGGAAGGCCTGTGTTTGTGAGTATGAGCTTTGCGCTGATGAACTTTTACATGACATAAATGTCGTGAGGGGAGGACTACAAGACATTATAAACACACGAGAGTATCAGGGACTTCTCCTTGATAGACCCTACCATCGTACTACTTATATTTCACATCATGATATTGTAAATATTGTTTGTATCTATATCGTTTACATTTATGGTGACGGTTTTAATAAATACCACAAATATATGACACTTGTCATTTTATTAAAATTCTGACTACTTAACGTGACAGTTTATTGTTGCTACATTCAGTAACATAATTAGTATCATATTATTAGTAACATATTAAACATATTACAATATACCCTATACGATTAACCCACCATGAGTTCATGTGTTCGCGTTACACCTCGAAATTCTAATTCTCGTCTATCCATTAATTCCAACTGACAACTTCTAGATGAAAATGGAGAACAAAAGGAGAGCATACATACATTTTGTATATAAATTTACAAAAACCAGACGAGAAAACCTTATTTCTCGTTTCCAGGGCAACACTAACTTCAATCATAGTTTTAGAATACGGTGAAACAAACTTCAGTTATCCGGACCAAAGTGTTCTGGACGCAATCCAGTGATACAGAAATCCAAATAATTAGGACGATCATATCGAAAAGGTTATGGTATATTATCAACCTTTAAAAAAACTAAAAATCGCTATTAATTCATAAAAAGATAGGTTTAATTAATGTTAAAAATACCACTTTTCTACAAACAATTAAAAAAAAATGCAGTACAGTGGCGCCTACAATATTTCTGATGAAAACGGACTTAGAATTACGCATAAACGTTTATACTAGGAATATTCTAATTAAATATAAATGAATCAGTAGTTTTTAAAAAGATTATGAATCAGAAAAATAAAGTTACGAGAACATCGAAGAAAATTGTTTACTTTTTAAAAATTCTGATAGATACAAAATAATCAACCTCTGTTTGAGAAAGTAGCTTTCTTACCATTGTACGAAATGAATAACTTATTGTAAGCAATTGGTATTACAAAATAAATAAATAAAACGTTGAACTAAAGGAAAATCGTCATTTACTGACTCATGACCTTTTCAAAACCACCGATTCAAATTTTAGTATTGGTCTAAATTGGTACATCAAGGAAATTACTGTATATTTTTAAGAATGAATTCATATTTCACGTTTCAGTAATTTTCTTTTTAAATGTATTTTTATTTCCTGATATTGATCCGGATATTTGGCAATTTAGATGAATCGAGCTCGGATAATTGGAGTCATATTGAATATTCTAACACTACTCTTCTTCTTCTTTTAAAGAACCTTGTCACCGACTTCTCTTGCAACCATACATATAAAAATTTAATACTTACTATAAGTTTGAAATAAAGTTTTCTAGTAATTAAAGGGAATTCACATTTGATTAATTTCACTTACTGATAGCAGTATAGAGCGCTTTTCAAAAAGAGGTGAGTGGTCATTTTCTTGAACAAAGCTTTACATTATTTAAACAATAAACGGTATTGCTTCACTACCTATAATATTCGTACACATGAGTAATAACATAGTTATTAAATCATATGCTTACGTTGCTCTCTCGAGGTTAGTTTAATGTATCATATTAGCTTTCAGAGGTCCCTTTGAAATGTAAAGTTATAGGGAAAATGTTGAAAATTATACTCCGAATAAAATAAGAAGCGAATTGACATTTACTAGTAGAGTATTCTGTTAGTAAGGCATTTATAAGTACCCTCTAAGTAGTAAGGCATTTAGAAGCAAAATCTCGTATCAGATAGAAAGACCAAGGCTAAGATAGTAAGCCACATAGACTAGGCAAAGACTGCCTCCATCAAGAAACGTACCACAGTCACTTCCAATAGCATTGACAAGAGCCTCAGGAAGAAATAAATGAAATGAAATCTTTCAGTTTTACGTCCCACGGTTGTGCCGGTTAGGCCAAACGAGATGGTGATGATGAGAAATGAATGAAATGAAGGAATGAATAAAGTGGGAGGAAACGGAGAACCCCGAGAAAACATGCGCACACTGTGTTTATCCATCACAAAGCTCACTTGATGCGAGCTGGGATCGAACCAAGGATACCATGCACTATAGGTGAGCTCTCTACCACTGAGCCACCGCGGCTCGTATAAAAGAAGAGTTCTTGACTGACTGATTGATCAACTTGCAGGGCAAACTGTTTATGTTGGACCTAGAAACTTGACATTTACGTATTATGTGGGATAGATGACGTAAGGGTAAGGTACTACAAAAGAAGGATTTTTAGAAATTGGACATGGAAAGAGGGAGTGGAGGTTGCAATTATTATAATAAGATATAAATATAAGAACCCCTTAAGTTTAGACATATGAAATTTAGTACTTGGATTTTTCATTTAAAATACATAATTGAACACATCTTCCAGGATTTTTTTTTTTTTTTTTAATATTTGACAGAGAATGGGAGGAAAAGGTTAAGAGAGAGTTCATGCCCATATGAGGCGTCCGAATTTTCTCCGAGACCTCAATTTCACACTAATTATTATATGAAAGGTGCAGAAAGAAGGAAGCAAAATTTTGCAGATGATAACAAGAGGGGACGCGACGTTTTCTAGTACAAGATATAGGGAAGAAAAAAACTAGAGAATAAGAAAGAAAGGAAGGCTGCGTTGATCATATCGAGAGATTGCTAACCCAAATAGAAGAAAATTCCATTACAGTAGCGCCATTTCAAATTTTGCCCGGGAAAAGGGGAGCAATATTGCCCATCAATATAAGAGTTTGACGTTTCTATACAATTCATTATAAAGTGTGTATAACTCAAACTCAAAGGGAGCAATTACCTCCTACCATCCTCAAGCGATGTTCATGTTCCATTATGATATCAGAAATCTGCAATATTTGAACTTACATGTCTTTGACTCTCAGATATACCGTACATTTAAGTTATTAACTAAGAAATGTCCTTTTTGAGAATTATTTGATTCAATTTTAAATAATAATCTTTGGAACACCAAATGACAAGAAATCAGTTGAAGTTGACTGTCAGTAAATGTAGCTTCTAAAGAAATATAATTCACTAAGTAATGAGTAGCGACGTGATGCAGCTGTTTAGCCATTCACCAAGTTTTCTTCTTTGTATCCTATCTTCTACGTCATTAGGTTTCATTTCTTTCCGCCTTTCCTTTTTAAAGCAAAAGTTCCGTTTTTCTTCTGATCTCTTTGTTTACATGTATATTAGTATGAATCATTTCTGCGCCCGCTAAACACATTTTCCTACGAACACGTTTGACCTCCCACAAAATGAGATGCCGCACGTGAGATCTTCGGAAAGAGGAAGTTTGTGGTTTCGCGTACTCAGGAGTGGTTAGAAAGACTGTGGCGCGCTTTTTTTTTCTTCTTCGTAAGTCTCTGCCCAACCCTTTATGGCGCCGTTAACTTACAAAAAAAGTGTTTGAGAACAATATCTCTTCACTTGACATCTCATCACTTAATAAATTAACGATAAAGGAAAGAAAATAATTACAGAGCATTTGTCAATAAAGAAAAAAAGTGCATTCACAAACTCAGAAAACATTATGTAAAAGAAGAATTGACCATAGAAGCATCTTCGTCCTTGGGAAGAACGAATGATTGTAGAATGCGGTAGGTGGCGCCAAAGTGCTGTTGCCCACTTTAACCTTTAAGAGGTTTACTGTTCGATTCTCCGACCTGGCGCTTATTACTCTTTGGGTTTTCCTTAGATTTAAACTACCCTCAGGAGTTCAATTCTTCGATATCTTCCTTGAAACAAAGTAAACTTGTTTTATAGCAAGTTTTTCTCTTTATTTTTTTTTTTTAATCAAGCTACATAATTCTTAGAAATTCGAAATCGTGTAATAGCCTTCCTCAATCACTGTCTAATGTTTCATTTCTAAAAAATCTGATTTTAAACCAGATTGGATGAGCTCAATTGATTATTTTTTAGATAATGTGAAATTTGGTGGTCAATAACCCAGGAACCCAAAGCCTGCATAACAATGTTTCACACCTGTATATAGTATGCCAAGGTCTACTACTATGCCTAGTTGTATCCAAATTGGATGGTTTGGTGTTTGATTTTTTGCCCTTTGGGAATGCAACCCTAAATTTAATTTCCCATAAATCAAGAATCAAATTCCTGCACACGATATTTCAGACGTTTGCACAATAGGTAAAGTTCTATCTAGCATGCCAAGTTTGATCCACATCGTATGAGTGTATCATATATATATAGTGTCCTTAAGTTTTAAGGAAACTCAATGAAGGACGAAAATAATAGACCTAGGCTATATGGAGTTTTGTCAATATAATCGCAAATGGGAGTACGTATTATTTATTCAGAAAATTATATTGGATTGATAATAAATTATCATACATCGTACAGCAAAAGGAAGATAACATGTCAAAGAATATCGCATCCCTTCAATGCACTTATTCTTCTAAGTCATATATAAGAAGACATGTTCAATATTATAAAGCCAGAATGTACACAGTAGAAGAAATTTCTCTTACTTTCAGACTTTTGGTAAATTTCAAATTTACAACTATGAGAGGGAATCGTGCAAGTGTTTTGTTTATTCGTATATTTTCAAGACTGCGAACAAACGACAAAATTGGTTTCTCAAGGAAAGGGAAGGATGTGTAATATTTCATCTACGATGTTTTTAGAAAAAGCAGTCCTAGCATTGGCAATCATTTTCAATATCATATGTTAATTACTGTAATTTTTTAGTTATTTTACTTTCCTGTTTTATATTTATGTTGTTATCAAATTCATAAAAACACCCATGTACTGCACCAGACAATCCTTGTGAGTTCGTAACTCTATCACTAGTTCACTGCGACCTTCTAGTACTAGTATCGCATTGGGGATAGTATTACACGAGAAGGTGAACTGTGGATTCATGTGTGCAATAGCCCAAACGTTGGTAATGCTCAAAATGATTTTCAAAGAACGCAAATTGTGTGTGTCTGTGTGTAAGTTTGGTGTATAGAGAGCCACTGTGTCCAAAGTAATGATGGCAAACAGAATTTGTGGCAAGAGATCATCTGAGAAGTACATTGTAAGATGAAAGCTAAGCCTAGGTGAAAGTGATTGCCGAAGTTTAAAGGGGATTGTTACAAAGAACCGTAGAACTTATACAGTACAACTAACTGCGGCAGTATTTGAAACAATCATTTTCTACAATCACAGTCCGACGGAAACTGCATAACCTTTACAACCCTTGCGGTCGTTGCGGTTCCCAAACGACATCCTCACCATTAAGAAAGACAGTGCTGAGAACATGAAACGTGAACCACTGATTGTGGAGTGATAGTAATATGTTTCGATGAGACACCTGTTTTCCATTAACAACATATAAGACATTCGCCCAAAAAGGCATATTTTCCCAACTAGCCAGTTCTTTACTTTAAATATAATGGCAATTCTGTGCTTGTGACGGTTTCAAGCTCATTGTATTCCACTGATGCTATTCACACTCTTAAATTACTTCTAACGTATATGTAGGCATAGTAAATGATCAGGTGCATTCTATGGTACAGGTGCTAACAACAAACTAATCCTTCAAGATGACAATGCATCAATACTATAGTACTCGCGCCGAGTCGTGAAGCTTGGGCTCTATACCAATCATAGAAATATTTTGCTTGAGCTCCAATGCATCGGAAAACTTCGGTACAATTCGTGGAGCCGCTTCCCGAGCGCACACTTGGAGAAACGTCAAACAGCTGAAATTCGCCAACAATGTTGCTAAACTTTGAAGACATAGTAAATGAATATTTAACAAAGCATTTAAATATTACCAATAATAACACTCCACAACACTAATCAGCGCAACAATTATTCTAAAACGGTAACAATAACATGAATAGTAACAACGAAAATATTACGCAATAAAAAAACAATTAACAAAACGGAACTTGGGGCCAATCCTCCAACACTGTACTCTCGGGAGATGTTTTCTGTGTAACGCGAGAAAAGATACTGACAAAATTTGATGGTAGGGGTTGACGACTGGAACACACCCTCGCGTTCTGTTGGGTGGTGAAATCAGTAGATCTAGGTCAAGCTTCACGAGTCGGGGCGAATACTATAGATCACTTACAATGCTAAATCTATTCAGACGTGGTTTGAGCAACATCATTGGATGAAGACATTGCGTGGCCTGGTCAGTCTCCCGACCTGAATATTATTGAATATCTACGGAGCAGAGAGTCTAGTGAAGATTTCTTTCATCTTCGTTGACACAACTGAGTACTGCGTTGCATAAGGGATGGTCTACTACATCTCTGGAAAGGAGTAGCGACTTATATGTATCATTTCTGCAGTGGTGCCCCCCCCCCTTATGTCCATGACGCACCCCCCAATTATCTACCCGTAGGTGTTCTTCCATGAAAAAATCTTCTTTTCGATTAATTTTTACACTCCCTCAAACATATTTATACAGATTTTTGCCCCCCAAATATTTCAATGACGCACTTTGCGTCATAGCCCCCCCTTGTGGGCACCCCTGCATTTCTGTTACAAATACAAGCTGTATTACAATAAAGGTGGTTCAATGTTGTATTAATCAAACAAGTTGCATTTTGTTGTGGTATTTCTTTGTTTTAATACCAATTCATCCTAAAAAGCTCCAGCAAATTTCGTTTGATAGAGTCAATTGGGTCAAAGCGCCATCCATGAAGTGGTCATTAAACTTTCCGAAACAAGAAAAAGTCTACTGAGATCATATCAGATGAAGACAGAGCTTGATCAAGAACATTCGTTGAATTTTTCGCCAAAAATTCTGTAACAATAATAGCTTGTGTAATAGTATCTTATCGTGATTCCACAGTTCGGTCATTTTGGAATTGAATATTTTCACGTAAACTTCTCATGACGCTCAAGTGGTACTCTTTCACTGCTTGTCCCTCTGCCATGAATTCTGAATGAACTGCAACACAGTAATCTTTAAAAAGGCAGCATTACATTAATTTTGGAGCGACTTTGACGTTTTTTGTTTGTTCGTTTGGTGGGGGTATTTTCCCCTTTTCATTCAGCAGCCTGTTGACTTCTTGGCATATCAAACTCGTATACTCATGTCCAGTGGCGGAGCGTATTATGAGGCCCTGAGGCCGGACCTACCCTGTTTTCTACCGTATATTTTTTTTATCTTTGATTTCTTATAAAATAAAGTCAATACTTCAATATTTCGTTTTTTCAGTAAGAAAAATAGTAGGTTAGAAACACTTGGATACTCTTCCGTCTGAGCCTCATCAGCTTGCTAGACAGGCTTACAGGCTATACTGCTCAGGGAGCGAAGCTATTATTGATGGGGATTGCACGCATTCTTGGGACGGTGCAAAGGCTCGCCTCTGGGAGTTTAGTTTTAGCGTTGAAGGCATCTTTCAATTGTAATATTTTATTAAATGATTGCTTTAACATAGAGTAAGAAGTTTCTGTGTAGAATTATGTATTTCTATTGGTGATAACTTGTTTAATCCAGGCATATACTCTCAGGAGTTTTCAAATTAGCTTTTTCTTTTTCTTTTTCTTTTCTTTTTCTTTTTTTTTTTTTTTTTTTTTTTTTTTGCTATGTGGGGCCTGGTCCATAATAGCTTGTAAATATGTCTGATATATTAAACATACAGGGTTTGTCCGGAAAGTAATAGGACTGAGTCGATTTTAAAAAAAATATTGATCCAATCGTTACAATTCTTTAAAAAACTTTCAAAATAGGCTCCTTCTGCGTCGATGCAGCGCTGCCAGCGCGATTTCCAAGCATTGAAGGCGTCACGGAAGTCATTCTCCGGAATAGCCTTGAGAGCCACGGTGCAAGCTGCTTGGATCCCCTCTGTCGTCTCAAAATGCTTGCCTTTCATCGGGCGCTTCAGGCGAGGAAACAAAAATAAGTCCGGGGGCCACATCTGGGCTGTAGGGCGGCTGCGGAAGCGTTGGGATGCCGGCCTTGGTCAGGTAGCTGTTCACAAGAAAGGCGGTGTGAGCCGGGGCGTTGTCGTGGTGCAGCTTCCAGTCGGCTCCGATGTCTGGTCGGACCCGATTGACCCTTCGTTTGAGTCTCTTGAGCACTTCCACGTAAAACTTGGCGTTGACGGTTTGTCCAGGAGGAACAAATTCATGGTGGACAATGCCTTTGATGTCAAAAAAGACAATGAGCATCGTTTTCACTTTGGATTTGCTCATTCTTCCCTTTTTTTGGGCGAGAAGACGCCGGCGTGTGCCACTCGGAAGATTGCCTCTTTGTCTCGGGATCATACTCAAAGATCCATGATTCGTCACCTGTGATTACGTTATTCAAAAATTGGGGGTCACTTTCACACATGTTCAAATTTTCTTGGCACAATTCCACTCGCCGCAATTTCTGGTCGTCAGTGAGCACTTTTGGGACAATCTTCGCGCACACCTTGCGCATGTTCAAATGCTCCGTCACAATTTCATGAACCACAGTTTTTGGTAAATTTAACATCTGGGCAATTAAAGGAATACTTAGTCGACGGTCTGAGTTCAAAACTTCGCGCACACGAGTCACATTGTCGGTGTTTGTCGAAGTCGAAGGTCTTCCAGCACGGTCTTCATCGGCGACCTCTTCCCGGCCCTCCGAAAAGGCCTTTTGCCACCGAAACACACCACTTCTTGCTAAAGCATCATCTGGGTAAGCCTGCTTGATCATATCAAACGTCTCTGTCGCAGATTTACCGAGTTTAACACAGAATTTAATCGCGTACCTCTGCTCTAACGAACGCTGCATTTACGGCTTGCACCACTCACAGAAACACGTCGCGCGAAAAAGCCTGTCCTGACTCTCCGTGTGCTCGGAGACAACTGACCAGCCGCTCGTTCGTTAGCTAGGAACGCCCTCTACCGGATCCAGTCGGTGCGCGCACGCTCCGAAGTACAGCCATGGTGGAATAAAATCAGTCCTATTACTTTCCGGACAAACCCTGTATGTATAAATTTACCAAACGCTACCGTGTAGGATAAAATAATATTTGTGTGTAATTTTAGTTGAGTTTTCCATTTCATAGAATCAGTGAGGTATTGACGATTTTGTTTCGAGGATCTTCACTTGTTTCTAGAGGGGCTTTGCTAACTTTATTACTGGAAATGTGAACAATCTGCAATATATATAGGATACAGTTTTAAATATTTTGCGTTGATTCAAATGAAGTACCTTCTGGGCATTAACATTTCTAGTGAAGTCATTATCACGTGATGCATTAATTAAATACACTATTGTACTTGTTTTAAAGTGGGAGATGCAAGTAACAAACGCTTATCCAAGAAATTTGTGGCCCCGCGTCGCGTAGTCGCTAACGCTCTCGGCTTCGGTGCGAGCGGTCCCTGGTACGATTCCCGGTGGGGGCACTCGGTCGAAAAAAATTTAAGAAGCTTTTTCAGGCCAGCCATCCTGAATGAGGTTTTCCTGGGTTTTCCTCATTCACACCAGGCAAATGCCGGGGTGGTACTGAACTTATAGGTTTCAGAACGCTTTCTTCCTTCCATTTCCCCGGATAGTGTGCTCGTCGAGGGACATCATCCCTCAAACGTGACGGGCTAAATGGCCACAGATGCCGAAAGCACAGGAATCCTATATCCATCCAAGAAATTTGACAGCTAACAGTAAAAATGTACTCCTTTTTCCTCTCCCTCCATTTTCAAATATGCAAGAAATGAAAACAGCAAGTAAGGAGAAAATTCTCCTCATGATAGGAACAACGTTAAATATTTCTTCACTTTTTTCCTAAATGTAACGATTTTGCCATTTCAAATATTTAATAAAAAAAAAACAAGTGAAATACTCTATTTGTTAAGAAAAGTTGTAAAATGATTTTAGAAGAGCCTATATGAGACATGGATCCACAGGTCTACTTGAGATCCAAACCACATAAGCTCCTACTGAGAATTGAATCCTGGTCTCCCGCGCTCGAGAGAATAATACTAGAAAAATAAACGTACTTATTATTTTCTTTTTAGCTATGATGTTTTACATTTACAATTTGTATAACATTGTTTCCTAATCGAATTTGAAAAAAAGAAAGAAGTTGCCAAAGTGTTATTCAAAGAAATATTCTCAATCTCTGGAATAAGTTAATATTACACAACAAAACAAACGAAAGAAATATTGTAGGAGAACTTGACCTACTCCGGGTTTGAAAGGGAACACATGATTAACCAACTATTCACCCAAGTTGCTCGACTATTTCTTATACTACTTCAATTCTTTTTATCATATTCATTAAACCATTTTCATATATTCATTCAAACTTGCTTTTGACTTCGTGTAAAGTGCTTTCCTGTTTCACACTAGATTTTGTTTACAATCAGGTATGACTGGGTTTGCAGTGAATAATTGAAAGTTACATCTCTCACAGTATATAAACGCATTTTTCGTAAGTTATATTTTCTTTCACGTAACAATAACTGATATAAAATAGATTGAATCTGTGAAATGATAGAAGTTGGAATTGTCTGTAATAAAATGATTAATCAAACTCCAATAACAATTACTTGCATAATAAGAGTTTATGAAGAAATTAATTAATGATGGAGTCTTCATTCGGGCCTTAGTGTCTCGTTTAGACTTACATGAAACCTTTTTAACTAGATCTAATAGTTTTTGTGCAATATCAAAAATGGTTGACGAAGGCATGCCCGCCCACAGCAGGGGCAAAGGAGTAGTTGCCATGTGAATTTTCGAAGAGTGTTCAGTTCTTTGAAGAACATGTCAAGACATATAAATTCGCTTACTTACGAATTATAGTAATTTGATACATTAAATATTATAGCATAATAGTTTATTTATTGTATATGTGCGTAAATTCTTGTTTTATATTATGTATTATGTGAACGCGACTATACTTTTGTTTTGGTCTCTTTTCCCCTTGGAAAAAATCCTGCGTTCCTGAGCACATGTAACTTGTTACCGCATTGGATTTCTATCTAAGAGGCCCGGGTTTGAATCCTGGTAAATCGGAATCTTTTTCTGACATGCTTCAATTTCTATTTCAATCCATATTCAGTATGATCAGAAATTTCTTCTGTGGAAAGGAAAGAGATGCTCGAACCACAAGTATAACAGCGAATTGGAGTGGGTCAGTGAATGGAAACAAATATTTACGAAATTATTTCCTTCAATTGTTCCATATTTGATGTTTTTCGGTTATTTTAACCATTTTCTAGCTCACGTATGGCCAATGCTTTTTCTTTCTTCTCACATGCAGTATATAGTGAAATAACATTACACATACAAGTTATTACATCATTAATATATGTTGCTCATTTGACAACACGCTGCAAACAATAGAGATTAATCTTAAATTGAATAAATTTTTCATTTATGATCAAACTCCAAAGCAAAAGCTTGTTTTAGTGCTGCTCAGATTTCCCAACTGACTTCTGGTTATTAGAATTGTTACGTAGAAGTTCGATTGGCTCTATCCAGGCATTTGCGACACCAACAAATGTGCTGGATACGATCTAATGGAGTTATAGCAGCAGTGGCGTATTTACGATTTTGTTTCGGGGGGGAGGGCTTTGCTAACTTTCGGGGGGGCTTTGCCTGAAAATGTGAAAATTCAGCAATATCTCTCATATACTTTACTATAGTAAGTAAGATTTCGGGGGGGCTTAAGCCCAGAAGGCCCCCCTAAATACGCTACTGTATAGCAGTCAAGTAAAAATATACTTATGCTAGTAACTATACAATAAAATACTTGCATCAACTTCTACCAGTGGTGGATCTTGGGTAAAGTCACATTGGTAAAAACGTAATGAGAAGAAAACTTGAGAAATCTAGCTTTGTAGCGATATCGATGTAACTTCTTTTAAGAGCCACTCCTGAATGAGAAACAAAAACAAAGTAAAAAAGATGTGACACTACTCAAATATGTTTAATAATGTTACACAGATGAACAGGTTTTCATATAGCCTGTTTCCGCATTGCGTAGTACTAGTGTTGCCACGAGACGAGACGAGACGAGACTTCAGGCTGTCTCGTCTCGTCTCGTGCAAAGCATGTCTCGTCTCGTGTCTCGTCTCGAAAAAATGTGCTCGTCCCGTCTCGTGTCTCGTCTCGAGAGGTTCTGTCCCGTCTCGTCTCGTCTCGTCTCGTCTTGTTTCGTAAAAATATAGCAGCATACCATGGGAACGAAAGTAAAATGTAGCAGGCTGCGCCATGCTAATCAAGATACAACTAACAAGGGAAGAGAGGGAGATTATATATCGAAGTGGAAGATGGTTTATATACCAATCGAAAGCACTAATGACGCCTATTACAAAACTGTAATAAAAATTTTCCGAGTGCATATACTGTGCGAGTTATATGAATATACAGGGTGTCCAGAAAATCCATTTCCACCCCTTGAAATCGCAAACGATGAGACAGATGCCAAAACTGGAAAGCACGTTTTTGATCATTATAAAACTACAATGTATCAAAGCAAACATTGTTGTCCCAGGGCCACTCGCAGAGTCCCAGGCGGTATCCAACTCGAAAATTATAAAAGGTAAGGGGGTCAAGTAGTATATCGTTCGAAACTTCTTGGGAAATGAATGAAGACGAACAAGTCCCAACTCTCTAAAACTACCCTGTGCAAAATGGCGGCCGGTCAAACTGTCAGCAAAAACGTCATTGTAGAGTCTATGACCACCCTCCAAAGAAAGAAAAAAAACTGAAACGGTAAGACAGATGTCAAAAAAGAAAAAGATGTGTGTCATCTTTTCAAAAGTACAATGATTGAAAGTAAAAATGTTTGTCCCAGGGTCCTCCACAAAATTCCAGACGGGGTCCTACTCAAAATTTTCAAATGGCAAATATGGTCAAATAAAGCTGTTGAGAAATAAAAGAACACGGAACAAGTCTCGATAGTAGACCTATGCGTATATCGGACCCCATGTTAAACTTATGGGAGAAAAGGGGAGGTAAACATAATAGAACGTAAACAAAAGAGAACAAAAGAGAATGGTGGTAGTAGGGGGAGGGGCTACAATATGAGACGATAGAAAAACATGGTTTGGAGGTGGGGTGTGATGAGAAGGTGTATAGAATTCTTTGACGGCATGTAAACAAAAGGATAAAAGAGAAATGAAGCACACAACATGTTTAAAGAAATACAAAAGAAAACAAAAGGTTAATAGAGGATAAAAGAGAAATTGTATATACAACGCTATGCATAGGATAAAAGAGAAATGAAGCATATAATGCTATACACTTGTTTGCGTTTAAAAAGATTTTGGTGGTGTGGTGTGTGAAAAAGGTTTGTTGTTAATGTACATATGTTAAATAGTAAACAAAAGAGAAATTGTATATACAAGGCTATGCAGCTGTATGTTTTTAAAAAGATTTTGTATGGTGGTGTGGGAAAAAGTTTGTTGCGAAAGATGAGTTGTAAACAAGAAAGAAAGAAAGAATAGTACCAGATGTTGATACCGTGGGAAGATAATACGTATACGATGATTTTCCAGCTGGGATGTTTTTGAAAAAATAATAATTTTAAGAAAAATATTAGAACCTTGCAACCGAGGGCGGAACCGCGGCGCGGCGCGGGGCGGGCGCGGGAAGGTGCGCGGATTCGTGCGCGACCGGAAAACACTCGCGTGTGCGGACGCGAGCGCGTGACGTCATTTGATTTTTTATTTAAAAATTTGATTTCTAAAATTATATGTATAGTTTTGTTAGCGATGGAAAACCATCAGTTTGTCGACGACAATGTTGAAAAGCGTAAGTTAGACGATGAGAATGATACTTTTTGTAAAAAGAAAGTAAAAATAGCGGACTATGCAAATTCTCCCGATTCATCATTTAACGAAACACAATTAGAAAGATATGAAAATGATAATGTAGAAGTTTACCCATGTTTATCATCTGATAGTGAAGAAACAAATGATTTACCCGATGACGAAGTGTACGAGTTTTCGGAGGATAACCTGGATTCTGAGGCGGAATCAGACGAAGGCCTGGTATCAAATGTGGGTACGCCGCCACCTTCACCTGATTCACCAGAATTAGGGTGGAAGTGTGAATGTTGTGTTAACTACGTGGATGTAAACTGTATTAGAGACAGTATTGTGAAATGGAATCCAAATGATTATTTGATATGCTATGCATGTTATTGGAATGATACATTTCATTGGACTCATGAATGTTTTTATTGTGATGACGATATTTTACGATTACGTGTTTGGTATGTGCTGACGACTCCGCGTGTACAGGACGAATTGTTTAACATTTATGGAGAAACACACACTATTGGACCATTAACAAGAGACTATTTTAATATTACATATGGGGAACTAACAATTGATGTGAATGCAAGAGAAGATCTTTTGCGTATTTTACTTGAAAAGGACAGATCGAATGCGTATAGTGAAATGTGTTAAGAAAACATACTGTGCAAAATGTTTTCAAATATTAGTGTATGTGTATTATGTAGTGAAGAAAATATTAGTGAAGTTTGTGTTTTAAAAACTATAAGTTTATACTTACGTTTAAACAATATTTTTTGTGAACAATGCTTGCTGCATCTTGAACATGAATGTTTATTTCTTCATGATGTAGGAACTTTTGCTGTAGAATATTTATCCAACGATATAACTCTTATTGATTTATTTGAAGTGTTTGAAGAACACCATAGTGAAATTTCAAGTATAAACTTTATACGCAAAGCGCGTGATTGTTTAAAGAACACTGAATTTGTTGGACAAATTATACCGTTTTTCTTAGAACGTAAACATAAAATTTCACCATGTGTTAATGAATACATTATTGACATACAAGGTTTTAAGATTTCAAATCATGAATTTATTATACGTGAATTTTGTTTAACTGCATGTGATGATACAGTAAATTTGCATTGTTTAATAAAATCGCCAGTAGAATACAATGTACTTCCGTTAGGTTGTCAGAAACAAATTGAATGGTTAACATTAAACTTACACGGATTAACTTGGAATGATAAATGTGGTTATACTGTATCACACATACGTAACCTTATATATCAACTTTGTAAACAAGATGCAACCTTTTATTGTAAAGGTGCAGAAAAAACACTTTGGATTAAAAATATTTTTGCACTAGCTAATGTTATTGATTTGGAAAGTAAACAGTGTCCACCATTAAACACATTGCATGCAAACGTATTTAATGATTATTGTACTTTTCATGAACAAAATATTAAACTTGACAAAAAATCAGGATGTGCATTTCGTAATGCACAACAATTATGTTATTGGTTGAAGTTTCAACGTACTATAACATTAACTAATGCATTTGCAAAGTTGTAAAAAGGAAATGATATGTTCTTGTAAATAAAAATACAAGATTTTAAATTGTAAATAAAAAATTTTATTAAACTATTCTACTTGTTTTTCTTTTTTCATTATATTGGTTACATGATTGAATACAATTTTATCATTTTGTTTAAGATTATTTTTTCTGAATAAATTTAAACATTCTTCAAAGCTTTTCTTTCGTACAATATGATGCAGAAAGTACAACACAAATTGTCCACACAAGATTGAATTATCATCTTGATATGCGGAAGTATTTGTAAAATATATTTTACAATTTTTATTTAAAAAAGTTTTTATTTCTTTTGGAAATGGTAAAGCTAGGCTATCGAAATAGTACCCTCTTTGATTTTCATCAATGAATACACACACCCAATGCGTGCCACCTGAAGATGAATTGCTTAAATTTATAATAAGTCCAGCCGGTGGTTGTACAGTTTTTGGTATTCTATCAATAGGATAAATGCCATGCACATTTGCACCAGTAAGTTTATCACGAAGTAACACTTTTATTAAATCATCCGTGTACATAACTTGTTTTTTTTAAATTCACATCACTTCACTTCACTTTACATCACTTTATACGCGTATATGTTGGAAGACCTAGTGGGGTATATGGAATATTCTCATAAAACGAAATAGCATGCTCATAATATTATTGACAGATTTTTTTATAACTTTTCCAATACCGATAAATGGTGCTAACGCATAAAAAATACTTTTAAGACACTTCATAGTATGATACCTTGCAACTCTTTGAATAATCAAGCAAAAATATTACAATATACAATGTTTGTACCAGAAGGGCACATGTAATTCATATGCTTAGAAGTGACCTCCTATACTTCTTTTATTAAAATGATACTTTTAAAAAGTATTATCGGTATATATATTTCTATCTTTATCAATTTGAATTAAAGAATCAAACTGGGCGTATACAATACATGTTATAGGTTCAGTTAAATTTTCAGAAAAGGAAACTTTAACATTTACAGGTGCATCACGCACAAGGTCCCACGTACAATCATCTAATGTTGCTGTAGGTGATAGAATAAATGCATAAAGAGTATAGCCGTGTGGATATTCTTCAGGAGTAATAGTATGTGCATTATCTTTATAATATAAACCAGTACCGGAAAACAGAGAATGGTAACTTAGAAGGTACAAATTGTTTTCAAAATTGGGGATGAGGGGACTGGGAGGAAAAGATTTCGATCCAACCTGTAGTTGCAGTTTGTTAACGTTAAAGTGTTGAAAATGAAATGGATTTAGTTCAGATTTTCCATTAAATGCCGAATTGGAAACAAATCCGATAACGAGACCTTTAGGTACGTTACCCAGAAAAATATTATCAAGATTGTATGAATTAACGTTTGCAGGAATAGTATACGATCTTGTTTGAACTCTTGTAAGGGGATATTTTGTTGTTTCATGATTCATATTAGTATTGATTTCCATTGCCAAATGAGGTGCAACATCAATGCGACGTATATGTAGAGTAACATCTTCAAGTTTTACTTTATAAGAAGTATTTACAGGTGACATTAAACAAAAAGCATCTTTACTGCGATGTAATTTTATACGAAGACCTACTTTATTTACAAGTGCTCTTGGTAATCCAGCAATATCTGTATACAGACGCCCATACATTTCAAACGATTTACTATTTTTAATATAATTAGCACGTTGTTGAAAACCTACATTAGCATTACCAATGGTATCAAATTGTTTAGCGGTATCTTTATACCACATACCTAATTTCAAATGTGTATCAGAAGCATCACGGGAATAATTTAATAATGTTTCAAGGTATGCACGATAAGGATAAAATCCTGATGAAGAAGTAATTAATTTATCATTTAATGAAATGTCAATTTGACTAAATAATGAATGTAGGAAATTATTTGTTGGTGCTACAACATCGGTGTCAGCTAATGCTGTGCCATCAGGTTTTGTAATTTTACAACGTACGTAAAGATAAAGATATGCAGTATGAATAAATTCTCCTGTTTCACCGGGAATAAAAAATTCAATAGGTCCATCAGAACTTAAGGTTGAAATTGGTCGATATTCAGCATTAAAGCAAGATTCAATTGCAGTTTGCGTCATTGGAGTACTAAATAAATCGAAATCGTTGGTACAGTATTCCACACTGCTTGAATTAAGTAGTGCCATTATGAAAATATATCTGTAACACGACTTATTTTTCTTTTTATTTTTCTTTTGCTTTTGCTTTTGTTAGTACGCTTACGTTTAGTTGGAGGCCCAAAACGAACGATTGCCGGAGCTTTACGCTTGCGTGGCCGTCTCTTGCCACTTCCAGTTAATAACTGACCAACTTTGTTAACAGCTTTTGTCTTTAATGTGTCACCAGCTTCTTTTACACGTGCACAAACAGATTCTTTAAATGGTTTATCTTCTAATACATCCCCCGCTACTTGTATTCCCGTTTGTAATGCCTGTCGACCTAAAGTTTTTGCACCCTGTTTAAGAAATGGTAATGCAAAACGAAATAATCCTTGGAAGAAACTACCTATACCATGTCCCCGTTGATATACAGGTCCTGAAAAGTATGGGATACCATGTCCGTAATGTCTTCTAAATTTCATTCTGAATAAAATTAATTAATTTTTATTAGGAGAGCGCTTAAAATGAAGTGTAACACTTAGTGTCCCAGAACGAAATGGCAAATTTCGTCCTGCATGATCTTTTAATAGTATTTCAATACTGTTAAATGAACACTTTGCAAGTGGTAGATAATGAATATCTTGAAATGTTATTGTTTCCACTTTACCATATTTAACATCTGATATTGTTGCAATACGTAATAATGGGGCTTTTGTATCACCTAAAAACTGATATTGTATGATATCAGTGTAAATAAATATTTGATGTGGGTAACCAATATCAACATATGGTTGTTTAATTCCACGTCTATAGAAAACAAGATCTTTATGTTTACGAAGTCCTAATTGTAATGCTAATGTTGGTGATAATAATGCTCCTTCAACACGATTAGTACAATCTACTTGTACAATATTTGATACAGAAAATTTTATCTCTTTTGTTATTGTATTTAATTCATCAACGATATGATGTGCGGAGTGGTAATATCCACTGACAATTTTACTTTTTTGTGCTTCTTCATTTTTTATTTTATACCATATCACATTTTCCCCATCGTTAACATTATAGCATGTTAAAGGAACATGCAATTCACTTAATCCTACATACCAATCGGTTTCTGATAATTGAATATTATTTTTTAGTTGATTTATAAAATGTGATGGACTATTTGTAGGATATACATCAGTACTAGCGTTTGATACAAGTGTAATGTAAAAACTATCATCTATACTTTCAGAAATCATTTTCGTTTAAAGTGAAGTGTCAAGTTTGAAGTTCCAAATTCAAATGGCAATTTTAAACCGTGCTCATCTTTTAAGTTTACTTCAATTGTGTTAAAATAAGATTTTACAACTTTAGCGTATTGTGGTGTGTGAAATAGAAAACATTTTACATTTCCATGCTCAATATTATATGCACTAACTTTACGAAGTAATGGTCCAATATCTTCTTGTTGCTTTACAATATCAACACAAACATTAAGAATGTTTGGTATATTGTAATCTAAATTGCATAAAAAGTTTGCACGTGTTAGTTGTGGTACTTCTACATTAGCAGGTTTTAGAAAAACATTATCTGTAAACGCAGTTGTATTTTCATTTATATATCCAAGTAAATGTTGTAATCCCTGTGTCATTCGAATGAGAAAAAAATCTTTTTATTTTAAAGAATGTTTAATTCCAACCTGATTTTTATTTTTATAATATTTTAACAAGCGCAAGTGTTCAGGAATCATATCTAAAATGGATGTAATAGAAGTATAGTATCCTGGTGTAATATTAATGGTTGCAATTTGAACTTCATCATTAATGACGGCTTCTATTTCAATTTTTTCCTTTTGACGAACATTATAAAAACTAAAAGGTACATTAAGCTGTGTTAATGCAACATACCATTCTCCCTCACTTAAGTGAATAGGTTCTGCTAGCTTTACTATAAATGAAGAAGTTGTATTATTACTAAAAATTTCAGTACTAGCATCTGAAGGAAGAGTAACATAGAAATCATGTTTTATCATTGAACTCATTTTGAAGACTGAACAGAAATTGTTTTAATCCATGAATTCATACTTGACGGATATCCTAACCATTTTACATACATCATACCTTTCTTTCGTTTTAATACTTTTTCGATTAAATATGTCTTGTTTGAATTCACATTTATTTTTTGTAATTCTTGTGTATAAAATATACCTTTAATTTCTTCATCATTCCAATCTTTTAATTTATATGTAATAGGATTTGTCGGAATACATTTATCAACGATAAATATTTCTTGAGACCATTTTGGTAAATATCCCTTTTCTAACTTATGCTTATATTTACTAACACGTACATAATCACCCGGGTGAAATTTACATGTTATTTTCTTTTTATTCATTTTATCACCGTACAATGTATTCCAAACTTGATCAACATTAGAATGAGTTACATCTGCAGGTGCCATTTTAATACTACTATGGTACGTGTGATTATAATTTTTTACAATTTGCTCTAACACATCTATATAACGATATGTATTCTTAGCAGTAAAATAACGATACAATTTTTCTTTTAGTGTTCTTATAAATCGTTCTGCTAATGCACATTTAATTTCTGAATGTACACTATAATGATTAATTTCATATTCTTTAAATATTCGTTTTACATAACGATTATAAAATTCTGTACCTAAATCAGTTTGTACATTAAACACAGGAAGTTTAAAATTTTTAAAAATTTTTCTGATTGCTTTTGCCATTTCAGGACCTGTTTTTGTTTTTAAGGGAACACAATACGCGTACCGAGAAAAAATATCTATACAACATAATATATACTTATAATTTTTGTTATACTTTGCAATATTTTGCATATCTGCTAAATCCATTTGTAATGTTTCATTTGGTGCACTAACATAATATTGTTTACGTTCAAACACTTTACGTGCTGGTGCATGTAATGTATACGCATCTTGAGATGCTAACCAATCTTTAATTTTCATTTTCGATAAATTTGTTTTTCTTTGTAGTGTTTTAATACTTGATAAGGAAGCAGGATTCGTATAATCATAATATAATTTTGACAATTTTACCATTTTTACATTTTATAATCTTTCCAATTTTTAAATATATTTGCTACGATTGTTGGACTTTTTGATTTTTTAACTTTGCTATGTGATTTAACTATAGGTGTGGAAATAAATTCCCGTGGTACATTAATATCATCTAATAAACTTTTAAATTCATGAATACCTATGGGATTTCTAGAATATTTACGTGTACGAACAACATCATTTACTAAATCGATAATATTAGATCCTGGTATTATTTTTCCTTGAATACGTACTGTTCCCGTTTGATCCCAATGAATTTTATCAGAACTTGTTAACTGTTTTAATAATAGATCTGTTTTCCTTCGTTGTGTTTTCGGTACTGAATGTAAAATGTCCGATACAAAGGGTAAAATAGAATTATTCTTTTCTTCAGCTGATGATGTTTCACCAACATCTTTTTCAATAATAGGTAATGTGATAGGATTTTGTGAAACAGATGAAGTATAATTTAAATACTGTTGTAATGCTTGCTGATACAATTTCCATTTTTCATTAACAGTAAGATTACGACGTTGTAAAATATTATTCATTTCTGCATCTAAACGTGATTGATGTGAATCTATTGATTTTATATTTGCATGCATTTGATGCATTGCATTATCAGGAACTAATATCATTTTACGAAATTCAGACATAGTTATCTTCCAAACAAACTACTTGCTACTGCACCAAGTAATGGTCCTAAAATTAATGGTAAAAATGCCCCACCTTTTTGTAATAAAATTTTCCTTTTCTTATTAATTGCTGTACGTTGTGCAGATAAAGCTCGCAAGATCTTTTTATGTCTACGTAAACGTTGCTTCTGACGCGAATTCAATGGAATATTTCCTTTTATTGTGTTTTAGCAACTCGTGAAATAGTACGTATTAAATCACCAGATGCATGTCGTATAATTTGTTTTCGCTTTGCGCTTTTGCATTTGCATAAAGCGCGGAGAGTATCAATGTGTTGTTTCGCCTTCAACATTTTGAACTAAACTAAACGTAAACGACTGAATTACTGTCTTTTACATTTGCATATACATGCAATGTTTCATTAGGAAAAACATTTGTACGTAATCGTAATGTATCATTTGTTTTCTGAGTTAAGTCAAATAACAAATAAGTGTGAGGTTCACGTGTTACATCTTCGAACACATTCACAACTTGTTTACTATAACGTGGCATAATTTGTCTAGCTAAATATTGTATTTGTAATTTATCACGAGGATTTTTAAATACTATGATATAATGTGCATTTAAACTTATATCACGAGCATGTTTTCCTTTTGGAAATAAATTTTGAACAATAAATATTACTGTTAATTTTTTATGATGTGCATATTTTGTAAATAAGTTTGCAACATCACCATTGGTTTCAGGCATTAAGTCATCTAATATTAATAATGAATTTTCTTGTATTTCAAAATTATTCATGTCTGGAATTCCCTCTACGTAACGAATTTGTGCAGTTGCATCCAAATTTGGAATGACTGCACCGTAACACCATACAATTTCATTAAATTTCATAGTAAACATTTGATCGCGTTCATTTAATAAACGATTTACAAAACATGTTTTACCTGCACGTGAAGGACCAGCAATTAAAATGGTTGATGGATGTTGAAACTTTAACATCTTGTATTAAAATGAATGCACACAACAGATACCATACTTTATATATACAATCATTCACACACTCACTCATACAATTAACAAAATAAATTAAAAATAAATTAAGAATAAGTTAAAAAATAAATACTAAAACTTGAAATGACTAGAATCACAGCTTAGCTGTTGTTATGAGTATACTTTGGTCTAGAACTTATGAGTTTGCACAGCAAACGATGGAATAAATAAATAAATAGTGATAGTCTACTATTGTTCTGTTAAAAATAAATAAAATCAATCACTTATAAGCCAAGCTAAAATTATTCTACAAAACCATGAGGTAAACTTCGAGTTTTTGGTATCGGTCCGTTATTTTGTATATCGTCAATTCGTTTTCGGTTTTTGTTTACCTCTTGGTGTGTTTTCGTCTCATTACGTGAAAAGATTTTGAAACCATGTTTTCGCACGATACTATTTGGATTATCTATGATGGTTGAATTAATTTCTCCTGTTACTAATCCATAGAAACTCTCAAAGTTTATTCTTTGAGAGGTCCTATCATTTAGTGAAATTCCCCGAATTTTGTGAATATAACGAAATTCCCCTGAGGCATTTTTAAGCCTCATACTATAATTTTTTGGCCCTAACCCTATAAACGTCACAAACTCCCACCCTTGTTCTATTTCATTAGTCAGATCACCCAAATAGTTTCCAAGCTTCAACGGAGGTTCACTATCTTTTTTACACGTAAACATAATACTGTCTGTATCACAATAAATTACGTCATTAGGCCCTACAGTCACAAGTAAATCAAATAATTGTAGCCTGGCCCATGAGGTAATAAAACCAGCAAGTATGACGTTGGAAAATTCCAGAGGTACATTCTCAGTTTCCAGGTCTTTATATGTGAGAATGAGATGATCTTCACCAATTAGAATAACACTATGAACCTCATACCGCGGTGTGGTAAGGTACCTATGAAACTCTGTCCCACTATCAACAATCACACACTGCGTCATATCTGTGCGCTGCCCCCATTTTCCGTATAAGGAATTGAGGTACAACTTCGCGCATTGTCTAAGTCCAGGGTTCGACCTAATATTATCTTTATTTAATTTTATGCCTTCATGAGCATAATAATCGTCAATGTATTTTTGCTTGTCTTCTTCAGTTTTACACCAAGCAGGATAGCCTGAGGCTTCCTGCTTCATTTGAAGAAACGTATTCACATAGTCCCGGAATAAACTAGGTGAATTCCGATCTTCAGATCCCATTAGTTCGAATTCCCAAATTTCATAAATTTTGACGATCTTATAACCGTTTGCAAGAGCACGGTGAAGCTCTGGTGTACAAAATGTTCCAGTTAATGCACGTTCAGAATCACTATGTGTGCAATTGTCATTAGTTTGTTCTTCTTCCATACATAGCCTGCAAAGCCCGAAAAGTAAACGGCCTTGCGCTACGTACGGCAAAACAGGAAAAAAGAGTTGTTTTGGAGCCAATACGGTACATTTTACAATACCATGAATTTTTCCCACATCTGGGAAAACCGGCCCCTTATGTATCATAGGCGGTCCCACCGGAAGAGGTTTCCTTGCCATTACCCATGGATATAACGATGTGATATCAAAATATTTTATTTCTTCATCGTCCGCACAATTCACATATGAACGGAAAACTTCTGTTCGTCCGCCGTTGTAGCAACTCTTAGGAATAAGAAAGTCGTCGGTAGTACTGCAATGTTCTTTAAGGAACTTTTGCAAGTCTGCATCTGTGCGTACTTTATCATCCCAAGAGCACTCCCATATTTCATACAAATTCATTTTGAGAATTTCTGTGAAATATTTCCGACGGATTTCCGTGTGTTCATACCTTTTTTCAAATGTGTTGTACGGACCATGCGCGTTATCTATTATCGCGTTACGATTATTCGGGAAACAGGTCTTACAAGCATGCCAGTAACAGCCCATAAATTCAAAGACAGCATTGAGCTCTGCATGGTAACCATCAACATTATACCTGCCAAAAGATTGTTCTCCATTTCGTCCAGCATGCTGAATTTCTATACCCATCTGGTGCTCCATATATTTTAGCCATTTCATTGCTTTCTTACTTGTTTTTGTTTTATGATGGACCCCAAAGGTGGTATAATAGAGATACTTTCTTCTGGAAGATATGATGTTCGATATGTTTGCATGGCTAAACTTGCAATTGTTGACGAAACAAGAAAACATTGTAAACCACCCGTTTTCTCTTCTATAATATTACTAAATTTGATAACACCTTCTGTGAGAATTCTCACATCGTTTTCACAGTACTCCAGCATATCCTTTTGCAAATTAAATTGCTCTCCCAGTTGCACACGTTCTTGGTGCCATACCTCCAACCGTTGTCTTTCTTCAGTACTTCGCGATTCAGGGTCATAGTATTCTATTCTCGGATAGGGTCCTACATAATTTTGATTTTCTACTGTGTTAAACAGGTATGGGAAATCTCCCTTCTTTAAATTTTCAGAAAGGCCTAATCTCTTCGGGAGTCTTGCCAACTTGACCCCGAGGAAAAGAGAAGAATCCTTGAAAATGATTTTCTTATCAATAGAAATACTAAAAATCTTCTGACCCTGAATTAAGGTTTTTGGAATAATATGCTGAGACTCAATGAGAGATCTCAAACAGAAAATGCTGTCAAAGCGTGAAGCATTATGTGCAATTACACAAACCTTATTAAATTTGGGTCTATCTAGTAATATGTGTGAAATAAACTCGTCTATGGTTTTAAAAGAAAACGAGCGGTTACCGTTTTTATCGCCACATGTACTGCATGGCTCATCAATGCCTTTGTTTATACAATCATGGCATACGTGTCTAAGACACACTAAGCATACAACATGTTCCCGTTCGCCACGTTCATTTTCAGGTTTCAGCATGGTCTCTACATCATAAACAATATAAAGAAACCTCTTGATATGAGTTGGTTTCAGTTTCTTCACATAACATGAGTGACCTTCCTGTACATGTTCACGACAAGTACTGCAAAAGTATTCACCACATGCATGATCCGATTTCCGACTTCTTAAATCATAGATTGCATTACACTTGGTGCAGACCTTAACATATTCGCACACACTCTTGCCAATTTTATTACCTTTCAAGTGATTGTCAAAACATTCACCCCTAGTAAAATATCTGTTGCATGCATTACATTTCATTTTATACATGTTAATGTCCACTTTATGCACATGTTCGCAAGATGAACACATTAACTCACACTTATGTGATCGATTTGGACCATTAAAAGGCATTAAACAATTTAAACAATACTTCCTCTTTCTTAGAAATGAAGTAATCGTTCTAATAGGACGAAAATGTCCAATACTACCCCTCTCATCATAATAGATATAAATTGGTTTTGCTTCCTTTAAATCTGGTTGTTGTACTCCTGTTTCTGGGTAACGTACTCTAAATTCACGCTTTGTTTCGGGAACTTTTTCACATATAATAATTTGATAATTTGGACTCAAATGATTTTGAAAAAGTTCAACATCATTAAAATCCATTCCATTTTTTCCTTTAAAGCTAACACCTGCACGTGTACAGAGGGCAATAGCTCTACTCTTTAATTCATGACGGTTTGGATCTATTAAATGACTCAAATTTCGAAGTGTATCGGTATGCTTTGCTATGGCCCAAACGATACTTTTAGGTAAACAAAGTTTGTCAGTATCGCTTCCCGGAAGATCTACCAAATGTTGTACCAAAAATTCATTCAAGGGTAAATATTTGTTTAGTGAGGAATTGTTACTTCGACTTCTTCCAGCACCAAACATCGAATTTACTATATGGAAACGAAATAGGATATTATCACCTAAAAGAAAGTCTTCATTACTATTTAAAACTCTAGTAATGGAAGATAAAATAGACTTGGCAGAAATATCTTTGCGGCGTCTCCATGGAACATACACTGCTTTGTTATCCTTACTATTCGAAGAATCAATGTACATTCCAACAAAATCATTAGGTCTTGCATTATTAAGAACATTATTTAATGCAAAGTTCATTAAGTTTTCAATATAGGCCGCAGGATTTCTGATTTCTTCATTTCCCCTTGGCCTTACCGCAATTTCATGGCCCACTAAGTTAAACTTAGTGAAACTCTTTCTGCTTTCGTGTGCAACTTCGAAGTTACCTTCCCCTGTATTATGAACATCTCTTTGATCACTACGATCAACCATAGGAACGTAGCCGGATGTGCTAGGCTCTGGAGACCGCATCCCGTAACCCCGAATATCCCGTGAACATTGTACACTTGATGATTGTATTTCTTCTTCAGTTACAACATCCACAGGATTTTGACCATTTTCACATAGTTCATTCAATAAGGTCTCCATATAATCAGATGTTCCAAATTCGTCTCGATTAACTATAACTGCGGAATTTTGAATCATATGCGTACCATCTGCTTCACTATCTAAATGATCATTAATAATCTCATCGATTAAATTGAAATCTTCTTCTTGAAGTGTATTTTCCAAGGTTACATTTTCTTGGTGGACCGAGGTTAGGGAATTTTCAACAGATGGCATCACATTATTATTATTAACCAAAATAAAACGCGTTCCATAATTACAAAATTCGGCTACCTCTACGGCATTTATCCTATCACCTTGGGTGCAATTAAAATAATTAAAATGGACGAATTTATCATGTGCCCACTGGTACATGATTTGTTCACGGAAAAATCCGTGTGCGAACAATTCAACGATGTCAGCGCTAGACATCGTGTATTGTAATATAACTGCTTGATTATCATGGTAAAAATTAAAAAGAGCAGATAGCAAGGTATCATACCTTTCGCTGCCGCGTAGTCCCTGCCTCTGCTTATCCATAATTCTCCACCAGGTCTCCAACACGCGTTCCTTTGTATTGAGTCCTTCAATCACTCCCGCCAAGTAAATTTCATCAACTTCATTGAACTCGTTTACCGACGATGTGCCGAGGAATTCCATCTGAAAATACATGTAAGATAATTTTCAGTATTTTATAAACAAACAAATACATACAGCATATACAATAGAATTTTCATCTTGAAAAAATCATCAAAACTGTTATACTGTGAAAATATTAAATTTTTTAATGAAACACTTAATGAGTGTAAACCGAAAAATATTTAAAAATATGATCTAAAAATAATAAATACATGTGATCGCTAAAATCGTTATACACACATGTAATAAGTTTAAATAATTGTATTGCTTTATTCAAATACACGCATATATATATATATATATATATATATATATATATATATATAACCTATTAAGTATAAGTTTCATTAACATTTAATATTTCTTTCAAAAGCATCAAATTATCAAGTATGTATAATAAAAATGGACTTACGATTTTCTTCTAATTTAATCTGCTAACTCTGGTGAAAGTCTCACAACAGTTCTTCTTTTTCCCTTTAGCGTTTTTTATGCTGTCTCTTGCGCTCTCTGCTATTCTTAAATCTTCTTTATATATGTACAACTGTAACAATATAGTTAATATTAATACTCTTTTCTAAATATAATATTTTAGTATTTCTTTAAATATATGTTTCTATAAATTTATTCAGTAAGTAAATATCGTGTTGAAGGTATGGTTACCAGCAAACATTTGATAACGTTTCTTCATTCATGCGTTATATATATATACTATACTGCTCACAACGCACAAAAAAACAAAAGAAATTCCTAGCCTTACTAAGAAAGGAATTTTTAAACCAGTAACACAAGTTCACAAATGAAATTTGCTCTTACGAGTAATTTATTAGGACAATATAAATAATTAATTACGATAGAATAAAAGATACGAAAGGTTACATAAATAAATAAGGAGTTTGAACCGCAAGCAAACTAATAAAAAATAATACCACAATTACAAATTACATCACATTATGTAATATTACTGTTACTAATTTAAAATATGTTAAACCACCTGCGTACGAGACTACAAAACTAAATGGTTTTGCGTACGAGATTACAAAACTAAATGCCTTTGGGTACGAGATAATATTTCACGGCACAAACCGTGTTACATCCTATACAGGTAGTAGTGTTATACTTAGTGTAAATAATATAATTAATTTCGTTATAAAATTACAATTAATACAATGTATACGTATACCTTTACTAATGTTTAAAGTTACATTTAATAAACATGTACAAAAATAGTTAATACATTCTCATGCTTATGTTCTGTTAAGTTTCACAATGATCGGAACCATTAGTGTGGTACAATTACCAACATGTATAGGAATTGTGTATAAACGCTTATGTTTATGTTCGGCAATGTTCGTAAAACTTCGGAAATCTTCGTGTTAACTTGTTCAAATTTCCAATTATTGGAGTTTTATAATAAGATAATATTATATTATAAACATTATCGCATATACTACATATCATTAATGCAAAGAAAACACATTAAAATCCAACCGTAATGTTTTTTTTAAACGACGCCATCTGTACACATAACATTGACATTAGTGTGTATAAGACTGTGCGTGTGTGTACAAGTACCATACCAAGTTACCGAGTGTTGTTTGTTTTTATAAGCGGTGATACCCCGCGCAGTTTCCGACCGGCAATATTTTACGCGTCCCGCGTCGCGAAACCTTTTTCCGGGCGCAAATACCACGCGGCGCGCACCGTTAGCGGTAAAAAGGCGCGAAAATGGTATTTATTTTAGTAATATCATTTGTTTTATCTAATGATATAAAAATACAACCTCTAATAAGCATATTTCCAAAGTTTCAAAAAATCGACGCCATATTGTTTATGCAAATTCATTAAATTTTGATCTTCAATTTACAATGTTCTAACCTGTATAGTTGTGTTTGGTAGGTCCTAACTTTCAAGAAAATACCTTTCTTTACTTTCTACGACCATTAGTTTACCGTAAAAAGTCAAAAAAATGTACTTTTTGATCATCCCTTGTATAAATTCGAAAAAAATAAAAATTGTTCAAATTTATCATGTAAGGTGTCTTTCTATATAGATTTTGACCTGATAAATCGACTTCTGTAATCCATTTTATCCTACGATCAATGGTTTAGGAGCTACGCCCATTTAAAATTATTTTAAAGGTACATTGTTCTAACCTGTATAGTAGTGTTCCTTAGGTCCTATCCTTCAAGAAAATACTTTTCTTTTCTTTCTACGACCAATAGTTTGGCGTAAAAACCCAAAAAATGTAATGGGACACCCCTTACATAGCGAGCCGCCACTGTTAGCCCGCCAAAAAATTGTTCAAGTTTATCATGTAAGGTGTCTTTCTATATAGATTTTGACCTGATAAATCGATTTCTGTAATCCATTTTATCCTACGATTAATGGTTTAGGAGCTACGCCCATTTAAAATTATTTTAAAGGTACATTGTTCTAACCTGTATAGTAGTGTTCCTTAGGTCCTATCCTTCAAGAAAATACTTTTCTTTTCTTTCTACGACCAATAGTTTGGCGTAAAAACCCAAAAAATGTAATGGGACACCCCTTACATAGCGAGCCGCCACTGTTAGCCCGCCAAAAAATTGTTCAAGTTTATCATGTAAGGTGTCTTTCTATATAGATTTTGACCTGATAAATCGATTTCTTTAGTCCATTTTGTCCTACAATCAATGGTTTAGGAGCTACACCCATTTAAATTTATTTTAAAGGTACATTGTTCTAACTGAAATTGTAGTGTTCCTTAGGTTCTATCCTTCAAGAAAATACCTTTCTTTTCTTTCTACGACCAGTAGTTTACCATAAAACGTAATACCAGTCCGCCCCCTTCCCTTGTAAGAATTTAAAAAAATTAAAATTGTTCAAGTTTATCGTGTAGGGTGTCTTTCTATATAGATTTTGACCTGACAAATCCGTTTCTGTAGTCCATTTTGTTCTACAATCAATAGTTAACGATTTATGAATATTTAGAGTTATTATACGGAAAAATCTTAATCTTTTTCATCAGCGTCACCTATATAGTTATAATTGTCAGTACCATGCATGTTTTTGTGCGGTTAACATCAAAACTTTTCGGTCTAATGTTATTTGTAGAAACGGGAATGCCTCATACGTTTACCGAGAAAAATATTTTGTCATTTCCCCGCAATATTTTAGTTGTTCGTATACAGTTTTCGTATGTGCTTCAAACATGGAAGAGGATGGCAATTTTATGTTCGGTATGTATGAACATTTTAAATTTGCATGTGCTTTCCATTAGCTTTACATAAACATATCTCATACTCAAAACCTAATTTTTACCCCTTCAAATGGTACACATATCTTTAAAATACTGCTAAATTGTTAAAAAAAATAATCACTCAAAGGCATTTACATATTCACTTACAATCTCAATTTATTCTCTATAATCCATCCGTATAATCATATTTCGTATACGCCACTTTTCTCAAGTCGTTTGAATTGTCTTAAATTCCATCCCATTCAGCGTTCATTAAAGAACGGTTCAAGCATGGATAGCAAGTATGCACATTCACGCTTTTTTCCCATCCCTCTCTCACACATACAAATATACATACATACACATGGAACATCAATAAATTATTGATAAGGCAGGCATGCTCAGTGGTAAACCGTTCATTTCTATTGCTCATTGTAATGTTCTCCCTTTTCTTTATTTCATGAGAGCAACGTCTCTCCTTTACCCTAGCCAGCATAACCGTGGGACGTAAAACTCAAGATTTTATTGTAGTTTTACTGTTTCAGGTCCCGGATTCGATCCCGGTCCCCCCACCAATCAAGATGTATGTGAGCTTCCTCCCACTTTCTTTATTCCACCATTTCATGAGAGCAACGTCTCTCATTTAGCCTATTAAGCATAATCTTCATTCCATTATTTTATGAGAGCAACGTTTCTCATTTAGCCTACCAAGCATAATCGTGGGACGTAAAACTCAAGATTTTATTGTAGTTTTACTGTTTCAGGTCCCGGATTCGATCCCGACCCCCCACCAATCAAGATATACGTAAACTTCCTCCCACTTTCTTTATTCCACCATTTCATGAGAGCAACGTCTCTCATTTAGCCTATTAAGCATAATCTTCATTCCACCATTTCATGAGAGCAACGTCTCTCATTTAGCCTATTAAGCATAATCTTCATTCCATTATTTTATGAGAGCAACGTTTCTCATTTAGCCTACCAAGCATAGTCGTGGGACGTAAAACTCAAGATTTTATTGTAGTTTTACTGTTTCAGGTCCCGGATTCGATCCCGACCCCCCCACCAATCAAGATATACGTAAACTTCCTCCCACTTTCTTTATTCCACCATTTCATGAGAGCAACGTCTCTCATTTAGCCTATTAAGCATAATCTTCATTCCACCATTTCATGAGAGCAACGTCTCTCATTTAGCCTATCAAGCATAATCGTGGGACGTAAAACTTAAGATTTCGTTTCCTCCCACTTTCTATATAGTCTTTCAAGAGCTTTCTGTGTACAGCGATGCACTATAAAAGATCCACTTGTCTTAATCATCAGTCTTCCTTAGACTACCGAACAAAATCGAGTAACTTTAAACTCAACATTTCATGAAGCTCTATTGATGGGGTCCCAGGTTCGATCCCAGTTCGCACCGTGTGGCCTTTGTGGTGCACAATCAACATGTGCATGATCTTCCTCGGGGTTCTCCCATCTTCTCTCACATAACTTGTATAAGGGCTACACGTTCAAACTTCATTCACATTTACATACACGACCATTATATTTACTAGTATTTCCACCGCTGTTAAAAATTTAACTCAAATCACGTTAAGTTTATTATTCTAACAATCATTAAAGCTAAATCATTGCTGACCTACTCATTATCGTGAAATCCAAACCATCCCACCTAAAATCCAAACCGTGTCTCTCACTCAATCAAATTCCAATCGCGCTAATACAAAAAGCATATTAAGGGAAAACGCCTCCCCAAGCTATGCTCACAAATCATATCAATAAAACGTATAAGAATTCTTACCTTTTAATTGTAGAAGAAATAACTTTAATCACAGAACAAACACCAACTACGCAACACACACACCTAATCAGATAATAAGATACATATATAATCTACATTGCGTTTTTAAACACGGAGATTCCCTCACCTCTCTTCCCTCATACTTTTTTTTCAAGTTAAAGCCCTGTGGATTGTGTAATCCCCAGCTGCTACAAATCGTTCCCATGGTCAAGTTACCAAAACTTTTACAATAACAACAACATATTAAAAAAGCATAAAAGAAAAAAAAGAATTGTCTCTTCTAAAAGTAGAAAAAATATAGCATGCATTCATTCACATTTTGCCTCTCATTCAGGTAAACAGGATGCAAGGTAGTCTGTTTTTTTTCTCATGATTTTTCAACACACACACACACACACACACATATATATATATATATATATATATATATATATATATATATATATATATATATATTCTCTTGGGTCTTGTAAACACGAGTTTTCTTTTCATTCATGATTACATGTTTCTATGCTTTAATAAATAACAATATCATTGGAACTCTCTTAGAGCCAAAACATCTCATACATGCTTCACTAAACAGCAATTATCAATCACACAGAGTATGAAGGTTCTCTCCCTCTCTCTACCTCTCTCTCTCGCCATCTCTCTCTTACCATATCATATGTTCTTTCTCTCTCGTGTTATTTACAACTTCCCATACAGAAGATATTCTCCCACCCCTCCTCTATAACGTTTCCGTTCAATATATACAGTACAGCTGCGGTTGTTTTTCACATCCTGTTACCTTATATCACAGGATGTTATTCCACTCTTCCCCCACTACTCTGCATTCATCTTTATAGCCAATATTGTCTTCCTATTCTTTTGATTACCTCCCCTTTTCT
This sequence comes from Thermobia domestica, assembly GCF_964235325.1. Taxonomy (NCBI): domain Eukaryota; kingdom Metazoa; phylum Arthropoda; class Insecta; order Zygentoma; family Lepismatidae; genus Thermobia; species Thermobia domestica. The sequence continues at coordinate 108,443,730 of NC_137460.1, forward strand.
TCCATAAGGTTAACATGGGGTCCGATATACGCATAGGTCTACTCTCGATCCTCTAAAATTACCCTGTGTAAAATGGCGGCCGGTCAAAATGTACATCTTCATTTCGATTTTCTGAGCACGTTCACTTTCCATTTTGCAATCGGCACTTGTTTTCATTCTGAGACATTTGTACGTATTTACTCTCCCTGGTGCAAGGAATTCTTTCGTTTGAATCATTTTATAATTGATAAACCAGATAACGAGCATAAGTACCACTGTTGTGCAGTCATAAACATAAATAAGTAGAGGTAAGAGTCTTTACTGCTGATGGCTCCAACCTCTACTTATTTATGTTCGTGGAAGTACATTATATGTTAACTAGTCAGTTCTATACTCAAAGATGTCAAATGTTGTCGTTTCTTTTCTTTATGTCTTAATTTGCTTTTATTTTATTATTTTTTTTCTTTATTTAGATATTATTGGGCTCAAAGAGCAGAATCTCACAGTAGGGGCATTTCCTTTCTTTCCGTTGAGTACAAGAATTAAAGTGAAAATAAACTAAAACCCGGTTACAGAAAGAACAACTAAAATGCAAGATGTTTGCACAGTATTATTGTAGAGCGTCCATACTTGTTCTTTCTGCCTTCATTTAATAACAGCTTTAAACGATGTGCTACTTGACCTCCCTTGCCATTTGAACAATTTGAACATGACCCCGCCTGGGACATTGTGGAGGACCCTGAGACAAATATTTTTACTTCCAATCATTGTACTTTTGAAATGATGACACACATGTTTTCCTGTTTTGACATCTGCCTCACCGTTTCAGGATTTTTTGTGGGGTGGCCATCGACTTTACAATGACGTTTTTGCTGACAGTTTGACCGGCCGCCATTTTGCACAAGGTAATTTTAGAGTATTAAGACTTGTTCCGTCTTCTTTCATTTCCCAAGAAGTTTCGAACGATATGCTACTTGACCCCCTTACCTTTTGTAATTTTTGAGTTGGACCCCGCCCAGTACACTGCGGGTGGCCTTGTGACAAGAATTTTTGCTTTGATACGTTGTACTTTTAAAATGATCAAACACATGTTTTCGAGTTTTGATATCTGTCTTATCGTTTACGATTTCAAGGGGTGGTAACGGATTATCTGGACACTCTATATATCCATATAACTCGCATAGTATATGCATTCGGAAAATTTTTATTACAGTTTTGTAATATTCGTCATTAGTGCTTTCGATTGGTATATAAACCATCTTCCACTTCGATATATAATCTCCCTCTCTTCCCTTGTAAGTTACAAGTATTACCCAGAACACACAAGACAAGAAATGTCACGATAGCTACACCGTGAAGCCTTCACCTCTGGTGTATGTGGTAGTCGGTTCGATCTCGGTTAGTGCCATGTGAGCTTTGTGTGGACAAACATTGAATGTGTGTGGGGACCGCGGTGGCTCAGTGGTAGAGCGTTCACCTCTGGTGCTTGGGGTCTCAGGTTCGAACCCAGCCCCGCCAAGTGAACTTTGTGGTGGACAAAAACCGTGTGCATGGGTTTTCTCGGGGTTCTCCCGTTTCCTCCCACTTTCTTCATTCCACCATTTCATTCATTACTCATCATCACTGTCTCCTTTAGCCTAACCGGCGTAAGCGTGGGACGTAAAACTCAAAGATTTCATTTCATTTCATTTCATTTTTCGAATGTGTGTGTTTTCTCGAAGTTGTCTAGTATCCTACCACTTTCTTCATTCCACTAATTTTCCCATTATCATCCATTCGGCCAAAGTTGCCTAAAGGTCTTAAAAATAAATTGAAATAAGCTCACAAGGCAAGGACAAATAGTTTACAAGATAATATATCTCTGCTGTTAGTTGTCTGAGGCTTCTCGACCCTGGCTTCCTTTTTTTTTTTTATTCTAAAACATTGAAATTTGTTTCACCAGTTTCAATACACGAATATACAGTAAATTGCTCATAGGTACGTCGAAGATGAAGACACTAATGTTAAATAATGTTTACACGACAAGCAAAGTTCGATGTAAAGGTGTCATCATCCCCGACATTATCGTATACTATCAGCCCACTTGCTTTATAGTGACTGTATATATATATATATATATATATATATATATATATATATATAGAGAGAGAGAGAGAGAGAGAGAGAGAGAGAGAGAGAGAGAGAGATGGAAAGATATATAGATAAATAGAGAGATAGATATGTGTGTACACTTTGATTTCATATATTCCAGCCTTTAGGTTTCACAGTGTTAACCCATAACAATCAAAAAACTACTTTCCATTTTAGCATATATAGATTTGTTGCAATTATTTTTTTTTAAAAAAAAAAGCTCGGAAGCTAATAATTTTATTGAGTAATGGAAAGTATTTGATTAAAATTTTATATGTTACTGCACACTAAGCTCTACTTAAAGTGCCATAGTAATGGGAGCTGAACGACACATCGGACGAAAGAATGCTGCTTGGGGCCAGTCTTCATCTCCATGGTTCAAATCTGTTCCCATAACCGCGGGGTGTGTGCTACTATGTGGTGCTTGCCCCGTTTGTGTAACAAACTCATGACAGTACACCCAGATTAGCTAATGGCTAAAAAAAAGTTGATTTTTGGGTGGCCATTTTGGATTAAAGTTCCTTATATTGTCGGGATCTATTCGCAATCATACAACGTACATCTTCATACCAAGCCGAGCGGTCTGCGGCGATAGACCATCGGCTTGAAGGCCCCGGGTTGAGTCCCGGAAGGGTTATGTGTATGGATTTTAACAACATTTGTTTTTCGTACTGTGTCAGGGGGGGATCGTACAGGATAAAAGGATTTCAGTCTGAAAAAAATGGAGAGAATATCCTCCCCAGGATACTTTCATGGGAGTAAGGAATTAGTAAAAATATAGGATATACATTTTATAGCAGGTTTAAAAACATGGTTTGGGTATCCTATTTCTTTTCTGTTAATTATATTCTTGAATGTTCGAATTTTGATCATTCTCATGATATTTTCTGCTTTCAACGGAGTTCCATGAATATTATACCAAATGTTCTTTATACTTATCAAGTTCGAGAGGTTTAGTGCGCCTGTAAGAAACAATTTCTGAAGATAATTCAGGTCCTAATGAATATTATTCACTAGGAAAGGGAAGTATTCCCCTCCTCTCGAAGCAGAGGGCAATTTCGCACTCTGGTCAGATCAAACATTTCCGCGTAACAAAACGAAGGTCCCCCTGTAAAATTTCTTTACCTAAAGTGTTATTATTAGTATCATAAATTTGCTGACAGCAAACAATTTGAAGGGTTCGTCGATAATATCTTTGCTTCTTTTGTCGTCCGCCCGCCTTCCAAACGAAGAGGTGAATTTTACAACATGACTGCTGTATAATAAGCGAGCGATTGGTAAAATGGTAAAAGTGTGTTTTTATGTGTGTGTGTATGTGTGTGTGTGAGAGAGAGAGAGAGAGAGAGAGGGAGAGAGAGAGAAGACAAAATTTTAGTTGCAAGATGACATACTTCAATTGCCGTTTTCGGTTCATATAGCAAAAAGAATACCGCCACCAGAGAATAAAGACAAGTGTAGACCTTACCCAGTTTTCAAATTGAATAGATGGTGGTGGTAGTTCGGTTTCTTGACCTTGTAAAAATCTTCCCTGTCTTTGATTTTGTTTGTCATCATTCCAGCCAGAAATAAAAAAATGAGAATTCCTCAATTTACAGCAAGGGGAATTGGAGACAAGACATTAAGGATGATAATCCTGGAAGCTCATGTATCACGATTGTTTCATTCAATAGACAGAGGACACTTTTCTATGAAGGCTTTTCTACGTTTTCTCACAAAGGGGATTTTCCTTTTGCAATCTATATGACCACTGGCAATTTCAATCTTGGCCATTCCCCCCAGCGTTTTCATTTTCGAGACACGAGACGAGACGAGACATTTCACGAGACGTCCCGTCTCGTCTCGTTTTCGGGACGGGACAAGTAGTCTGTCTCGTCTCGTGTCTCGTCTAAGAGGGTTCTGTCCTGTCTCGTGTCTCGTCTCGTGGCAACACTACGTAGTACAGAGAAAGAAATGCAAATAAGAGAATTTTCTCGATTACTAGGGATATTTAAATGAACAGATGAACGAGTCGATCAAACCACAAAACAAGTTGTCCAACTCTTCAATAAGCATTTTTTAACGTTGTATTTCATTCGGTAAGGTACGTTATAAATAATTATTTTTAGAAGGAAATTAAGAAAATGGTAATATCAAGAGGTAGGAAAAGGAAAATGTTGAAAAAAACGAAATAATATGTTATACGTAAGATAGCCTTCAGTTTAAGCGATATGGATAACGTTTCTTTACATTTTTATTTTTTCCTTTCCTTGAAAGTCTTTCGACAGTGATTACTTTAAAAGTACGCAAAGCAAAGCTCTTTCACTAGACTCTGAACAAGAAAGAAAAATAAAAAGCAGTAGTAGCAGAATATCTTCATAATATTGAGAAGCATAACTGGAAGATTAAATAACAACAACATAAATAAAACGATAATAGAGCAAAAACGTTTGATTTCAAGGAAACTGTTTTATTTACGTGGTAAACAGAAGACATAACCATTTCTTCTTTGTTTCTTTTTTTTCCCGTAAACTGTTTTGTTTCTACACACAGATCGAGGTAGCAACTGCGAAAAGAAAAAACAGGCTTATGCGCCATGTGGGCGCCATTTAATAGAGGTGATCTTGAATGTGTTAGGCCTACACACGATTTAACATTCGAATAGCGTTTACTTATGCTGGGAAGGAGGATAAGGTTTTACACAACCTATTGTACAGGACAGTGAGAATAGGTTTTCCGAACAAATGCGTAGAGAGCCTGCCTTACTGAAAAAGAAAAAGAAAAAACTAATTACTAAATATATTATTGATTAATATCCTATTGCTAGCTTATTCTCTGTGCGTTAATATTATTTACAATTTTGCAAGTTTTCAAAGGTAGAGTAGCGCCACTAACAATGAGAGGGGGGCAAGAGAGCGAACAGCATCTGATAGCTACACCTAACCTCCGCCTGTCCTCCCCAAGACATGTTGCATTTTAGCGTGAGTTAAATAATGTAAAACTACCCTTTTCGATATAAAAAGCACAGATGCCCTTCCTTAAGAAAAAATACCTGCACGTTTGTTTACTCTCCCCAAATGTACGAAATGAAAGCTGGTGTCATTACTGAATAACACTTTTTTTCATCTTTGTAGTTTATATGTACCAACTTCCAACTTCCGAATTAATAGTCGGGTTGCCACCTTCTCGATTTTATCCTAGAATGGCTCTGTCCAACTCTGACAGCTTCACAGCCCGACACTTAAACTGTAATTTTACTCACACACTATTTGAATAAAATGCATAGTTTTACAATAAATAAAAGAATAGGATATGGAGGGTATCTCAGAATTCTTTCCCTGATTACAAACATTCATACGGCATAAAATATGACACATAGACAAATACTTTTTATCTTAAATTGCAAGTTTTTGTGTATACAATTAATAAATTTCTACATGTAATCCTGTGGTTACCTGAAGGATATTCCAGGCGATATTCCAATTCCATCCGTGTGTTGGCCAACATAACATGAGGGGTGGATTTTATGACTTCAGTAATTCTTCGCCATAATGCTGCATGTAGCTCACTGGTGGTAAACCTAGTCCTTGATAGAATCCCAAAGGAAGAAATCCAGTGGTGTTATGTCCGGTGATCGCGGGAGCCAGTTTATGGGACCATCACGCCAGATTCATCTTCCGGGAAATGCATCTAAATAGGGACGGAACAGTGGCGTAACTAACGAGCCCGCAATACGGGGGAAGTGCAAAAAGGGACCAATTTAAGTTTCGAAGATTAACTTTATGATGTTAGAATATTAAAATTATGTGATGTTAAAAAATGTGATATTGCAACTATATCCCGTCTTTTGCCTGTGAAGACTGCAACGCTGGACTATTATTCAGCAAACTAAAAGCCAATAAAACACACGTTGATGAATAAAAACATTATGATACTCCAGAGGCTGCTCGTGAGGGGAGTCACACAGGAAAAAAGATAATAAAACTTTAGACTAAAAGAATAAAAATTTCTTAGTGTAATAACTGTTGTATACAACCACTAGTACACTAAGAGAACCTTTATTTCTTTAGTTTCAAGCGATAAAACTTTAATTTTTACTAATATGGCTTCCCTTACGAGCTGCCTGTAGGCCACCCTTTACTTCTTGAACGAAAACCTTGGGGTGACGTAACAGTCATGAGGCACAGAACAACCGCTCGCTAGATGGTTACAAGGATCTCACTCGATTAGTCGGTATGGTGCTTTTGCGTTGAATGAGGAAGGAAGGCGATATATCGGAGATTAAGAGGGTGACCAAACAGCTGGAAACGGCATTTTGGAAATAGTGCAACTTGTCGCGTTGTCGCGATGTCTCGTGCTTAGTGTTTACCAAACGTGAGAAAAGGACAGTGAAACCAGCATCAAACTAAACCACAAGAATTGGGAAAGTCACATTTCATTTAAAATATCGGACATTGTAGACTCTCAAGGTTTGTGCAACAGGATAGGGCAAAAATTATGGCATAATTAATAGCAGACTTTAGCAGTGGACAAAGTATGAAGGTGTCTGAGCACACAATTTACAGTACATTGTTAGATATGGGCTTCCACGTCTGAAATATCACACGTCTACTAGTGCTAATCATACGGCATAATCCTCAAAACTGGAGTGGGCACGTGCCAATCGTCATTGGACCACAGAGCAGTGGCACAGCATTGAATGGTTCGATTCATAATATTGCCGACATGACGTCGATGGCTGGCTGAGAATCCGTTGTCTTCCAGGGTAACAGCTGCTCGAGGTGTCTAGAGTAGGATGACGACTAGTCAGTGGTGGCTCCATTATGATTTGGGAAACCTTCACATTTTCATCCATGAGCTCACTAGTACGTGTTGAAGACTCCATGTCGGTACCTAGCTATGGGCAGGTCATTGCTAACCACCTAACTCTTTTCATGTCAGACACATCTCCAGCTGGGAATGCATCTTCCAGCAGGACAACGTTTCATGTCACAAGGTCAACGTCGTAGTGCAGTAATTCGAGAAGCACAGTGGTGAATTTCAATTTTTGCAATGGCATACAAACTCAGCCGATATTAACCTAATTGAATATCTTTAGGGTATCATTGAACGTAAGATCTAAGATAATCAAATCCCTCCGTGGAATATATAGTAGCCCCCTAACTAAGTGACTTGTGTGTACAGATGTGCACCATGCCTCCAGCCACCTACTGAGGTCTCATTGTTTCCACGCCAAACCATGTTGTTGCTATCCTGAGAGCCATATATGAACATACCGGATATTAAGTAGGTGGTCATAATGTTCTGACTGGTCAGTATATATTTGTACCATAATATCACAGATGATTGAGCTTTTTCTCAATCTTGAGCACTAAAAGCCAAGAAAGTCACCATGTTGATATTACTAAATAGCTAATGAATTCCTCTTCCAAACGGTTCACCGGTTTGGAAAGTTGTGAGCAGGATCCAGAAGTTTTGTTGAGTTTGATGTATTAGTTGTGAACATTTTACGTGTTAATATTTTAAGGAAGATGCTGTTTCTGTTAAGAGTTTTTTAATTCCATGCAGTCGCTTAGTAATAATAAATTATTATGTGCAATTTTCTTGCATGATATGAGCATGTAGCGACCGATTAGATGGAACATCCAGTCAAACATCTATAAATTTACCTATAAATTTTACGTGCCATAAGCCACGTGAAAAGAGGGTGGGACTTTAGACATTTTTGCGGGGAGGCCCATGCGTCCTTAGTTACGCTAATGGCACAAACATCTAGCCCCAATGATGTGGCGTACCATCTTGTTGAAAAATTAAGTCCGAAATATCCTAAACCTACGGCACAACACATAACTGCAACATATCAAGATAGATATTGGCTGTGATCGTCTTTTAACTGAAGGAAAAAGGTTCTATAATTTTATTGCGCATAAGACCGCACCACATGTTCAACTTAGGGCTGTCTCTGGCGATCTCAAACATAGTGTGGGAATTCTCGGACCCCCAGATCCTAGCATTGAGTCGGTTGACAACACCCTTCAAATGAAATGGCCTCATTTGAGAAAAGGATATATTTCAGATAGTCAACATTTTCCTCAATCTCAGATAGTATGGCAACAGCGAAGTCATAACGAGCACTGTAATCCGTTGGTTGTAAGGACGGCACGATCTGGACTTTGTACGCACTGAAAAGATGTTTATATAGGATGTGGTGCACTGATGTCTTAGGAATCTGCAACTCACGTGAGGTTCTGTGGACTGACTTCTTAGGACTTCTCACGAAGGCGTCTCTCACTGTCTGTATTGTCTGTGCATGAGGTACAGGCCTGCCATGTGCCACCAGACACACAATGTTGTCTTCTTGGGATGCAAATTCTGGTGTTGCCTATCTGTTTGAGCTGATCCTCTGCTTTAAAGTTCACACATACAGTACAGGTACTATATTTCTTTCCAGTAACAATACGTGAGTGAAAGGGCTGATACCAACAGGATTCACGATGACGGCTAAGCAAAGAAACATATATGGAAATACACTGATTGTTGTTGTTTGTACTGACTGAATGAGGAACTTACTAACCCAGTTTCTGAACCATTTCCATATGTTGAAGGTATCGCACAACTGTTGCCTGTCCCCTGGCATCTCCGTGGCCAAATGCCGGGTGCTTTGACAAGGATCACGGTGAATCAAATCGTTCAAATTGTCCTCATCAAAGTTGGATGGGCGGCCACAACTGGGACATCGCTGAGGTCAAAATTTTTACTTCGGAAACTATTAAACAATTTCCAGGTGGTCCTTTCAGCAGTAGCGTCCTCTCCATACACCGCACAGATATATATAGGTGCCTCTGCGGCACTAGAGTCTGTTTTGAAATCGTACAGAACATGCCAGAGAATGTTCAACTTTACATTTCAACTTAATACTCCACACTTCAGAGACGCTGAAAAAGCAAAAGTGATTAGCCGCAGCGAAACTACAAAAACTGCCACACATTACTACTAACATTGCTAGTATATTCCACAGCACTGGCATCATCACTGATGTCTGGCAAAAAAAAAAAAAAAAAAAAAAAAAAAAAAAAATGAACGGCACAAATTAATGAATCGACTCAATACATACAGGCCTAATTGGTTATCGTCGGTTATTGCATTAGCTCTATTAGAAAAGGCTACCAAACCAAGACTGAGCTCCACCCTACCCCCAGCGAGATGTGCACAGTATTGTTTATTGTTTGAACTTGGGGAAACAACAAACACAACAGTGTTGTCAACAGCCGCATGGCTGTTCTGGTCTGTTATATCCTTAAACAATAGACAACCCACTCGGGAGAGTAATACAACCGGAAGCATGTTTTTTCGCGCGCTACTCTAGCCAGCTTCTTTAAGGTGGTCAAAATTTATATCATGGGAGTCTAGGTGGAACAAAACGAGCCCTGGGGGCTTCTAACCCGTTCCTACTACTACTACTCCTACTATTGTACTCCTCCTCCTACTACTACTACTACTTATCTGCACAAAAGTAAGTAAATCACTTTTTTGAGTATTATTTTCATCTTATTTTAATGAAAAAGTGTTATGAATTAAAAAAAACTTTCCTTGGGCCGCATTTGAACCCACGCCAAAAGCGATTTCCGTTAGTAGCCCGTAGCGCTACCACGCTCGGCTACGAGAACCAACAGAAACAAGCGTTTGATTTCTGCTATATGTATGCTATGTGGCCAAAAACGGATAGCGCTAACCGAACTAGTAACCGTGTATTTAGTTCCTACTTCCTGAAGTATTGCTCCCCCGAGCTAGTCCTAAAAGTAGTGGTTGAAACATCATTATGCGCTTATCATTAGAAAAACTGAAGTTTCTTTTTCTTTCTGGGCAAACTATTAGAGACTAAGGTATCATATGGAAATTTTCCATTATGATAATATAATGGTTATGATGAAGATTTTTTTTGAGAGAGAGAGAGAGTTATGATCTACAGGGTGCGGCACGTAAAACCGGCCCGTAAAGTGAACACATAAAATGAAATGTAATGTATTGAATATGATTACCTACAACACATAAATGAAATGTAATGTATTGAATATGACTACTCACCTTCACAGCAGCTTTCACAGCAGGCGCTGAAAGTGTTCTCCGCCCATTTCAACACACATGTGAGCACGATTGAGGAGATTCATATATACCCTTGTCAGTTCTTGTGTTGTAATGCTATTGGTGACACCCTGGATCCTGGTCTTGAGTTCTTCAATTGTGTGTGCATTTGTTTCGTATACTCTTCCCTTGAACATTCCCTATAAGTAAAAGTCACACGTGGACAAGTCTGGTGACCGAGGAGGCCACAAGCCTTTGCTGATTGTCCTCTCTGGTGTAAACATCTCATGCACAAGGGACAATGATGCAGCTGATGTGTGGCATGTTGCACCGTCCTGCTGAAAGTAACATAACTGACGCTCCTCTTCGGTCAAGTGTGTATAAAACTCCTCAAGGATTCCCATATACACGTCACTGTTCACTGTCGTCTCAAAGAATATGGGCCCAATAACGCGTGTGGCGGAAATGGCACACCAAACACCAATCTTCTCATCATGCAAGGGTACCTGGTGGATTGCGTGTGGATTTTCTGTCGACCAATACCGGTTGTTTTGGGAATTTACGTACCCAGACAGGTGGAATCACGCCTCGTCACTCATGATGAGCATTAGTGGATTCAAGAAACCACTGGCAACATTGCTCAACAGCCATGAACAGAAATGCACCCTCTTCTGCAGGTCAGGCTCCTTCAGTTCTTACACAACACTTATCCGGTACGGTTTTAACTTCAGTCCCCTTAAAACACGTCTGCAACTTCTCTCACTCGCATGAACCTGTTGACTCAATCTCCTGGTTGACTTTCGAGGACTTCTTGTCATTATCTCCTCCACCTGCATCTTTAATTCAGGTGTGCAGACAGATGGTCGTCTGTTCCTGGGAGCATTTTGAACCGATCCTGTACGCCGCCATTTTTCAATCAATTCCTGAATGGTGCTTTTTGCTGGTACAGAACGTCCTGGAAATTTCTCCCGAAACAAATTCTTTGTTTTCAAAAGATCCAGTGAGAATGAACCCTTCAACAATGGCAACACGCTCGGGTATCGAATACGGCATTATCACACACTGACACTCGCCCGGCTTAACACAACGAGGTCTTTTTCTCAACTGGTTTCGACAAGTTTCACTGGTTGCGGCTGCACGTGACTGCTGCAGGTCACGTAAGTCAACCCGATCTCGACACGCCATCTCTTGGTAGGAAGGTAGATTATTTAAGTGTTGCCAAAAACACAATATACCAGAATATTACGACGGGCCGGTTTTACGTGCCGCACCCTGTATAATGACTTTGGGGAATGGTGCTAAGAAACTGTCTTACACTTACCTATAACTTTACATCCTAGGTTGAATACATTTCTATTCCATTCCTGATCGAAATAGACAGGGATGGTTCTAGATATATTTTACTACACTACTACTACTAAGCAAGTTTCGCTCACTCAATTTTGCGTCCCAAATTTTCTTTGTATTTTGTTACAAATGGTTCTAATCTACGACTTTTCACTAAAGTGTTTCGGTTTCTGAGTTCCTTATCTGAGATTGCTGATTTTGACTTTTTTTTTTTTTTTTTTTTTGTCATATCTGAAAGTTCGTAACGGAGTACGGAAATCATGTTTCTGATGCACTTTCTAACTCATGGAAATATCAACTTTCTTTGTTAATAGTCTATAGTATGACATCCCACTTTTGCACATTTCAAGGGACTTAACAGAAAAAGTGTAAATTGTAGTAAAATGTAAATGGTGCGAAGTTACCTGTATTTTTCGTTGGTTAATTCTCTTACAGTTTGGTACACTTTCATCCACCGTTTGTGTCTTTAATTTTTTGATCGTGTTCAGTGTCGGAACTGACAATCTTAAAGAAGTTTTTGCGAGCATAATACGTGTTTTTCGACGATCCACCTGTTTGAGAATTTGCAACTTATGTATCTTCCATTTATATATTTGTCATTTTTGGACAGGTAAACCATTGTTCACGTTCACTAAAAACAAGAAAATAGTTTGCTTGGCGATTTTTGTAAAACATTTCAGTGGGATAGATTACAAGAGCAACAAAATAGGGAAGATGCAAGCTACTAATAAACTGAAACTGGACGCACATAGACCACTGCATATCACGTGGCTCGCTGAAACATGTTTTAAGTTAATTATAATCGAAATGTCTAAATACCAAATTTCATGTCTCTATCCTTAAAAAATTTCGAGATACAGCTATCCTGTTTCTGCAATTGGAACCCCACCCTTTCTTATCTTGCCTTTTTTCTTTCCTCCTAGGGAAAAATATTTAAAAAGTAATACGTGTATATTATGTTAAATGGGGAGCCCAGATTCCATATTCCATTTCTGTATCCTTCATAGACATTTTATCATAATAATTGCCATCCTTATTTCTCTCCCCCCCCCCTCCGCTTTCTAGTAAAAAAATTTCATAAAAATTCTTTCTTACGTGAAAAATCCTATGCACTGTCAAAATTTCAAGTTTCTAATTTAAGCAGTTTGGTGCGTTTATTAATTAGTCACTCAGGACTTCTTTTATATGTAAAGGTTATATCTAACCGAAATTTTTCCTCTGTTTAGGTATAAGTTCTCGAAGTGGACAACATTCCAAATAGGTCCTGAAACTACACTATTTTTAATTAAATATCCATAGGTTCTGAAGCAGAAAATCCGTGAATATGGACTAAACCGGCTTATTTCCGTATTTGCTTCGGTATAATTCTGCTCCGTTTCGATAGCAAGGGCTCCTAAGTTCCTTTACTTTTCTTTCTTTTGTTTTAAGAAAAATTATTTCACAATCTTCCCTTCATGTTAGTTGGTTTATAAGATGTAAATGGCGGGACCTTTAAAAAAAATTGTTAACATAGAAGCGGGGACTGGAACACATTGCGAACATAGAGAAATTGAAAAGATTCAAATAAAATGTAAATTGCAAGAAACTTGCATTCCGAGAATGTAAAAACTGTACAGTACATCAGGTTAAGAATTTCCTCCCGCAACTACTATAAATGATTATCAATACGCAAAATCTCATGAAAAAACGTTTACTTTAATTCAGAAGTATACAAGAATAGTGCAATATCAAATTTGATATTAACATTTTTCACCCAATAATTTATATTAATATAAAGTTTAGGGAAAAAAATATAAGGGACATACATTAAGTTGGGTCATAAATCGTAATAATCACTTCGAACATCGAAATACAAAAAGGATAAGATTAACACGATCTTCTTAAAATGAACTTTAAAGGATCGACGCTGAAATTTTGATAAGAAAAATATATTATGAAATTTGATATTCCTTTCGTCCACTCGTTCCAGAAAAAAAAATAAGTCAGTTACGTGGGATAAAAAAGAAGAAATCAATGTACATGTGACTGATGGCTGTTACTGCATCGAAAGATTGCAGGCATACATTCTTTTGGAGGCCAGACTTGGTATTTTCCCAAGATCAGGATTTGCAGATGCTGATGCTCAGCGATGAGTTGACTCAGCGCCGTTAAGTTCAAATTATCTTTATCCCACACACAACCCAACACAACAAAGATTAAATTTGGTCCTACTTTGAAAAGATTGATCGCTGCGCACGCAGTCACGCATGCGTACAAAATTACTTTTGTGAGATGCCAAAGACACATATGTCTTAGTAATCCGTCCCATACGATGGCTTTATTGAAGGCTAATGATAGGTATTCCAAGTTGGAACTGTTTTCAAAGATGGTTTGTAAATTTAATCGCTTGAGGCCTTGGCAGTTGAATATCAAATATTTCAATTGTGGTCCTTTATCTTGCATGAAATCTATGAATTCCTGTTCTTCTGGACAAACGTCATTTCCATTCTCATCCTCTCGTGGTGTGAAGAATTTTCCAAATTCCAGTTCCACAATGTCTTTAAGATCTTTCAAAATAGTTAAAGGCACTTCACTCGGAAAGCAGCACATTAGTTTGGAAACTTTGGGGCAGATTCTCTGAATCATATGAAGTGCCATTGGAGTAAATATTCTGTCATCAAGACGAAGTTGTCGTATATTCGTGGCATTCAGAGTAAAATGAGGATTGCTTTGCGAAACCCGAAAGATCTTTTCAAAGAATTCAACATTCAATCGACCACGTATGAATTCCAGATTAGGAATAAGTTCCAACAATGCCAATAATCCTTTGTATGATACATTAGTTCCAGTTAGATCTAGTTCCCCAAGGGTAAGACACACTGGAGTTTTATATCTTACAAGTCTGATTGATTCCTGATCACCAGACCCTTCTGGCAACACATTGTATTCTGGACGAAGTAGTTTGGACATCGGAGGATATATCCCTGGTAGTCGCCATTTTATACTTTCCCAGTCGTTGTTAATTGGTAAGTCTATCTGGTTCCGTTGATCAATCAAGACTGATTGAGTTAAAAGATGAATGCCCATATCAGAAATAAGGCCTGCAGGAATCCTCAGAGTACGCAATTGATGACAATATCGTCCAATAAGCTGTAAGATATCGTCTGTGCATTTGGACTGGATTTCAAGATTTACCAAATTTCTTGCTGAATTAAATAAAATTTTCAATAGCGGTTTGTCATTCTGCGTGAAATACCCAACATCACCAGGTGCCAAGTCGCCTTGAACAAAATGTAATTCTTTTAGGTTCTTTCCTTCCACGGATATGATGGATAGAATACGAGTGAATTCTGCTAATTTGCTTCGTGGCGGAAAATTTATTACAAGCTGCTGTGTATCGTACGTCATCAGAGTCTCGAATATGTATTGCGTAAGAGCAAGATCATCAGATTTTTTGCAAGATTTTTGCAGTTGTTGCATTTGGAGCAGAAGATTTGATGGAATGGGCATAGGAAGTTCCTTGAATGAGAACGAGGACGATGAAGATGATACACCATTTTGAATTTTCTTCAATGCATTTTTTTCCTTTTGTTCACAGTAGTTTCGCAGTATCTGCTTTGCAATTTCTTGGTATATAATTTGTTGTAGTTGTTTCGGCTGCTTGTATAGATTCATATTCTCAAGAACTTGTCAACCTAATATATAAAAAAAATTAGTTCCTGTTGTAATTACTAATTTGCATTTAAAATACAAAAAACTAAATACAATTAATTCAACGATAGCTACATTAAAAATGAGAGTTACTTCCTATGCTTAAGCCGATGTGTCCTAATTCGTAGAGTTAGTTAATATTGATATATGGTAGAAGAGAATGATTATTTCGTAACGGAGGCAACAATCTTGACCATTCTGTTTGCTTGATTCCTTACAATATTACAGAAATAGAGTAATTGGATGGATAGGTTTTACAAAATATTTTAAATCAGCATGATAACTATGATGGTCAAATAACATATCGAATTAGAATTAGGGCGGGTAGAAGAACAAAAATTGCTCCCATGCATACTGTTCTTTTCTCTTCCTCCTTACTTCATGAGTTCCTAAAAAATGATAACAGCAAACATTTAGAAATTACTAATTAAGTATATTTCATGTCCATTTTACTCTTGTATTGTGATTTAAAACAACAACCACAGAGAAATTGGAATGAGTCAACGTGTACTCAAAATCACAATTTAGACTGATACTTAGTCTGATAAAAATCAGTAAAAGTTTCTTCGGTTGTAAGCAAATGGCTTCTTTTACTACTGAGATTCGCTGTTTTCGATAACACTTATTCCTGAAAAAAATACATATGCAGTCGACTTTTATCAACATTTGATAGTATTTATATTGAGAGCTCCGAACCTGAAGACTCAGAAGATGCAAATGAAATTAATACTCTTGAATCACATGAAAATACAGGTTACCTTAGAACGCTTACTAGAGACTATGAATTAGTAGATATGCAGGATTTACCAACTTCTGAAGGTCTGTTAATAGATTTTGAAAGTAGCAAGACAATGGAAAAGTGTACGAAGCATGTGAAGTTGAGGTGGAGAAGATATTATGAAGCTACAGTTTTGTACTATCGCATTACTATGAAACATAGCCTAAGATGGAGAAGTTGCAATTACCATATAGCATGTTCACTGATGATGGAACAAGTACTACAGATGTGGAACCCGTATGAAATATTATAACAGAGGCTTATAAAAAAAATTAGGTTTCGTTATTAGAAACACAAGAAATTTTACAAATTTGGAGAGTATTAAATTATTGTATTATAATCTTGTCAGAACTAAGAACTAAACTGGAGTACGGGTCAATAATATGGTCATCAAATTATACTTCTTATCAGAGACAAATAGAAAATATTCATAGAAAAGTTCTAAATTTCCTTTCTTCTAAGAAATATAATATGTCATCGTATAGAATGTGAATTTCTTATAATGAAATAGTACAGGAATTTCAGTTTATCCCGTTTATAAAAGGAGCAAAATACTTGATCAATTTTTTTTATATAAATTTATGAATGGAAGCATTGAAAGTAGTGACATCTTAAAAAAAAAAAAGATTCACTTTAATGCAGGTCAATGTAACTTAAGAACACGGAACTTTTTTCGTGAATAAAATACCGAAGACAAACCGTTATAAAAACTCATCACTGTTTAGAATATATGACTACAACGAAATGATAAGAAATCATGATTTGGATTGCAGTTTCAATATAAACAAATATAATATTATTATGCAAAATGCATTAAAATGTAAACTAATTCCAATACGTAGCTACAAATTTAAGAATCTAATAGGGTCTAGATGAAAATTAAATATGTAAATAATGTGGAGACTAATAATAAATTTGTCTCTGTGCAAGAAATTTTACAAAACGTGAGGAAGCAGGTTTTTTGAATGTGTGGAATGTGATGCGAAGTATCTTTGAAGTCTTCGAGATCATTTTTGTGAAAGCTGTTTTTAATTTGGATAATCGGTTGAAGTGTCATAATCGAAAATGTAGAATTCGGTTAGTGTGCTAACGTTAAATTTTTCAAAACTTTCTAACAATCAACATTCTTTCAACGAAATATCTGTACCTTTGTTGTTTCATATGGAAAATAATACCGTGATTTTTTGCAAAACATATCTTTGTCAATTAAAATCGATGCTCAAACATGTTCGGAATGTGGCAAGGAATTTCCAATAAAAAAAGGGTTTGAGCATACATAAAACACGAAAACATGCCACACAGGAAATACCTACAACCAATACGGATGATTTTGTTCAAGAGCTCACTAAATTAAAATCAAGCACTTGGCTGATTAAACGAATCCCAAGAGAAGCTAGAAACGCAGCAGCCAGAAAACTCTCATCTGTAGTTGATCTAGTTGGTAGCGCTGCGTCTTTGCTTCATGGAATCTCGCGTATGATTCCTGGTAGAGAGCTTTGAAATTTGAACGCATTGTGATGGTTCGGATTCCACCTTAAACTATAAATTCCCGTCTCATATTGCTACGGTGCTGAAAAGGGTCGCTAAATTTCAACCACTAACTAACCGTCTAAGCCCACACAATGAATGGAATTGAAGACCACTTGGAATTCTGGATGTGCCAGTAGGCAGGGTCGTGTGGATCGGGGTGTGCACCTGGCACGTAGAAAGATTGGAGAGGTCCGTAACGTGTGGATCGACGTTGTGTATCCCAAGTGCATATAAAACAACTATATATATTGCCCGCTGAAATTGCCCCACAAACATGTGTAGTAATTCCGCTGAAATCGTATAACTTGTGACGTTAGACGTGGTAACACTGCACTCTGCAATATCATTTGACGCAACAGTGTGTTTCCGCGCGTTGTTATGACTGGAGCTCAGTATTCATTGTTTAATGACAATGTATCACTAGTCTGTCGAAGACCGAGTGTTTCTTGTGAAACAATATTGGATTACTGGTTCCATTAAGACATGTCAGCGAATGTTTGTTGAACGGTTTGGTAACCAGCATATACCGCCTAAATTCTGCATACAAAAGTTAGTGAACAAGATGGAGAGCAGTGGAACGGTGTTGGATCTTCACAGTGGGGGACGGCCACCATTATCGGGACAAAAAGTGACTGACGTAAAACAACGATTGTTGGCCTCTTCTGCAAAGTCTGTTCGACGTTTATCTCAGGAATGTGAAATGTCACGGAGCACATGTCATAGAGCTGCGAAGAAAGCCGACAGGTATCCATACAGATTTACAGTTGTTCAGGAACTGAATGTCAATGACAAAGACAAACGCATTACATTTTGCCGTTGGTTTCAGCAATTTATTGCCAGAGGCCAGGAATATTGCAGTACACATGGTTCAGTGATGAAGCGTGGTTCCGCCTCTCTAGCTATGTAAACTATCAGAATACACGTTTGTGGTATAATGAAAATCTACATGCACTGGCCGAGCAACCCCTGCATGTACAAAAGATTGGCGTGTTCTGTTCAATATCACAGCAACGCATCATCGGATCAATTATTTTCCGAGTCTACTGTGGAAAGTGCAGTTTACATAAAATGTTTCGAGAATTTGTGAACCAGTTTGACGATGAAGAATTTACCCTCGGCTGGTACTAACATAATGGCACCACATGCCACATGTCTCGAATTACCATGGCTGAAGTCGAATCATTTTTCCCCGGTAGAGTAATTTCGAAAGAAATGTAGTCCCCCAAGGTCACCTGATTTAACACTATCTAACATTTTCCTCTGGGGTGCTCTAAACGGCAAGGTCTACAGGAACAAACCTCATAACTTGGAAGATTTACGAGAGAATATCATCAGCGAAATCCAGGCAGGGACACCAGAAGTTCTGGCAGCAACATGTCGAGGGCGGTCACTTCCAGCACCTTATATGATTCATCTTTATTTTCCCATGAATAAGGTATGACGTGTTCATTTCATTTCCTGATTTTTATGCAAAGCCTTTAAGTGTAATTTAAGCAAAGGTTTGTGAGGCCTCTTTCGAGTGGGACACCCTGTATTATTTTAAGAGAGCTGCGAAGTTTTACGGGAGGTCCAGACTCGATGGACTAGGGTGCGATAACCATTCGGATGAACAATTCGAACACAATTAATGAATTGACTGATTGAAACTTGTTAAATATTGTTCTTTATTAGATTTTTATTTTACATACGATTTACGAACCAACAGTCTGTGCACCATAATATTTCACAAGTTCATAGGCCTATATCAGGTCAGAGATATGCCATAATGCCAATTTTGATTCAGATTGGACGAGTCCGTTTCAACTCGTCGGACGATACATAGTGTTCTTGTGAGTTACTTTTCACAGAAAAATCAACTCAAGGACGAGAATGGTAATACTTCCAACCTACATATATTACTGTCTAGATGTAATTAGAATATAAATAGCATAAGAAATATACCGGACGCAGCTTACTGTGTCTTGGTAAACTCATCTAATAGATTTTATATTGTTGAATTTGTATTTTAAATATTGGTAATAAGTATGTGCCTATTTAATATATTTTATATTTTGTTATTTTATCTTGTGTTAATATTATAATTAAATTCCCTTTTGTAGACGAAATATGAGATATGCCGAGATAATATGCGTATATTATCTATTCCAGCTTAGTTCTAAACAGACATAAACACAATTATTCGTATTCTTAATCTGTTCAAAACTATGATTGGCTAGTGTTTAGGGTGGAGCGAAAAAAATCAAATTTTCGAATATCAAATTCTAATGGGGTCCAAAAGTTGCGTATTCGTGTGCTAATCAATGGAAAAATAACGAAAAAAAGTCACACTTTGAATCTTCAGATAATATGACTTCTTAAATTTTCCATGCCATACTCAGGAAGTTGAAAGACGTGACAAACTTGTCACAGAGTATGCAGGAAAAATGCGCGGACAAGAAAACAAAGATGGCTACATTAGAGCAACTTAGTAGCAACTCTCAAGACTCACAATACCAAAATTTAATTTAAAAATCTGAATTTAAGGCAACGTCCTTGACTAAATCAACATAATTTAGCACACCCTAATTGGTAGGATGGTTAGGTAGGGTGTGGGTGGAACTCGAATTGCAGCCGCCTTCTCGTGGTGAATTCTGGACCATTTCATTAAAAAAAAAGTTGAGAAATGGGCAAAGAGTTGCAAATTCATTACGAACATAAAATATATAAAATCATTCATATTATCTAATTATTCACAAACGTGACCTCACACAACTAAAATAAAGTACTTAGACGCTATACAAATGAAGAAAAAAGTAATCTGTATATTTCTTGCATAAAGGTAAATTTTGGTCTTATTATGTTTGGTCTCGAATTATAATATTTTTCAAACTTTAGGCCGTTTGCGCAAACTGAAGAACGAAAGTGTGATCTTTTCGTTACTCTTCCATTGATCAGCAAGCGAATGCGCAACTTTTGAGCTCTATTAGAATTCGATACTCGAAATTTTTTTCGCTCCATTCTAGTAATGATGCACCATTCCCATTCTCATACGGGAAGAAGCAAGTTATACACGTGCACAGTGATGAAAATTTTCCGATTCATAAAAACATACTCCACTTAATCCTACATCGTTGTATAGCCGTGGTGTGAGGTGGAAAATTTTCTTCTATATTTTCCGGAAAATTTTCCCTTATTAAGAAATACTGTATCAGTGATCAAGTAACAATTCCTCAGTATTCATAAATTGATTAAATTCATGTATAGAAATATTAAAAATTGTAAGATTGTTTAAAGAATCTGAAAATTTTCATGGGTCAGACAATTTTCAGTACTATGTAGGAATAAGTGAAACAATTTTTCATGAATCGAAGAATTGTCTGTCCTGTACAGTGAAAATTTTCCGGAAAATTTTGAAACGGAAAATTTTCCGATTCATAAAAACATACTCCACTTATTCCTACATCGTTGTTTAGCCGTGATGTGAGATGAAAAATTTTCTTCTATATTTTTCCGGAAAATTTTCCGTTCTTAATAAATATCAGTGATCAAGTAACAGTTCCTGAACATTCATAAAATTGATTGAAATTATGTATAGAAATGTTAAAAAGTGAAAGGTCGTTATAGAATCTGAAAATTTTCATGGGTCAGACAATTTTCAGTACTATGTAGGAATAAGTGAAACAATTTTTCATGAATTGAAAAATTGTCTGTCCCGTACAGTGATGAAAATTTTCCGGAAAATTTTCCGATTCATAAAAACATACTCCACTTATTCCTACATCGTTGTTTAGTCGAGATGTGAGGTGGAAAATTTTCTTGTATATTTTCCGGAAAATTTTCCGTTCTTAACAAATATCAGTGATTAAGTAACAATTCGTCAGTATTCATAAAATTGATTGAATTCGTATATAGAAATGTTAAAAAGTGAAAGATCGTTTAAAGAATCTGAAAATTTTCATGGCTTAGACAATTTTCAGTACTATGTAGGAACAAGTGGAACAATTTTTCATGAATCGAAAAATTGTCTGTCCTGTACAGTGATGAAAAGTTTCCGGAAAATTTTGAAACGGAAAATTTTTCGATTCGTATAAACATACTCCACTTATTCCTACATCGTTGTTTAGCCGTGATGTGAGGTGGAAAATTTTCTTCTATATTTTTCCGGAAAATTTTCCGTTCTTAACAAATATCAGTGATCAAGTAACAATTCGTCAGTATTCATAAAATTGATTGAATTCATATATAGAAATGCTAAAAAGTGAATGATCGTTTAAAGAATCTGAAAATTTTCATGGCTTAGACAATTTTCAGTACTATGTAGGAACAAGTGAAACAATGTTTCATAAATCGAAATATTTTGTGTCTTGTATGGAAAAATTGAAGAACTTTTTCTGAGTCGGAAAATTTTCATCATTTTGAAGCAAAAAGTAAAACAACTTTTCGTGAATCGTTGCTCTGTAGAAACAAATGTAAGGCATTTTCATGAATCGGAAAATTTTCATCACGATGTAGAAACAAGTGAAAACGCTTTTCATAATCCGGACAGTTTTGGATATTATGTATAGTGATGTTAGGTGGAAAATTTTCCACTATATTTAACTGCACATTGAGATATACAATTCCTATAGTGGAAAATTAGACAGCAACAAATTATAATATTCCAATTAGATTTTGGGAACCAGCAAATTTTCTATTTCAAGTTGGGAAGTAAAAATTTACATAGTGTTTTTTTCTCTCTCTATTATATCTACTTATTTATAAATATTGCAGAATGTAAATCTATAAAAGTAGTAAAGCTATGATAAAACCGTCTTATGCGTATTAAACTGACTAAATCTAATATTGTAAGATCAAAGGTGGATTCTGAGGGAAGAACGCATTGAAGTTTTTGAAACATTCTTGAAATGAAGAATTTTTAGATTTTCACTTCATGAAACTTTTAAAGATAATATTTATTACTAATAAATTTTACGGCTAAACAACGATGTAGGAATAAGTGGACTATGTTTTTGTGAATCGAAAAACATTCATGATTTTTAATAAACTGTAATTTTAAATAATAGAATTGAATATTTGTACTCTACGAACTCATGTTCTCTGCACTTTGCATACACACAGAGAGAGAGAGAGATTGAGAGAGAGAAAGAGAGAGAGAGAGAAAGAGAAAAAGAGAGAAAAAGAGAGAGGGAGAAAGAGAGAGAGGAGTTGAATTGAGTTGATTTTGAGTTTAACGTTCCTTTCAGCAGCGAGACTACATAAGATGGGACCATATGATTAACGTGAAATCCGAACTACATAAGCTCCCGCTGGGAATCGAAGCCAGGTCTTCCATGCCAAAGGTGCGTATGCTAACTGCTTAGGAACGAAGGAGCTCGCAGATGAAGAGAGAGAGAGAGAAACATTGTGTAAAATTTACTTCCCAACTTGAAATATTAGAAAATTTTCCGTTCCCGAAACCTAATTGGAAAATTATAATTTGTTGTTCACTAACTTTCCTCTACAGAAATTCAATTTTGTAGCTGAATGTGCAGTTAAATATAGTGGAAAATTTTCCACCTAACATAACTATACATAATATCCAAAATTTTCCGGCTTATGAAAAGTTTTTTCCACTTGTTTCTACATCGTGATGAAAATTTCCCGATCTATGAAAATTCCTTTCATTTGTTTCTACAGAGCAATAGAACTTTCCGATGCACAAAAAGTTGTTTTACTTTTTGCTTCAAAATGATGAAAATTTTCCGACTTATAAAACGTTCTTCAATTTTTCCATATAGGGGAAGGTCGTCTGGTATCGGACACCTTAGCTTTTTTTAGTTCGTCAGGCTGAAAAATAGCTATATCAAATTACTTAATGCACAAAATGATACCTTGGTATCTTACACACAACGTGTTAAAGGTGATTTGACAGGTAAAAACTAATAATATATATTTTTGTAAAAAATCAAAGGAACACAAATTAGCGTTCTTCAAAAGTGGAGGGTGGTATCGGACAAACATATAACTATAGAGAATTTGTCTTTTGAAGTAATTTAATAACATAACAAATTGCAAATATTAGCTGTTTACTTACAGGAGTTCTTACACACAAAATAGAGTTTTATTACGCTTTGAAATACAGCCTAAAATAAGAGTAATATATATATCTTAAAATTCTTAGTTTCATCAAGAGTTGTTATTTTTTATTCTGACATAAATCACAACGATAAAACAGTCTGTCTTCAAAATTTTCATATTGTTCATGTACCAAGTCTTTACATATATTGCGCTGTATCCAATCATCAAAAGACTCTTCTTAGATTATAATGTTTAGTTTTTCAGCAAGTTTCTAAACTAGTTTTTAAAATTCTGGAATTCTTAGTGGCATTATGTTAGTTAACTATACAAAGCCTTTATATGATTGTGTAGTATTTCTTCTTGGTCACGTTCTACTAGATGTGCCTTTGTTATCCAAGCAGCGAGGCTTAGCTGTTACCTCTTTCCCTTCCGACAGGTTTTCGACACGATCTCCTAATATACTCTCAGGAACATCATATCTAGCACTGGCCACATGTGCTTCTTTGGAAATAACTTTGTCCATGGCCAACTTCATATTTTTCTTCATGCCAATTGCCACGTATTTTCCCCATGGCTTCCTGAAAAGACCAGAAACCATTAAAAACGTCAAGTTTACTTACCAGTGTTTTGTCCGATACCACCTGATTCCCTTTTGTCCGATACCAGCCGAAAGACTTGCAACTTATGAATGGCTATCTACCCGCTTGTAACAACACTAAGGCAACTATACGCCTGAATTATAATATATATACCCTAATAAATGCTGTGATAACAATAATATATCAATACATTTACTTTGGGAGAAGTTGCAGTCACACAAATCTATCTCCGTTCACCTGATCACTCGCAAAAATACAAAAAATTTGAAGCACGAGATATACCGTTCATCCGACAAATCCACTATGGCGTGGGCTTGGCTAGTTCATTTCGATCAACTAACTGTATGCTTGACAGATGCCGCCTTAAGCAGGAAATAACGGAAACTGCTTTTGTCCGATACCACCCGCTGTCCGATACCAGACGACTTTCCCCTAAGACAGAATATATTTCGATTCATAAAAAATGGTTTAACTTGTTCCTACATAGTACTGAAAATTGTGTAAGCGATGAAAATTTTCAGATTCTTTAAACGATCTTTCACATTTTTACATTTCTGTACACGAATTCAACCAATTTTATGATTGCTGAGGAATTGTTACTTGATCACTGATATTTTTAAAACGGAAAATTTTCCGGAAAAATATAGCGGAAAATTTTCCGAAATGGAAAATTTTCCGCGGAAAATTTCCCATCTCGCATCACTACACGTGCATTATGACAATCCTGTCTTACAGAGTATTTGCAGCAAGAAAAACAATCCTCGAAAGCTTATTCGATTGCAGTGTTATTAGATATTCTGTATTATATTTTGTCACCTATAATTAGAGCTCGGAAGTAGAAGAACTAAAAATTGCCTAAAAAGGACCTATAAAAAGACCTTAAAAAAGGACCTAAAAATTGAAAAAAAAGGATGTAAAAATAAGACCCAATTTAGTTAGAATTACATATTTAATGAACATAATGCTCAAGAAATACGAGGCTCTGTCCTTCTTCCACAAACTGAAGTACAAACTAAATAAAACTTCCCCACCCTCAGCCCCTCTTGCTGGAGGACATTGTTACGCCTCTTTATCTAACTTGTGATTGTTGCAGATCTGGTCTTGTCAGTCCAGTCGTTGAAGAAAGAATGTCTTATCATTGGGATTTTCTTTACTGAAGAAAATATATTTAAGAGGTGGTGTTGATTCGAATTAATTGGCCAGTAAATTTATTGTCGAAAGATAAAGTGCAAAAAAGACGTTAAGAGCTATGAAAACATTTAAAAAGACCAATAAACAAAACCAAAAAAAAAAAAACGCTGAAAAAGACAGAAAAAAAGATACAAATAAAGTCCACCATTTGTCTGGCCTACAATAATCCAAAATGAATATATATTATGCTAAGCCTCGTCTTAGAGCACTCGTAAAAAAGGAGGATTTTTCCTCAACTTCCCGGCCCTACTAAGGTTTTTCTATACTTATTTCGTAGCAAAAGTAACTAATTAAGTGGTGAACTGCTTTGCGGAGTAAGACAAGAAGCGTCAGTAGGCCAACGACAATTCAGTGGGCTTTTGTTGCACGTGATTTTGTTTATCGCGGTTTAGAGCCAGTGATGCCAATTTGGCCTATTTTTGGCTAAATCTAGCATATTTGGAGAGGCACTTACCATACAAATCTACGAAATGCTTATAGCCTTAAATATAGCTTATTTTATGAATTTCTTTTGCCATTTTTGGCCTTTTTTTTATTAGTCGTTAAGTAAATTCTCAAAATACTCTTTTCTTTGAAAATAAAATTTAAAGTTAAAAAATAAGTCTCTCTATCATTATATACATTCGTATTAATTGATTTTTTTAAGACAGATGATGTTTTATTACGGAACAAACCCCTTTTTTAATTCTTCTTTTCCCTCCCCAGTCCACATATTTACAGCTACTCAACAACAGTTGTCAACGTAGAAAGAATTTTACGCTCCCGTAACGGCTCCGTTTGCTACTTTTTAATTATTTTTAGTTTCCATTTCATTGCAAGAATGAGAATTTTCTAATACAGATTTAATAACTTCAATTCTTCAAGTCACGTAGATTGTTTTAAGTTTATTAAAGGAAATAAACGGGAGATCTAATTATAAATTTTAGTTCATAACTTCAAAGAATTTTCACAATCCCACTATCTTGTTTTACCAATTAGAAATGGAAATTAAAAGTGAATTTTATTTTCTGTAAATTCTGAAAACATGAGCTTGAAAACACTCAATGTAATCATAACGATTCGTGTGGATTTACTGAGAAATAAGAAGTGTTTGTAAGGACTATGACCTGCCGAAAGAAACACTACTGAAAATTGGGACAATGGCAGCCTACACAATCAATTCACAATCCAACGATGTTGCATCCAATTCTAGCGCTTCGGCTAGCTACGACGACGTCGGTGATGACTTATTTCATTCGACTGATAATTATGGCTGTTGACTTTCACAAATCAGGTGAGTTGTTGGTGAATTTAATTTTAATTTAAAGTCATATATGTTACTTGTAAGTCTTCAGTAAATAAAATTCAGCATTTCAAATTTTACTATAACTCACTTTTCTACACACAATAAAGGGGAGTTTAAAATCTACAATCTGGGTTATAGGTTAGCAGTTCAAAACCTAGCTATTTTTTGGGTAAAAATGCTTATTTCTGAAGGCCATCTAGCCTTTTTTCTTGACAGGTTGTTGGCAACACTGTTTAGAGCTATGGCCGAACAGATAATAGAACTGAATTGCTAATAAAAATAATCCATAATTACACAGATAAAACAGGAAACAATAAAACATTAAATAAAATATATGTTAATATTAACTTACAGAAAAATAGCACTATGGATTTTGAAAAATAGCACAAAAAATCATAAATTATAAGTTTTGAATAATATAGTTTCTATGGAGTTTTCTGTATAATTTATTCATAAAGGTAGATATTGTTGAATTGATACATTGTGAAAACATGATTCGGCAGTATTCACTATTGACTCTCATACTGTTGACTTCAAGTAAGGTACTTGCGACAAATAAGGCCCACCTAAGAAAATGAAATGAAATCGTTGAGTTTTACGTCCCACGGTTATGACGGTGATGATGAGTAATGAATGAAATGGTGGAATGAAGAAAATGGGAGTACCCCGAGAAAACCCACGCACACAGTGTTTGTCCACCACAAAGTTCACTTGGCGGAGGCTGGGATCGAACCCGGGACACCAAGCACCAGAGGTGAACGCTCTACCACTGAGCCACCGCGGCGGTAGTCTCTGTGTGATTTCTGCTATGTTAAAATAGGGGTTGACTATGTTTTTAAAAAATGGTCGTAAAAGGCTACAAAATGAATCGCCTAACTTTTAACTCCACCATTGCTGGGCTTGGGACCGGGGGCAAGGAGGAGGGTTGGGGGTAGCTACCCCCGTAAAAGAAAAAAAATAGCTCTGCTATGTTACAAAAGGGATTATGAAAGGGAACGAGTACACCCCCTTATTATGTTGGTAGTCTTTGCTATGTTACATAGTCTTATGTAATTTCTGCTATGTTAAAATAGAGATTGAAAAAAAGTGCTCATAAAAGGGGAATGAATTCACCCCCAAAAAGTGCTCATAAAAGGGAACGAATACACTCTCAAAAAAAGGGAACGAGTTTTCGTAGTGTTCGATTTTCCATGGTTGGACGGTACGTGGGTCATGGTGTATCGTGCGACACTGGACTATGGAGTACTTCGGATCAGGCGGAACCTGGATTGGCCTAGTATGGCCCAGATCGATCATTTTTCTTCTACTGGCACTCGGTCAAAAAAGTGTAACATGCTTTTCCACCTTGAGTGAGGTTTTCCTGGGTTTTCCTCATTTACACCAGGCAAATAGGTCCCAGACCGCTTCCTTCCTTCCCCAATCCCTTCTTCCTTCCCTTTCCCCGGATTGTGTGCTCGCCGAGGAACGTCATCCCTCAAATCGTGAAGGATGCCGAAAGCCCAGAAATCTAAATCCTACACTATTAACTAATAGGCTTAATATTGGACTAAGGAGGAAGTTGGTCAAGTCTTATGTAATTGGAATATGGAATAGAATATTGAGGTGTATGGTTCAGAGACTTGGACATTACAGAAGCTAGAGAAGAAATATTTAGAGATTATCGAAATGTGGTGTTGGAGGAAGATGGGGAAGATAAAATGGACAGAGAGAGTAACAAACGAGTAAGGTTTGAAACGGATAGGAGGAAACGATTTCCGACGTGACATTTCTTAATCCAGATAACGCGTCTTGAATATTTCGAATGTAAGTTCATGTTTATTGAACTTTTCATGTTGGAAAGCATGATAATACAGTGGTTTTGAACACAGACTACGCTATGAAATTTAGCAAAAACAGAAAAAAATGAAATGAAATCTTTAAGTTTTACGTCCCACGGTTATGCCGGTTAGGCTAAAGGAGACGGTGATGATGAGAGAAATGGTGGAATGAAGAAAGTGGGAGAACCCCGAGAAAACCCACGAGCACGGTGTTTGTCCCCCACAAAGTCCACACGGCGCGAGCTGGGATCGAACCAGGGACCTCCAAGCACCGGAGGTGAACGCTCTACCACTGAGGCACCGCGCCCCCTTAACAAAAACAGAGTTTGGGCTTAACGACATCGCTCATATTCTACGTAACACGTTTTATTTCGGTAGGTTTACAGGCTCACTCGATTAGACTTAGACATTCATAAAGGTAAAACATGTACTTTTTATTTTCTTTGATTTTCACTTTCTTATACTCTTAATCGTCTTTGAAGTTATGTTTCAGTGTTTCGGCACACACACACATAAGAAAAAAAGCAATACACAGTCTGGTTCAACGTTTAATGGCAACGTTACCAAACGGAACTGATAGGCATAGTCTAGTAAGAAACGAAATTCATGACTTTTTTTTAAAATTTAATGTCTCATGATTCTGCACCAAGCCTAAGGGAGACAGCGGAAGAGATAATGATAATGGTGATGTGACGAAAGTGCAACGAAACGGAAGAACCCTGAGAAAACTTACGCACATAATGTTTGTCCACCACAAAACACACTTTGTGGAAGCTTGGATCAAACCAGGGACCTCAAGTGCTAGACGTAAGAATTCTACCACTGAGCTACCGCGGCCTCAAAGTTCATGATCTTCTCCATCACTGTATTCAAGGGCGACGCTAAATTTCTTCTTCTAAACCTTTTTCTCAGTTTTTTCAGCTTTTTGTATCACTGTGTATCTGAATTACTGTAAATTACCAAAGCTCTTATCAATGTTTTCCGGCAAAAAAGAAAACTAACGCATTTTTAGTCAGTTTCTTTCGACCTTTAGTATCGAAGAATCTAAAAACGAAAAATGTAAATAAACAAGCAAATGTGATACCCGGATTTCTCGTAATAATCTAGTTGCATTACAATGTTGCTTCCTTCACAATAACTGTTAAACAATCGTTCATTGGATAAATCCATTCCTCTCTAGAACGTCGGCTATTACTCATTTCCTATGGATTGTTCACGTTGTCCAAGTTGACACACTGGATTCAGTTTGACCAATGGCCATAGTAAGTGTGGTAGGAGAAAATCCCATTATAATTGATCAATTTAATCATGAAAAGAGAATCTCTGAAACACACTAGCTAACTGTTCAACATGAGAAAATTTTCGTTAATTGACTTAAACTAAGACTATTTTCCTCTATTCTGCCGTTATTAAATGAAAAATGAGGGAGACAGAGAATTTGCTTTCCAATATGAATAGTTAAGAAAGCTTTGGTATGACTGTAGTAACCTCGCCGATCCTGCAAGCCATGTTTTTAATGATGTCTTTTTTTTTTCTATTTCTTTCTAATCTAAGCTATTACTGCATATTAGGTCTTCAATGAAATGGGCATTATATCCCTCGGAAGGTTATGACTGCCCAGATGACCTTTCAGTTGAGAATGATAAAAGGTCTTCTGCTGCTACCGTTATTTCTAGTTTTCTAGATCGAAATGCATCATAACGAGTAATATTCTGCTATAATTGTCAGGTCACTTGCCGCAAAAGCAACAAGCTTCCACACATTAGGTTCTGAACTAACCTCTTCCTTTGATACAGCAATGAAATATTTTAGTTCCGTTCAACTAGGGGCACGGTGGCTCAGTGGTAAAGCACTTACCATGGTATGGTAAGTAAGATCCCTGGTTCGATCCCTGGCCAAGTATGTGTGTGGTGGACAATATCGTGTCCGTGGATTTTCTTGGGGTACTCCCGTTTCCTCCTACTTTCTCATTCCACAATTTTTTCCATCATTATTCACTTGCCTTAATTATTGTCTCCCTTAGCCTAAAGTGCATAATCGTGGAACGTTAAACTGAAATATTTCATTTGATTTTTAATTTCGCTCATCGCCTTCAGGGGCGACTCATGAGGGGAGCTGGCAAAAATTATAGCTTTGTCTCTTAAAACTAAGGGAATAAAGGTTATCTGATGTATTAATTGTTGTATACAGCAATTAGTAAATTACGAAAATTTCCTTTTTTAGTTTGAAAGTCAAAATTTTAATTTTTACCGGTGGGACTTTCCTCACAAGCCGTCTCTGATTTCCTTTTCTTCCCTGCTTCTTTTCTCTACCACCATAAATTATATTATGTATTTTAAGGATACAGCCCTTCTCAAACGATTCCCTATCCAGTTTGTTTTCAAATACATCCAATTGTGTTCTATTATTTCCAATATCGTTCTATTATATTCAATGTCTTCCCACATAGCCTCACTCATGAGCAGGAAGATCGAGAAATTATGAGTTAATCATGATTTGATTGCCACAGACAGTAATGCGGATTTCCTTGTTTACAAAATGTGTTAACGGGTGATAAAAGTTTGAGCTGAAAGTATGGCCCTGCTGTTAAACGTCAATCGACTGCCTGGGTTGCAGAAAATCCGCCGCAACCGAAGAAAATTTGACTTGAGAAATATTCTGTGAAGATGATGATGCTCGTCATTCTTTCTTTCCGACTGAGAAGATGATATCCACAAGGAATTCGTACACTGAGAAAAAAATGTAGGTGGCGTACTTAAAAAGATAGGTTACATGCGTAATTCCTGTAGTTTTTGGACTTAACGTACAGCAGACGTATAACTGAAAACGCATGTTTTATAATACTTTCTGGATAAGTGTTCAATCTATACGTACTTTCTGTATGAAACAATGTAGGCGGTCAGGATCTCACATACAAATGGACGTATATAACATATAGCTGAGGAATGTAACATAAGAATATGCATGTGATATATAGAAAACTGTTAGATGTCAGACATCCTGCAACGGCATGATGTAACATCTAAGGGCAGTGCGTATGTAGCATACGGATAACGTATGCTCCGTACTGATTTCTATAGTAAGCAAGAGGATACCGTATATTTGTACAATATACCGCTGTCCGGAGAACAGATTTTTCTCTTTGTACCAAACTGTGAATCAATAGTATTACAAATACGTAATGGAAAGGCTTCTTCAAAGGAATTGGCGTATCACATCGCTTATAGCTGAATCCAGTGACTAGTTCCTTTTCGCCAATATTACCCCCACCCACAAGCAAACTACGTGATTAGACTTGAAATAGTTTTTTTTGGGGGGGGGGGGGTTGCTGTGTTGCACTACCTTCTTATATGCCCTACTTGGCACCTTCAGAATATTTTCAGTTCTCAAATTTTAAATCCAAATTGAAAGGTCGTTTATTCCAGTCATTCGGCCGTGCGTGACGAGTGACTTAAAGACAGTTCCAAAAAGGAGACATCTACTAACCAATTCAGAGACTGCACGACCGTGTAAACAAGTGTGTGAACTTAGGAAGGATGTATATTGAAGAGTAAACAATTAAAGTGTTCATGGTTTCCCTGTAAATATTTTCATCGTGCCAGTCCTCAAACTTTGTAGATGCACTCTATATAAGAATATATCTCTTGTATACATAGTATGTGATTAAAAGAAAGGAAACATTTCAGCACTTCAGACATTTTATTAGAGCCTTCTTTGCACGTGTTCTTGATGGGGGTTTTAAACCTACTACTGATATTCATTTCAAAATGTTCTCTAACCCACATACCGTTGACTGAGATAACCGAAATTTGGTACAGCCATTAGTCCTTCTCCATATAGAAACCTTCAATGGCCACACGCTTTTCCCCATCGTTTATGCATTTGTAGATACGTTATCTGTAGAAGTTCGCAAAATGTTCCTGAAGCCATTACTTGATTCCAGAAATCAGAATTTTGTCGGCTTGGAAATGCTTTCTCTTCAAAAATGACTTCTTGGTTGAGAAGGGATGAAATCAGATGGTGCAAAGTCAGGATAGTATAAGGATGGGGAAGGATTTCATCCCCTCCACATGGTTGTGTTTCTGTCTGGGCAACATGCGAGTTGTGACCTGCAACATTGTGTTGAAGGATACGTAGCGATACGGACGCCTTAAGTCAGTATTCCACGCCTCATTATTCTATGCTGGTCTCAATAAACTGTCACTATGACTTACCATCTCAAGGTTGGACATAGGCTTCTTTAGAAACACTGAGTAAGTATGCTTCCATTGCTTTGACCGCATCTTAGGCTCTGGGTCATAAAGATGGTCTCATATCTCATCCTAAGTTACAAGTATGTTAAAAAAAAAAAAAAAAAACTCGTAGTTTTCGCGGTACAGATCAAAAGTTCCTGGGAACAAGTGACTTGTTCTTGCTTTTGGAAAGGTGTCACTAGCCGAAGAACCCATCAGGCACAAACCTTAGGCATGAGCAAATGGCTATAGATTATTTTTCACACAATACCTACATTTATCTTAATATATTTAGCTAGTGGGCGAATGATTATGCTGCGATCCTGGAAGATTGGCAGCTTCCTCTTGTCCAGTGGTGTATTCATCAATGATGGACTGGGGTTGTCATGCTCGTTTCTGCGGAAGTCCGACTGCATTTGAACTGACGCTGTCAGTGCTTCACAATTTCATATAACGAAGCTTCCTCTCCATAAATCTCTTTCATCGAATCCTTTGATCAACTAATGTTTTCTTTGATGTGCGACTTCTCAAGTACAAACAGAATCTTGATCACCGCTCGGGGATCAGTTTTACCCGTCTTTATATTTTCTTTCACTCAAGTTCCGGTAACATAGAAAATATTAATAATTAAAAGATGAATTTTTCGTCATAGCCTGCTGAGATATGTATCAATACACATTTAAAAATTTCAATATTGTACATTAACTACAACTAGGTGAGGGAAAAATCTTTAATGAACATCCAACATATACAGTAGTGAGGATCCCAATGTAAGGAATAGACATCGTCTCATATAGTTATGGTACTGGAATATGACATAAAACTGAAACTTCAAACAATTGGCTCGTGGGCCACTTCGTTGCTACTGAGGTTACGGAACAGTAATTATACCACTGCAGTGCACTGGCTCGAAATTATTTGTAAATACGCTAAAGTCTAGACAGTTTATTTAAAGATATATCGTGATTTATTTGTAGGTCACTGACATTGTAAGAAAAAAAAGCATATGGTGCCGGTGATGGCAACATTAAAAGAAAATCCGTTACAATACACATTTAGTATTCGTGCTTGAGGGTTAAAGTCAGGATTTTCACTACCTAGAAAGGCAGGGAATAAATTGCGTGATTATTCTGTTAAATGCAAATTATTTGAAGGTCGTCACTTGAGCATCTCTGAATTTTTGATCGAAACAACTTTATATGCGAGAAACAAAACTGAAGTAAGAAAGGTGATTGTAATTTAAGAGGTACCTTATATACCGCAAACCATGTCCTTGGATAAGGTTTGATGTACATTACACCGTCGCAAAATTCAAGGAAATGTTTATAATTCTGGGTTTTCCCTTAAAGCTGTGGAACAAAAGCTAACTAAGCTTACTATGACAGTAAGAAACAAATGCTGTCTTAGAATTTTAATTTTCTTCTTATATCCTGTTTTTCCTTGATCCATATACTCAATGACAGTGGCGTAGCCAGGGGACTGACCTAGCTCAAGCCCCTTTCCCCATAGTGTAGTGATATTGAAAATGAATTCCGCTTACATGCAGTATCTTATATTTGTTATTTGCTATTTATATATTTGTTACAACGTTATTTTTTTTTAATTGTTACAAAAAGCAAGTATTGTAGAACCATGTTCAAATAAATTTACTTCCCAGTTCTCTATATTTAACCCTTCATAAGATTTCATCAAACTTTATTTGCTGTATTCTTCATCTATTTCACTTCTTTCTCTGAATATGTCAAAATTTGCAAATAGAAAGCATTAAATAGGAAAGCGGATGTTCTACCTAGGTACTTCTATAAAAATATTACTAAGCTTCTTAGTAATACAGTGGCCGATGCTTATACAGTGGCGGATCCAAGATATGATAAAGGGAGGGGCTAAACCATAGTTTACCGCCTTATCGAGTATAAAGCAGGATTGAAGCCCATTTTATCCAGTATATATCTGAGCATCAAGGGGGGCTATAGCTCCCCTTGGATCCACCACTGTAATATATATAATTAATACAACTTTCGCATACTGAAACTCTTTTAAAATCAACCGACCAATATTTGGACAGAATAACGTGGTGTCATCCAACTACAGTAGTACCGGTATTTAATTATATGCTTTTAATCACATCGTAAGAAAGTAACTAAATACCAAATGAGACATATACACAAACATTAGTATCTAACTGTAAGACTATCCTTGAATCACTATTTCCCTGCATTAGCAGACGTCATGATCCGAGAGTTTGTGTATTGCTGGGGCATGGTCCGGCTTTGAACCCAAGTCGTATCCTTTCGATATTGAGCCTTCTGTCTTTCTCAATTCTATTCCTTATTTGTGACACTTCTTACATCTTTCTCCGAGTGAGCGATTAAAGTTGCAGTGAAAAGTAGTAAATTGGGCATTTAAACGAATTAAAAGGAGCAAGGAGCATTTACTTATTTCAAGTTACAAATGCTTCCTGATAAAATAGGTTAACGATTCAAATGTCCTCACGATACCATTCAGTCGCTCCGAAAATACATGTGACATTTTGGGTTTACCTCGAAACGGAACGTAATGTATTCTGCTTGTTTTTACTCATAAATCGGAGAAGTAGACAGTAGTAAAATCATACATTTATCGTCTGCAGACTACACAATGAAGCATGGATAAGGAATCACACTAGCAAGGATATGAAAAGAATCGCGTGAATCCGAAAGCTGACTAAAGATAAAGGTTTTTAACTGGCAGTGAGCAGGACGTATTTTAAGTAAATGGTTATTACTTAAATAATTGTTGGCTGGATATCAAGGAAGAAGAAGCTCTCATACAAGGTGATGTGACGAAATAAAGAAGCACGATGGAATAACATGAAAAGGAACTGCTCAAGATAGGTGGTTGAGAAGAAGATTTGGAGAGACCTTAATCCAGCAGTGGATTGGCAAAGTTGATTATGATGATTATGTAGGGAATTCAATCTATAATGTTAATCAGAATAATCATTTACTTCATCTCAAAACCTGTTTGTGAAGGTTTAGTTTTCGCTCCCCCTAAATTATCTGGTGACGCCACTATATAAAATGTTCAATTGAAGAGTTCATTTCCTAGTATAAGAAATTAAATTTCACCGATGGAACTGCATCTTGTTTCTGTAGACAAAATATTAACATCAAACGACGTTGCGAAATCCATGGTATTAGTTTCATGTTGTGTTACGAGTATTTTCAGAACATTTGGTGGTGCAGAAGCGCACGTGTACTGGTCCATACAGATGAAAGAAAGATGAGTGATTCTATCCCCCTTTCTTTTTTTTCTCTCACTGCTCTCCCAGCCGTTGATAGTTATCCAGCGGATGTTATTATGAATCAACTTCTCAGTTGAGTGTTCATCATTGCCACCTAATTCATGTGGCTTCTCAGGATACGTCACACGGCGCTGTTGCGTCACTTAATGACGTCACGAGAAATAGACACCTACTACTACTTCCCCGTCATGCTTACCGACCTTGCTCGAGATTTCGTTGTACTCTCTGGCGAAGTTTCAATTTTTGTACTTTACTTTTCTCAATACTTGACATCTACGTACACAGCTGAAGGAAACAAACTGACCTCAAAAAATCATTGGCCTTCGTAAAGGAAAATACCGTCACTGTTTCAAGGTTACTAAATTGAGATTTTTTTTTCTTCTGTATGAACAATAACAAAGAGCGATGTCGACTTTAGCAATGGACAAAGCAATTTCTTGGAAAACATTATTTATGTAAATGACTGTAACGTAGTTTTTGTAGGAAATAATACAAAACATTCACATAAAAATTTTAAGTTCATGTTTATCTTCTTTGTTTATTTAATATAGAAAGGAGGCACAGATGAAGGGTTAACGTTCTTGCTTTGTTGCTCGAATTCAAATCTGAAGACAGATCACCCTGAAAGGAGTTTTTTCCTGGGAATTTCCTGTTTCAGCAAATGAATGCTAACCATAAATACTGGAAGGCTCAAACATACACCTGGGAACATGGTTGCTCAGCTGTAGAGCATTTACCTTTGGTAACAGTGGAACCTACTTCGATCTCAAGTCATGTCTCAAGTAACAAGAAAACCTTCGGCCAGTTGGCGTGTGCTTGGCGTTTGGCTTTTTACGCTTGCACTTTTAACGCATGCTTTCATACAATCTGTCTTTTGTTGTACTTGCATGCGATGCTTTAGACCTTTCGCAGAGCTCATAGCATTACTGGCCGTTTATTGGCTATTGACTTGCCGCCAACCTATAAAAACGCTTGCGTCAATCTTGAATGGAACACTGAATGCAAGGTTGCTCCATGTAACTTCGTTACTGGAATCCAGTTTGCAGCATACTTGCACGCTTTCGAATCAAGCTGGATACAAGCTTGGCTGACTTGCAATCAAGATAACAGCAAATAGTTTGCACGTTGTCTCTGCCACTAGGGGTGAGTTTCTTATGGACAACAACATCGTGAATTTTCTCATGGTTCTTCCACTTCTTTCTACATTCTTCCTTCACCAATTCTTTCATTATCGTGATGATCATCCATCGATCATCCATCTTCTTTAGCCTAAAGGGTTTAACCGTGAGACGATAATTTAAATGTCTCACTTTTTGTTAAACATTTACCTGAAACATCGCCTCCCGATTCTTACCGTTCCTTCATTGCTAATTGATCTCAATATCTCTAATAGGATTCCTACTGGGGGAAAAGTTGAGGCTGTCTTGTATTGAAAATACATCATGAAAGTGACTTGTCGTCTCGAAAAGTGAGCTCCTCCGTGGCTAAGCGATTAGCGTACGCGCCTTTGGCGTGGAAGACCCGGGTTTGATTTCCGGAGGGAGCTCATGTGGTTTGGATTTCACGTTAATCAGTAGGTTCCTTCTTATATATTCTCGCTGCTCAAATGACGTTGAACTCAAAATCAACTCAACTTGTCTAGGAAAGTTGGTTGGTTGGTTAGAGTTTAGCGTCTCTTTCGTTAGCAAGGCTATATGAGACGTGGCAATCACATGAGCTCCCGTCGGGAATCGAACCTGGGTCTACTGCGCCAGAGAAACGCCACCCTAGGCATATAGCCACAAGAGAACTTGTCTCGAAAGTGTATCTGTTTTAGTTGGAAGAAATGCATCAGAAATTTCTTTTTGTTCTCGTTTTATATCCAACGCTGATCTCTGAAATTATTACCTAAAATGAAGTAAAACGAAATCTTCAGTTATAATTGGGCTGAGGGAGATAGGTGATCAATGAAAGTGGATGATTACGGAAGAATAGATGGAATGAAAATATGGGAGGAAACGGGATAACCCCGAAAGAATTCACAGGTAGGATGTTGTCCACCACAAACTTACATGATGGGATCAAACCAAGGACTCCGCGCTTTTCCACTCAGTTACCGTGCACCCACTACACGAATTAGCCACTAGACCAGCAAGAAGGGTGTAATTATTTCCTAATATACAACTTTAAAAAAAATAGCTGAGATTTAAAATATAATTTCATCACTTTCTGCAATAATATGGTCACAGTGACAACATACCATTTCCATGATAGCCTGCCAATCTAGAGGAAAACAACTCGATATGTGACGTGATTCGAAACTTCTAAATTACAAATTGAGGGCCGCTGGAGATATACCTCTTTGTATTCTTGTCGAAATCATTATACCCTTTTTTGATAGCTTTTCATATCCATACGATAAGGCAACCGAAAAGAAGGAATGGAAGATCTCATACGAAAGACAGAAGGCGTTATTCCCTCTCCCCCCTCTCTAGCTGTTTTCATGCACAGAGGGCATTGATATTTACCCCACTTTTAAAGCTTGCGGCAACCACATTTCGGAGAATCTGCTCACAGCAAGCACACGAGAAGTTCGTTGTAATAATGCAATCAAGTACACTGGCTGACTCTACTACAGAGTGCAACCAACATTTTATATATATTCTTTTTTACATTTCAAAGAAAACAATTTTCTTGAAATACCTGACCGCAATATCTCATTCTTTTTTCTTGTTTTTTTTTTTCTTTCTTTTGCTCATCTTCAACGAGTTTTTATTTGTTTGAAAAAGGATATACTTTAATAAAATGATAATTAATTCTATAACGAAAAAATAACTCAACGCTAATAATTCAACAGAAATACTTAAAACGTAGTTCAATTGTTCAATTATATAGCTGTACAGTATATGGTAATTCACTATTTCACGAATACCCATTGTCCTTCGGCAATTGATGATAACATCGGTAACCTCTTCAGTCTAAGAGGAAGTAACCAGTAAGAACTGTATTGTACGATGTGTTTCTTTTCTTTGCAGAGCAACAGTAGATCAATCTAATCACGCAACAACGAAGTAAGCTCAACTCTACAATTAAAGGAAACACAATTTTGTATTCAGTAGTATCATTTCAAGTTTTGCTTGAGGGGAGGGGGACGCAAGACTCCCTGATTTTCCCTCCCCAAATGACGTGATTGCCAGTGATGTATGGGCAGAATTTTTGATAGGTGTACGCTCGATCGTTCTCAAAACTATTGCGTATACTCACCTTATATCGTTCATTACATCAGTTATTGGGCTTAAATAAGACTACCGTATTTTTAGACGTGCAATCCTGTCCTTTTCCTGAAACTTTGAAACTGAATGGCAATTTATTGGAATATTTCTTTACTGTGAAATTTGGGGTACAGCAGCAAAACTTAAATTGAGCCTGGACGCACTCACTTCATTGTAGCAAATCCATGTCCTGTCGGAACTCACGACATTTATCTCTTAGCAGCATTTGGACGTTTCTTTTAGTTTATAGTTATTATTATTATTACAATTATCAAACCATCAATATGCGATATTAAAACAAATCTAGAAATTCCCCTTTACCCTTTAAAATATATATTACAGGAGGTATTACAATGACAGTAGAAAATAACGGGAAGGTAGTCAGCGAGAGAAATGAAGTCTTCGGAAGACGGAAAGAATACGTTGAGGACTTGTATGGGAGTAGAAATAGACCATGTGGCCAAGATGTTCAAGTAGAAAAAGAAATAGAAAAGGATGATAAAGGGTTTAGTATACTTCGAGATGAGTTTGAGAAAGTTAGGAATGGAAAGGCAACCGAGATAAGTAATATATCAATCGAATTCAATAACAGGTTGACTGCCATGAGTAGCAATAATGGTATTCACATTACTTGCCACGGTTGCCGTGAATACCACATTCGATACTCGCCACTTGTTTTCCTTTCTTTTACGTGAGTCTATATCGGTACTCAATTTCATGTGTTTTATCATGTATTTGGACAGAGTAAAAATCACTCTTTAAAACGGTAGCTTTAGCGTTCAAATATTTTAAAGAAAGTTATTGCATTATAGATGTAAGAGTTTTCTGTCCGTATATTACTGCTCATATTGAGGTTTATAATGTGGATTTCTGGATACTCACTACCGTTTGACCCCACAATTGCAAAAAAATGCGGACTTTGGTGAGATATGCACGTTGATGACGTAATTATGCCCGAGTACCATCTTTGGTACTCATGGCAATAGCAAATTTGAGATAAAAATTTGCTCTTTTCCCATGAGTACCAAATTTGGTACTTGAGTATAATGACGTCATCAACTTGCATATTCAGCCAAAGAATGAATCCCCAGGGAGGAACAAGGGGGAATTTGTAACTCCCACCTGGAAATAAAATACTGCTTGTTTCATGCAATTTATCGCCATAATTACGTCATCAACTTGCATATCTGACCAGAGTCTACATTTTTTGCAATTGTGGGGTCAAACGAAATTGATAATGTAAAAAAGGTAATGTGGCCTCGGGTGCAATGCGCACGATAATTCCTTGGTAGTCAGTCAACCTGTTAAGAATACGGGAGATAAGAAAAAAGAATTGTTCCGACTGTGCAATGAAATATATGAAACAAGAGAGTGACCAAAAGACTTCCTGAAGACGATCACGATACCGATATCTAAGAAGTCGAACTCAAAGAGATGTAAGGATTATAGAAGTACTAGTGTCATATCTCATGCAGCAAAAATTTTGCTTCGAATTCTGAACAGAAAGGTTGTATGGAAGAACAAATGAAAAAGTTGAGGAAGAGCTGTTAGGATTCAGGAGAGGTAAGGGAACAAGAGATGCAATTGGATTATTAAGGGTAATCGGTGAAAGGTTTATCATGTTCATCTTATTTTATATTGAAATTCGTTTCTGTTTATATTTTATTACTATATATCATTTTCATTTTGGAAACTTTGATCATTCTAACCGGCATTTATATTGTTTCGCGAACCAATAGTTTTCGCATATTATATAATTCAGTAGCATGATAGTCGAAATTGTTCATCAGTTTGGACGATTACCTCGCTTCTGCATATGTATATGGTAATAAGTTGCTATATTTCCTTCATGACCCTCGTGTGTGTTGTCTTTATATCAGAAGTACTTTGTAATTTTTAATGGTTTTGCGTGTTTCACAATGTGACATATCTATTAATACTTGTTTAATTTGGAATGGAAGAGAAATTTAAAATTAATGTTAAAATAGTTGCAAATATGACTGCTTTTGTGAAGTTTTATAATTTAGAAATTACACGTATAAAATTGTATTTAGTGATTGAAATATTACTTTACCAATATGTTAGGCTATTAGAATCCGCCAAAAATTGTATACTATTTTAGCATGTGATATCTGTGGAGGTTTTCGAAGTTAGATCTAATAAAGGTGGCAATGAGAAGTTTCCTTTCAACAGATGAC
This sequence comes from Thermobia domestica, assembly GCF_964235325.1. NCBI lineage: Eukaryota > Metazoa > Arthropoda > Insecta > Zygentoma > Lepismatidae > Thermobia > Thermobia domestica. The sequence continues at coordinate 108,485,134 of NC_137460.1, forward strand.
ATTACTTACATGTCTGTAAAATGAACATGTGATTTGGGCAAACTTGAAATGTCGTTTTAAAATTACTTACCCTCTTTAAACGAGTACTGCGTGCCGGCTATTTTGACTCACTGCCTTACATTGTTATTAATAATAATTATATATATTAATAAATTACATAGTGGACGGCTCAACTTTATGGTATTGTGATGGCTTTTCAACAGTAATGGAAGTTACTCGAAAACAAATATATTTGTATCAAGTAGCAGCAAGAAATTAGTAAACCTTTTGATGTTATTACTCATATAATCTTCTCATTTCTTTACCCGTGAGTTTAAAAGCTGTAAAATAACAAAAGAAAATAAGGGAGAAAATGGAATCTACAGTGATCTTAGGAATAACACAGTTCCGGTCCGGAGGGTGGGGTCTATGAAGCTGAAAAAGGAAAAATCGTACCTTTACTCAGGTATTGTGCATATTTTGCGAAATTATTTGTTTTTGTGTATGATTTGAAAGAAAATAGAATTTAAAACTCTTACAACAAAAATACTACTAATCTACTTTTTATAGTTTGATATTGCAGCAGATTACGTGCGGTTTGCCACGGTTTCGTTTTCCACAACTCGATTTTGGTGTTGTTTGCCATGGTATTGTTATTTAGTTGCTTTTGTATTGATATTTGGCTATTCTCAAGCACACGCAAATTATTAAAATACATTGGTAGGCGAATCTTTCTGAAACAAGATGGAGTTGCCAAAATTGGGGCAGTTAAGCCTACAGCAGAAAACTACAGAACTAACGAAAACTTTACAAATACACAAAGCCATTACAATTTGTTTTATCAGGGATAACAGAAATAATCGTATGTTTTTTTAAAGTTTGAACCATTGACTTTCTTGAAAGTTTGGAGAGAAATTTTGGACCAGAGTTCGATTCTGCAGTCAAAAGATAACTACTTTGATACTGACATGAGCAACGTTAAAGCTCTTAAGGTTACCATAGATAAGGATGTAGAAGGTATATGATCTAAATACTTAACAAGAGTTTTTAAAAAATTAACATTCGGATTAAGGCAGTTAAGAAAATGATGGAAGGGGAAAAGAAAATTTTCTTTGGTAATCTGATTATGGTAGCAATGAAGCATCTGAAACACTTCGAGAAGAAATTGAAGAAGAAAAATTTTAAATGTTTTTTAGTGTAATCGTACACAAGATAGTATTTTACAGTCAGATGGATTCTCGGTATTAAAGAAATGAGAAATGTATTTGTGTGCAACTTTTGAAGAGCCATTCTAAGAATAAACACTTTGGATTGCAGTGATATAATCAAGAAATTAATTACTTATTCTGTTGATCTGAGTGACAATTTGTTGTCAAAGAAAAATACATGTTTAAGTTAGTGTGTGCAGTTACTTTTTACGAATTTGACCAAGTCAACAGAAAATACAGAGCCTTTTTATTTCTTTTTCTCAGTGAAATTTATAAATTGAAGTTACAATTTGTTTCCTCAATTTTGCATTGAACTCAGTATTTTCATACCCTGAATGTTGTTTCAGGTGAAGGAGGGTTTAATATGCTATCATTCATCAGGAACAATTTGAGATCGAAGAACTCAACTTTGACGTCATTTTTCTGTTAATTCCATGGACAAACTTCTGTATAAATAATCTCATTGGATTCAGCGTCCTCTAATTGGTATGAAAAACCCGATTATTAATTGTATCCAAGCACGGGAACTTTTTATCATTCATTCGTTTATTCGAACATTCCAAATTTGAGATAATTTTTCTCGTAAGCCCTTCAAGAAATATGCTTCAAAACAATTGCGTTGGGTTCAGTGTCGCCAAATTTGTTTCTAAAGAACAACAAGAAATGTATCCAAGCGTTAGAAACGCTAAACGAATTTGAGTTAGCACACGGGCTACATCAGATCAGCTTTGAACTTCCTAAGTTAACGTATGTTCTGTTGTTACAAAATGTCAGTTGTAACATTTCCTACTCTTACGACAGCCAGAGTTATTTTCTACATATTTCTTAAGTATATAAAACCTAGTTTTTTAGTCGCATAGCATAACGGGAAAATAGAACATTATATAACATTATGTATAAGAAGAACATTATATTTGGAGCTTAATGTTCTTTTTCAGCAGTGAGATTATATTAGACCTATCAACCCGAAGGCGGAAACATTTACGTCTTATTTACAGGGCATTAAAAATACAGGGTGCGGCACGTAAAACCGGCCCGTCGTAATATTCTGGTATATTGTGTTTTTGGCAACACTTAAATAATCTACCTTCCTACCAAGAGATGGCGTGTCGAGGTCGGGTCGACTTACGTGACCTGCAGCAGTCACGTGCAGCCGCAGCCAGTGAAACTTGTCGAAACCAGTTGAGAAAAAGGCCTCGTTGTGTTAAGCCGGGTGAGTGTCAGTGTGTGATAATGCCGTATTCGATACCCGAGCCTGTTGCCATTGTTGAAGGGTTCGTTCTCACTGGATCTTTTGTGAAAACAAAGAATTTGTTTCGGGAGAAATTTCCAGGACGTTCTGTGCCAGCAAAAAGCACCATTCAGGAATTGATTGAAAAATGGCGGCGTACAGGATCGGTTCAAAATGCTCCTAGGAACAGACGACCATCTGTCTGCACACCTGAATTAAAGATGCAGGTGGAGGAGATAATGACAAGAAGTCCTCGAAAGTCAACCAGGAGATTGAGTCAACAGGTTCATGCGAGTGAGAGAAGTTGCAGACGTGTTTTAAGGGAACTGAAGTTAAAACCGTACCGGATAAGTGTTGTGCAAGAACTGAAGGAGCCTGACCTGCAGAAGAGGGTGCATTTCTGTTCATGGCTGTTGAGCAATGTTGCCAGTGGTTACTTGGATCCACTAATGATCATCATGAGTGACGAGGCGTGATTCCACCTGTCTGGGTACGTAAATTCCCAAAACAACCGGTATTGGTCGACAGAAAATCCACACGCAATCCACCAGGTACCCTTGCATGATGAGAAGATTGGTGTTTGGTGTGTCATTTCCGCCACACGCGCTATTGGGCCCATATTCTTTGAGACGACAGTGAACAGTGACGTGTATATGGGAATCCTGGAGGAGTTTTATACACACTTGACTGAAGAGGAGCGTCAGTTATGTTACTTTCAGCAGGACGGTGCAACATGCCAAACGTCAGCTGCATCATTGTCCCTTGTGCATGAGATGTTTACACCAGAGAGGACAATCAGCAAAGGCTTGTGGCCTCCTCGGTCACCAGACTTGTCCACGTGTGACTTTTACTTATGGGGACTGTTAAGGAAAGAGTATACGAAACAAATCCACACACAATTGAAGAACTCAAGACCAGGATCCAGGACGTCACCAATAGCATTACAACACAAGAACTGACAAGGGTATATATGAATCTCCTCAATCGTGCTCACATGTGTGTTGAAGTGGGCGGAGAACACTTTCAGCACCTGCTGTGAAGGCTGCTGGGAAGGTGAGTAGTCATATTCAATACATTACATTTCATTTATGTGTTGTAGTTAATCATATTCAATACATTACATTTCATTTTATGTGTTCACTTTACGGGCCGGTTTTACGTGCCGCACCCTGTAGAAGTGCCTGGCAACCCTTAGCTGTTAAGTGAGGTATGTGTCAATCTTTACGATAACGAAATCTCATAAATCCGCACTGAAAATATTGTGGGAAACAACACCAAAATATAGTTTTGGGAAACAACACCATGCCAATTTTCAAAGCATCCTACAACAGGCATTTACGAATTTATATGTATAGTTTACTAATTTTTAACAAATATATTCATTCTTTTCATTATTAAAAACAGTGAATATATATTAAATATATTACCAAATGTTTATAAATATAATAGTAAGTCCTCCTCATCATCATCACAGGTATTCTGCCATTATTGACAGGTCAATTGCCGCAACTGAGAAGCTTCCATGCTCCACAGTCTTCAGCTAACCTCTTCGTCTTCACGTACGATTTTTCTGTTTTAATACCACCCATCAATTGTAGCCTCCTTCATCCTTTCCCTCTCTTTCCTGCCACTATACCCTCTTAGCACGTCCTCATGATACAGTTCCATCTTAGCCAATGTCTCAACCAGTTTATCTCCGCCTGCGGTGCAAGCGGTCCCGGGTTCGATTCCCGGTGGGGTCACACGGTCGAAAAAGTGTAACACGCTTTTTCAGGCCAGCCACCCTGAATGAGGTTTTCCTGGGTTTTCCTCATTCACACCAGGCAAATGCCAGGGTGGTACCTAACTTATAGGTCCCAGGCCGCTTCCTTCCTTCCCCAATCCTTTCTTCCTTCCCTTTCCCTGGATTGTATGCTCGCCGAGGGACGTCATCCCTCAAATCGTGAAGGGCTAAATGGCCTTAGGTGCTGAAAGCCCAGAAATCTAAATCCTAATCCAGTTTATCTCCTTGATTTTAATATCTAAAATTGTTCTTTTCTCTCTCACCATTTCTAACAATCCCTCGTTTGTTTTCCGCTCAACCCAGCGAATTTTCTCCATTCTTTTCCACACACACATTTCGAAAGTTTCCATCCATTTTATTTTATTTTATTTTTTTTTTTGCGTAATGTTTATGTTTCTGCTCCATATAGTATACTGCTTCACACGAGTATACTATATTTTATGAGTCGCCACATTTTATGAGTCATTTTTTTGAACTCTCAAATAAATTCTTCTGCAATTGGTTATTAACACATTAAAGTAGTTTTGCAAATTAATGTGTATACGAAAATACTTCTGTTGCGCAAATAAAGTTATACTCGTATATGTTTTGAGATTTTCTGTTCCGTGTATACTGTACGAGGTATGTTTAAAAAGGAAAAAAAGATCGAACGTTTTCTTTTCTTCCTTTATTGCTCATTATACAAACTTTCAACCACTATCTCCTTCAAAGTACACCCTTCTACTGTCAATACACGATTGCCATCGTTTCGTTTCTCCCAATTTTGGAACGCCTGCTGGAATTTTTTTTCGATGATATCCAGTATTCTCGTTGCATTTTCATGAATTTCTCCTATGAACTCGAAAAGACGTCCTTTCACAATGGTTTTACTCTAAGTTTGGAAAACATAGAAAAGTGTTCCGGGGCCAAGTTCGGAGATTAGGGTACGTGAGGCACAACGGAATTCCGAAGTTCCGCCCGTGGGAGATCCGAGTTTGATTCCCGACGGGAGCTCATGTGGTTCGGATTCCACGTTAAAACTGTAGGTCCACGCCTCATATAGCCTCGCTCCTAAAAGGGACACTACACTGAAAATCAAATCAAATCAAATGGACAGGATACGAAATCTTTACTTTAAAGTATGCAACCCCCTCGACGATTTAGACAAGTGGGTTACATGTAGTATAAGGATAACATCAACAGAATGCAAAACTCCAGTTAAGATGATAGTGCACTTTTCTCAGCACAGTGCGCAATACAAGAGGAGCATCCACAGCAACAAATTCAGGTGGAGCATATACAACGTGCAAAATATAATATGATTTGCAACATACCCCTTACAATATACTTCACCCAACAAAAACGGCTTAAAAACGCACTCTATAATATAATAGGCTGTTTGAAACCAAGGTAAACTAATTCAAATGTTCTCTAGGAAATTAGCATTTCTGCCAATAATTTCAACCTGGCACGAACTGCTGCCATTGAGAGAAATGGGCTTTCGTGGCCGTTGCGTCAGCTTCTACACTTAGTTCGTTGCGACATAAGATTTATACGCATCACTCAAATGATTTCATGGGAGGCACGCTGGCTCACTGGTAGAGCGCTTACCTCTAGTGCATGGGGTCCCTGGCTCGATCCCCGGCCCAGTAAGCTTGTGGTGGACAACATCGTAGGTTTTCTCGGGTACTCCCCTTTCTTCCACTTTCTCATTCCACCAAACAGTAGCGTAACGCAAAAATGTCGGGCCACCCCGCAGGATCAATTTTGGCCCCCCTTCCCATGCTCATTAACTTCCCACTATATTGTGTTCCTGTAGAAGACAATGGTTCATAAATCATAATTAACATAGTGACCATGGAATATAATTAAATTACAATTAAAATTAATGCTCATTTAAAAAAGCAAACGAACTGCTGAATGTCGAAATTCATTTGAAGCGGTGTAATCTAAATATCATTTTTTTTTCCTGCAAATATTTCTATTATATCACTTACATCTATTGCTCTGGTTTTCTCACATTCAACACAAAGTACTGAGATTGGTCAACCGTTCTTGAGACATGGGACTGCGTAAATAGTTCTTTATCAGTTTTAATTTTGAAAAAGATCTCTCCAATGCAGAAACACTTATTGCTAAAGTCACAAATAACAAAGAAGCTGTGCATACACCAGGAATGCTATAAGCCAAAGTATAGTTATCTATTAATAGGAGATATGCTAGTTTCAGTATTGTTGTTTTCAACTTCATTTCATTGTGTAATACCAATTTGAAATCGCAACAATGTAAATTATAAAGGTTCTGAACAGAATGTAGTAATAGGAATACGTATTCCTTTTGCTTAAACTTTTGCGCCAAAAAAAGAAAGAAAAAGAAAAGAAAAGAAAGAAAGACATTTTCAGCACACTGTACAGTCGGCAGCAAAATTATTTTTCTTTAATCGTCGAGTGCTAAGATGATTTTTTTAAAACTGATATTACTAGAATGGATAATTTTCATCCAGAGCATATTTTTCCTTTTCTAAAGTAAATAATATTACTCAGGGAAATGGATATTCCGTATTCAGCTCCCTTTTTTGTTGCTTATAGTTTTTGACATATTCTTCGTGGTGGGCCCCCAAACTCTGCGGGCCTCTCCGCACTGCAGGCCCCTCAGTTACGCCACTGCCACAAAACTTTCCATCATCATCCACTTGCCTTAAGCATCATCTCCTTTAGCCTAAAGGGCATAATCACAGGACGTTAAACTGAAAGATTTTATTTCATTGTTTCAAATGTTTTCATGCTTATACTTAGAAATCGGCAAAAATTTAGTTAGTTCTCTCTGGTTTCAGACAACTCAATTTTGTCTGCCTTGTGTTATCTGCCTTGCGAAGGTGCAAAATTATCCCCAGCTACAACACAAAACGCAATGTGTTCATTGGAAAAACGATACGAAATAGATCGGCCTGCAATAACCATATAAACAAAATCCTTGTTTTATATCAAACCTTGGTGCAAAGCTTGACTAAATTTCGCAACATTGATTGTTTTGTTGTGTTGCATAATGTACTTCGGAAAGTGTATATACATCTTTATATTATTATGTTTAAAAAGTATTTTGTGTTCCACATAAACCGATATGTATCATAGGTAAAATACTAATATGTGCTCATCTTGAACATAATAATAAATGAGATGTTGGCTACACTGTCAACGACGTGCTCTAGCGAAGGTTTGCATAATTATATATTTATTATGTTTGTATTTTGTTTTATAATTGTGGTTGGAAGTTATTAAATTAAAAAAAAAAAAAACTGGTGTAGTTTTCATTTGAAGAACGACTTGATATTGAGTTATTTCACATAAACACAAACTCCTCAAGAAAACTAAAGATACGTTTGCTGCATTAATGTTAACTTCAACCTCAAGGTCCCCATAAACAATACAACTGAAGGTTTGTATAAGAAATAAAAACAACAGGATCCATTGTGAGTTCAAAGAAAAAACATTCTTCGAAACTGAAGACCCCACAGGTCAGAGGTAATCGACAGAATTCGCAGTGGCATAATCAGAAGTTTCCAGAAACTCAACACGGAACCTACCTTAGCAGGTTGTGTAGGTACTTAGCTCAGGATGTCCTCGAGTATAAAAAGAGCTTCGATTCCGAGAATTGAAACAATGAGGCATAAACGAGCTGTTTATTACAAGTAGCTCTTGTCCTATCATTAATGAATACTTAGTCCTCCGCACTGAGAAAAAAAATTGTAGGTGACGTACTTAAAAAGATAGGTTACATGCGTAATTCCTGTAGTTTTTGGACTTAACGTATAGCAGACGTATAACTGAAAACGCGTGTTTTATAATACTTTCTGTATAAGTGTTGCATCTATACGTATTTTCTGTATGAAACAATGTAGGCGGTCAGGATCTTACATACAAATGGATGTATATAACATATAGCTGACGAAGGTAACATAAGTATATGCATGTGATATACGGAAAACTGTTAGATGTCAGACATCCTGCAACGGCTTGATGTAACACCTAAGGGCAGTGCCTATGTAGCATACGGATAACGTATGCTCCGTATTGATTTCTATAGTAAGCAAGAGGATACCATATATTTGTACAATATACCGCTGTCCGGAGAATGGATTTTTCTCTGTGCGCTCTCCTATTTAGTAGATAAACCTTAGTTTCATTTATTAGATTATGTTCATATGTTAAATGCTAAATACTGGTCGCAGAATAATTACATATTTTGAATGAAGAATATATTCACGAAAAGAAAATAGGAGAATAAACGAGGATAGGTGATATTCCGTGTCAAAAATATGGATTATTTAGTCCCATTTTTTCCTCTAAGACAATCAACAGCACGCGACATCTGGAGATATTTGAATTCTTTTACGCACAATTAACTGAAAACGGATAGCAGTAAGGTGTATTTCAACAAGATGGTGCGATAGCTCACATATCCGACCAAAAATATGGCACGTACAAACAATGACAGGCTTATTAGTTAAAGACATGTGGCTTCCTCGATCACCAGACCTATTGACCTGGATTTGATTTCCAGTGGGAGCTCCTATGGTTCGGATTCCACGTTAAGCTGTAGGTCCACGTCTCACATAGCCTCGGTGTAGCACTGCTGAACAGGACGTTAAACTCCAAACCCACCCATCCACTCACGTATAAAAAAAAACATGGAAGAGTAAACTAAAAATTTCATTCAACATAACAAATGTCACCAGTATTTTTTTTTTTTTTTTTTTGTACCATCATGTACCAAGAGAAAAGCGCCAAGAACTTCAGAAAGTGGGTCCGTGTCTGTAAAGAATCCTTCCCAACAGGGTTCATGGTCGTTACTGGCTACTGTTACCGAGGTAAACTGAAGATTCGCAGGGTGGCGAAGAACTGCAAAATAAATTCGCAGTATTTTCAGGAGCAGATCATGCGGCCGATCTACGAGCATGAGATTCCAACAATGTACGGAAATGACGCCAATCTGGTGCACATTCACATGGACAAGGCCTCATCACATACTTCACGATCTTTCCTCGCATTCTACAGTGAGATGGAGGAGGCAAGTGGTATACAGGTGATACCATTCAATGAGGTACCTGTTAAATCTCCAGATGCAAGTTCTATGGACTATTGTGGATTTGGATTGCTGAAGCGGGCTTTGAGAAAACGGCGTGTGACAACTGTGGAAGGACTTTGGAAAGCTGTGCAAAGGGAATGGGACGAGATTCCCCTCCCAGTTTTTCAGAGAAGTCTATTACAGTGGAAATTACGCTGTCGGGCTATTGTTAGGAACCAAGAGAAACACATCGAGCACTTACGGACCTGGTGCTATGGAATCTTCTAAATTTTTAGATAAGTCGAAATTGGCCAACTGAACAACCTCTGTAAATAAGGTGATTAGCCTAATCGGATAAAATATTCTGCATTTTTTTATTTTTTAAAAAACAGAATTTTATTTAATTTCACATGTCACATAGCATTTGCATCTAAAGTTATGCTGATTAGTCAATGAGCTCATTTTATATCTTCTGTCTCCGATCGTTCATACTGCAACACCCGAAACCACAATCCACCATCCGCCACTGATCTAACTATTCATTAATCTACTTCCTCCTTTACCTCACGTGCGTTTTCCTGTACTCCTCCCATTTTCCCTCCACATTCTCATTCCGCTAATTAATTTAAAATGATTCTAACTATGTTCTATTGAAGCCAAAGGTTCGATGCTGTATTAACAAAGGCTCTCTTTGACTTCTGTCCTTATATAACTGAATCCAGTACGAGATCTATCTTAACGTTCCTCTTGCATCTGCGCCTAGGTATTCCAATGGTCTTGTTTCCGATTGGGTTTCCAGTTAAAATTTTGAAAGCGTTCCTACTTTCGTCACTTGTGACTATATGACCTGCCTACCGGAGCCTCCTACACTTAATGATAGATAAACGATATAAATGAACAATTCCTCTTTATTTTCCGCCATTCTCCATTCCTGTCCATGAGATACGAATATTTGCCTTAGGATTTTATTTCATCTGCGTTCTTTCCTCAAAGTAAGTGCTCAGGTTTCGCAATCATAAAAACACAATAGGCATAATTATCATTTCATATATTTTAAGCTTCAAATTCTTCGACAGAATTCGCAAAGACAAAAGGGTTTGGACTTAGCAACAATATGAGTTTCTTGCTTTCAGTCAATATTTAATTTCTCTCTGAATATGGTTCTGGTCTGTTAATGTTGATCCTGAACTTAATGTTGGTATAATTTGAAAGTGTCCACTATATTGAAAGTATGTCTCCTTTAGTCGAAAGGGTATAATCATGGGACGTTAATTATATAATACGATTGGTTATGGCTAGATAGATGGGTTTCAATTGGGTGATATACAGTCAGTACATTGGTTTACTTAGCTGTTATTTGTGGTTTTCTAAAATATAACTTATTTACATATTAAATCAATAATTACCCGAATGAAGGACCTTACAGTCTTACAAAATCGTCCATTCTACAATCGGATCTCACAGCTCGCGCGAGTTCAGGCTCTATTTCGGATGGTCTCACGCTAACCAAACTCAATTAGGTTTATTCTATCAGAAGCTTTCACTCCCTCGAACTTGGGCTCAGTCTCCTTAACGAGGATTGCGCCAGAGATGTAGTGGGTCAGTGGGTCATGGGTCAACAGAATGTGATCATGGGTCATGGGTCATGATCAACAGGATGTAGTGGGTCAGCTAGCGAAAACCAGAAATGGCGTGGGTCAATGAACCCATTGACCCACCACCCACCGTGACTCACTCTTACCGACCGACCAACCACGACCCACTCTGATAGAATGGTGTTTGAGAGATTGACCGTAGAAATTCTAAGTCGAATTAGTGATAATTTCACAGCCTTGTTTCATTACAAGTGTAAACTGTAGTCAGTGGAGAGGAGGACATGAATCATGGGTTAGAGTTGATGACGATGGGTTTTAGTGGGTCGTAGGTCAGAATGGATCACGGTGGGTGGTGGGTCAATGGATTCATTGACCTAAGCCATCTTTGGCTTTCGCTAGCTCCATCTTGATGTCCATTTACGTCATTGGGCCCGCGCTCATTCATGCACTATACTCAGTGGGGGCCCGCACTTGCTTTGGTCTGTGCTCACTAATATTATTAGGGTTTGCGCTCGTTCAGACTCAGGGTCTGGCCCACTATTCGCTGATAGGACTCATTCTCGTAAGAGCTTGTACTTAATTATTGATAGAGCTCCTTCGTGGCTAGAAGATAGCGTCGCGCCTTTGGCGTGGGAGACGTGGGTTCGATTCCCGTTGGAAGCTCATAGGTTTGGATTCCATGTTAATCAATAGATTCCGTCTCATATAGCCTCGCTGTTAAACTCAAAATCAACTCAACTCATTAATTATTGATCTCAAGGCAGACTGAGCCGAAAGCTGGTCTCGTGAGTTTCGACCTCTCTTAATACTCGATCACGCCGCAAATCTGTTCGAAGCCGAAGCCAGAAAATCTATTGGGAATCGAATCCGGAACCCGTGCACCCAAGGCATGCGATCTGATGATTAGGTTGGTTGGTTGGTCGATTACAGTTTAGCGTCCGGTTCAGCACCGAACCTATTTGAGACGTGAACCCGCAGCTTACTGTGCAAACGGACAGTGTCGTACGCAGAATTTCATAAGAAGGGTTTCAAACACTTAATCTCATATCCGTTCAGAGCAAGCGTGATTTTTTGTACCTTAATATAATATACCCCACTGGATCCGAGCCCCAATCGAACCCAAGTCTCCTGCACCAAAGATTCGTAGCCTAACCATATAACCACAAGGTGATCTCTGATATTAGGCTAAAAGGAGCGCTGTGATATTATATACGTAATGTTTGAAATCTCAATAAAATAATTTTAAAAATAAGATAATGGTGAATGTAATAGAAATGTTCTAGCTACTCATCGATACAACCAAAGTACTGAAAAGCTTCATGTTACGAGAGTTAATAAACCAAAGGGTTTACACTTGTCGAGCATCAAACCCGGCACCAAAATAGTCACGACATCGTGGAGTCTAACTACACGCAGCCGCCACGCGACTAACGTGCTTAAAAACTGAGTTGCCTCAATTTGACTGCTGCACGACCCACGATGTTTAAAATAATTTTACCTGCACACACACGATCACGCACAAGCAGCAACTCACACTACAAGACACAAGCTACAGGACAGAAGCTTATCCCCCAATGAACGCTTTTTAAGAAGCGCGCCTAAAGAAAACTCTCCAATTATGGTGTTTCTTTGTGTACTCTCCCTTTTGCCATCTGTCCTGTGATTTTTAAACAGACTTCTCTCAAAAAGGAAATAAAAAAAACAAAAACAAAAAGATAACAACATCGCAGCACCTCCCTTCGAGACCGCCCAATGAAAATAAAGCGTTGATTCATTCATGGCGGGTTGAAATACGCCCACTACAACTTTTTAATCTTTTTTCTTCCCTTTTTTTACGAAAAGGTTTTGCTCTTGCTCTGTTCAACTGATCCTCATGTGCCTTCCTTTTTTCCTGGTTGTAGTCATAAGAAAGAAAGAAAGAAAGAAAAAGCACATTGATAATAAACCTGTGCAAACGGGGGGATATTGTTAAGCTAATCGTCTGACGCCGCATGAGAAAGTTGCACACATTTTACTTTTTCTTATTCTTTCATCTTTGGTATCTCAAAAAGTGTTGCCAAAACATTACGAGATTTATACGTCTTGTTACTTCCCTTTTTTTGTTCTCTTTTTCCGTGGTATTTGTGTATGTATGTGTGTGTATGTGTTGTTTCTGTCGACAGAAGAGACAGACTTGCTTGTCTTGGTTCGAGTAGCATGGATCCCTTTCGCTGATGCGGTCTGAAACTATTATTACAACTACTGCAGTTGACTAGCAGACAATTTTGCTTAGCTCCCTGCCAAGTTTTAAGAGACATACATTCAATGTAATGAAGTGAATTCTTTTTTAGCGGGTGCGAAAAGAAAACAATAAAAAGGAGAAAACAAAAATTCCCGCCAAATCAAGCAAAAGAAATACTGCCAAATAAACGATAGTTGCTTTTTCGAAAGCAAATGGTAACACAAGTGCAACACCGAAGGGGAAAAACACACTTATTAAATAAATGGCTTTCGGAATGGAAGAAGATCATGAACACATCACAGCGGAGGTGATTTCAGACACGGCGCGGGTACAAGGCAGCGTAGTCACCGAATACCTGGAAACGGCCGCTAGCCGGGAAGTTAGTCATAATGCCGAGTTCCCTGAAACCGCCAACAAGAAGATTGAGCAACAACTTCTACTACATTCCTGTACAGGCAGTAACAGCAGTGACGGAATCCAGTCATTGCAAGCTGCCACTTCTTCTTTATCTGTACCTTCTACAACAGTGGAGAAATCTACAACTAATACAACCACATTACAGCAGCAGGACTTGCCATCAATTTTGTGTACTTTCCTCTTTGGTGGTACCGTTGGTGATGATCAGAACAATGATCATCATTATGGACGAATGGAAATGTCCGAGTACCAGCAACATGGCGTCGGATGTGATATTACAGACATTAGTAGTAGCAGAGGTGTTGACGTCGAGAGTCGAACCACGACAGCAAGTGTTAGTATCAGTAATACGGATAGTGTTGTTGTTGTTAGTAGTGGTAATAATATCAGTGGTGATAATGACACGGAACTCTTATTACAAAGTGTACCTTCTACCTCATCAACAACGGACGCTTGTAGTCCGGTCGGGACACACGGACAAATTTCAGACACAAGCTTTAGTGCAGAGATAACAATAGGTGATGGTGACGAGGATAAAGAAGACATAAATGACGATAATGATGAAGATGATAACGTATTAGTGCCTTCAGGTAAGTACGAAGCTTATATCTAGTGTCTATAATAACAACACGAAGTGAATTAATTGTATTTCATAAGGCTTCAATCCGTAGCACGATTAATATGCACGTAGGTTAGTTGGTCTAGCTATTTAAAGGGTAAGAATATATTTGGACTTATACTCGTAAAACTTATGTAACTTATATATGTAAACCTTTGTGTTGATGATTAACACTTTCTTCCCTAGTTGTCACTGCATTTCCGCTTGAGCAATCTTTTGCGTCATTTTTCCACCCACATTACTCAAAAGTCATAAAATATTTATACTGTATAATCACAGCAAAGAGTCGTATTCTTAAATTTAGACTCTATAGTCATTGCTTGACTTGTATAGACACGTTATGAAAGTCTATTTCTTCCACTAAATGTGTTTTACGAACGATTCTGACAGGATAGGACACTTTCTGTAAATTAAACTAATACATTGATCTGACTGGTGAAATCATTGAAACAAAATAATATAATCATTTTTTTTTTTTTTTTTTACATAGTCTGTATATCTATCGAAATTTTCTGAAAAATATTTTTCTCTATTTAAAGACAGACAATCCTTAACATAAGATAAATTCAACAGTTTATTATGATAATTTGCATTTACAGTTACAATACTTTGTAAAATGATAGACGATCATCTTTTAAAACATTGCTATATGAAAAAAAGTTTCATACTAAAATTTTAAAATTAAAATAAGCATTTAAGTATGTTTTTCTTTATAACATTTTCGTGATTAAGAGACCTATTATGTTCGATTAAAATATTGCCAACTAAACAGATGCATTTTGTTCAAACTTTATGTACATACGTTTCGAAAATTTTGTGCAGTTATAGATAATAATTTAGATGTTTATGGAAAAAATTTATTTAATAGCTGACAGTCAAATTACAAGACATGTATGCATGTGCACCTTATTTTTGATGTATGCCTAAAATCTACATAATTGTATATGTAAAGATTTCTGTAGGAAAAGTTGAGGTAATGTAAGGACTTTTAAATAAGCAATTTACTCCCTAACAATAACAAAGAAGACAGAATTACGCTTTAAAATGAAATTAACTTGTATAGTATTTCCCAATCCCATTAGTCTCTTTACAATAATATAAAATTATTAATATGGAAATTATATAGTATTTCGTAGTAGTATAAAATTATTAATATGGAAATTTTACAATACAAGTTTCTTCAAATAATAATAACGATAACGATAACCCCAGAATCATACCAAAAGAAATTTGCACACATCATAATTATATACATGTTTCTCAGCCCAAATATCATATTTTATTACTAAACCTCAGGCTTAAATAACAGCTTAAGAATCAAATACACTTACGTTTAATTATTAAATTATTTAAATAGTAGCATTACAACTTAGTAATGTAATACAATAATACAATGTATAATGTAATACAATAGTAGCATTAGAACTTTCACTGCAAAATTAGCAACAGAGCTAGGGAAAGTTCTTTCTTTTCTTGATGCTATACATAACTAACAACGCCATCTTCTAGGAAAATAATTCAGCAAATTTATAAATATTAGAAAATTGTTAGTTGAACATTAAAACATGCCCTTAAATCGTTGTCTAAAGAAAATATTGTGTATAATATTTACGTTTGTATGAATCTAAACCGTAATCATAAATTCTACTTCATTTTTAAATAAGTAATTATTTATTTTCACAGAAAATTAACTTTTACTTTCCGCCATGTTATACTTCCTCGCTTCTTTTGAAGTGTTTTCTATTAATTAACGCTGCAAGTGCACTCTGGGGTCTGTAGAACTCCGACTACATTTTAAATTTATTCTGTGAATTAATTGTTTCCTTTAATCAGTTCCCAGTCTCAACTTCGAGAAACGTTTATAATTTCTGTATGTACTGAACATTTTCAAATCTATATGCTTTAATGTGAGTGACAGGTCTGCTTACCTATGTTTTTTTCAATACAATTGGGTTTATTTGAAGTCGATGATCAATAATAGGTCCATTTTGTAATCTTCTATACTAGAAATTTACATGGCTGTTCTAGAAGAAAACTGTCTATTTACTATCTTTCGACATTAGGACATATTCAGCTACTCAGAATTCTTAATTCCTTTCCAAATATTGTTATCTTCCTACATTAACACATATTTCAGTTACACAGATTTATTAATCACTTTCAAAATCTTATTACCTGCCTTCATTAACACATATTCCAGTTACACAAAATTCTCAATTTCTTTCAAAATCTTATTACTTGCCTACATTAAGACATATTCCAGTTACATAGAATTCTTAATTCCTTTCAAAATCTTATGCAGAATCGCCCAAGTACTATTGAGTCTGCCAGACCCCAGTGAGTACTTTGTATATCTAAAAATAAACGAGTACCTGCAAAGTTAAAGTATAGTATATCAAAATACAAGGATAAAAGAAACAATCTCAACAAATGCTTTATTACACATAACAACAGTATTCAGTTGATCTCAAATGCTATATCTATATAACGATATACCGTTTGTGTTAAAAATAAAATCTAGTTCTGATTTTTACATATTGTCAAATGATAAGTTCAGTGCACAAGAGAATCAAGTCCATATTTTTGGTCATTTTGGACATTTCATCTCTAGGACACATTTTGTGAATCCTTTAAGAGCTTAAAAGATTCACGTTCAGATATTGTTATGGTTATCATAGTCTGAAATGCCAAAATGCGGGCACTCTTTCATCTGTTTAATTCGTTATATACCTAACCTAGGTAAACATTGACTTTTGACACAAGAATGATAAGTTTTATGTTTAACTTTGAAGTTTATTCTTAAAACATTATGAATATATATATATATATATATATATATATATATATATATATATATATATATATATATATATATATATATATATATATATATATATATACTCCATGGTTCTGGATAATCACAATAACATTTAAAAGCACATTTTTCTGACCAGAACAAAATGAATTATTTAATAATTATACGATAAATGAAAATGCTAACTAACGGCTGAGGAAGATATAAGATTTGCTGTCATCTGTCTTTTCTCAATGTCTGATGAAGAGGACGTTAGGTCCTTGAAACTGTAACAAAAATCGTATAATTATTAAATAATTCATTTTGTTCTGGTCAGAAAAATGTGTTTTTAAATATATATATATATATATATATATATATATATATATATATATATATATATATATGTTAACTTTGCTTACTTATGTTTTTCAGTAGGTTAGATCTGATTCTTTCTAACAATTCCCTCTTTAAATACAAATAATCATCATATCTGTACATGTGAAATGCCTGAAATTGAATTAACAATACACTTGAGCGTAGAAAATGCGGACAAATGAGGGAGTTTTAACAAAATGTATGCGGACGGAAATTTTAGCTCTCAAAATCCAGTTGGTAATCTTAGATATTGTAAACAACTCTAAAATCAGTGTTAAATTTTTCATATACCTATACTTAAGCCTACCGTACAAACTTTCTCTTGTTCTCAGAACTATAATAATTGAACATAATTTCTCTGTGCTCTGAACGTCCCAAATATGAGGTTACTTAAATTTCTGAAGCAAGATATGAAATGTATAAAGTTGGAACAGAAAATCATTGATATGTTTATACTAAAATAGAGCTTATTAAGTAGTATGATCATACTTATAAGCAGTACTTTTATTCCAAGCCCTCATACGTTGATATTAGAATTGTTTTTTTTTAAATACTATGTATTCCTTTCAATTACTAATGAACATATGTTTCGCAAAAACGTTTATAGAAATGGGCAGAATAATTGATTTATTGAATCATGTATATGCAATAGATATTGCGTACATTAAACTTGAAAATGTCCATGTCTTAACATAGAATTTAAATCGTGAAATCTTTCTTGAAAGTACATAAAAATCACAACAGTAGTTCAGTCGAATTATGGTTCTTAAATAGCTTAAATTATTCATATATTTGTTCTATATCGAAATAAACCAACCACTTGAAAATGTTTCGCATAATGTAAAGCGTTTATTTTCTTTATTAATTTATCATAATAACAGAGGTGACCAATATTTTTAGGTTTAACGGCTACTTTTCATTTCAGAAATCATTACTTATTTGTTCACTAGCACGCTAGAGGAAATCATGAGATAAGGGCAGTGATCAATACAAACAGTATAGGCTTTATGACGCAGACCACCGCGAACTGTTTCTCACGACTTGCCTGGCCAACCCTGGCATATTAATATTAAATTTTACCTGTTCATATAAAAATAGAAACTCCATAGACTGAATACATTATACAAATCAGTATATTCGAGGTAAAAATCAAAAAATTATGCATTAACAAACATTTCATAAAATAATAATGCAATAAGATACATATCTTCTTTTTGTTCACCTCAACCATAGGTTGGTGGGCAACATTGAAATTTTAAAACTTTTCTCTCGCCTGAGAGAGCTGTTTTATACTTTGATACGGCCTCTTCTTCGTAACTGCATAGAGCAATAAAAGGTAACAAACATTAATTGATGTATTTTATCCACTGTGCATTACTGTACACAGAGTGAGTGCTCTGATTGATTAATATATGTACGAATCACGTCTTCACATATTCAGGCTTAAAATTGTTAGTTTTATCAAATAGAATGGGCAGGCAGTAGTTACCAGATGTTTTCGGAGGGGTAACGCTTACGGAGAATGTAATTTAAAAAAAATCACTGTTGAATGTAATATGGCAAAAATAACGTAAATAGGAAGTACATTTTGAATGAATGTGCTTTTAACCCATTTGTGCCCATTGTCGACATTTGTCGACAACCTCTGACGTCGACATTTGTGAGGTTTCGGAACGTCTGGAGCTGAAATAAAAATCGGGGTAAAGGGTACAACTTTTTCTAGTGTCGGTTGGTATCACTGCCTACGATTAGGTGAGCGACATCCCACTCCGTGTCACTTGGTGTGTATTTTGTACGAGATATAAAAAATAGAAACAAATATTTCGAAAAAATAATTTGGGCAGAAATGGGTTAATTGAGTGTCTCAAAGGCACAAAGCTGAAAATTGGCTCAATTATTAATATACTGATAGATAAACGAAGCAGAGAGAATGTGGGGCTCCCGGTACTATCAATGAATGAAAATAATCTTGAGTGTCATTCACAAAGTTGCGTCAAAATACGTAGTGTTATTCATGAAACGAGAAGACGTCCGAAGAGTAGTATATCTTCAAAATCGAGACGAGATATCAAGCTTTTCGAGTCTCGTAGGAAAAACTAGTTCTCTCAAGCCTTAGTTCTCAAACACTGTTTTAGTGTCACATGAGTCGTAGTATAAAAAATGATAAATTGATAAAGTGGCTATAAGATCATAATAAAGAATATTTATCGATGTTTGAAGATGTGCAAGCATTTATATAATATACTTCAATAATAAATATGGTTTAAATGTTGTTATGTCACGCCCTTCGTGAATCTTTCATTACGCGGAAGGGTTCTGACAACTTCTAGATGAAAAGAAATCAAGGCCCAAATTTTGTACATACATTCGCAAAACGAGACGAGACGAGAAAAACCTTCTTTCTCGTCTCATGGGAAACTTCCTAAGGCAAAGTACTCTTCATTATCATAATATTCCTTCTGACAAGCAATCGTTGTGATGGGGGCATGTATTTAGCATGTCAAAATAAGTGCTCATGTAATTTTTTTTTGCAACTCGATTGCCAGGACTTTCGCAATAACTTCCGCCCTTTTCAAGATTTTCGTCTTGCACCAAAATCATTGTCTTTTACTAACGAACACCCTTTATATCTCACTTGAATTACAATTAAGTGTTCTTTTCTTCGGTATATGTTTAGTTTGAACACTCTCCCAAAACAAGAAAATAACAGAAGAAAATTTCCTAACAAAAATATTAATTTTCTCATTTTCTTCGTTTATATCTTGGCAACACTGCCTCGGAGATAAAAAGATTAAGACGTACCCCATTATATTTCAAATATATTATGTGAATGTTATGTTCATTGATCCAGTAGTCCTGACAGGGAAAAAAACAGTTTCTTATTATTTGTAATGAAAAATTAAATTAAATTTAGTGAACTGGAACATAATGTTCAATCATACGTTTTTAAATAGATTATAGGTACAATCGACACCTCATTTGAATTGCAAATAAATGAGCTTTCTTTTAATGTGGTTACTCTTAGACAGAGGTACCAAAGAAAAGTAATAGTTTTTTTTTTTTTTGTTTAAAGAATTTTTTTCGTAAAATCCTGCGTTCACAATTTATTCAATTATTACTTGGCAGTTCTGTCTCTGGAGCACGTAAAAAAAATCCAATCTTTGCCTGAAAAAAAAATCATACCCTATTATGTCTCAAAAATATCCTACAAGTAAAGTTTTGCGTTGATTGCTCTAATAGTATCTAAGAAAAAATATACAATGTTTGCGTTGCATTGCCTATTTTCGTGCAAGTTGTCCGGGTAGAGTAGGGGGAAAAGCGGTAGCTTTGATGTTTCGTGACAGCAACACAAATATAACATTCGTTTACTCTGTTGTTGACACAACTATTAGACTTTCAGTAAATGTGTATGTATGCATTTTTTAAAAAAGTCCTAAGCTTATAAAACTAGGAAACCAATATTTTTGTAGGGAAATTTTCATAATTTATCTGTTTATAAGAGTATTCAAACTACATTGATAGTTTGGATGGAAAAGTCACTACAATTCAAACGAGGTAAGATTGTATCTATACTCCAATTAGAACGTGTGTGAATAAATATATATATCTTCCACTTTGCTAAATTTAATTTTCTACTTTTTCATCACAAACGAAAACATATTGTATTTTTCTCAGGTACTATCGGAATAATGAACTTAATATTCACATAGAATCTTTGAAATACGTATAATGGGCATGCCTAAAATCTTTTTCTTTGTCTAAACACTGTTGTCAAGTTATAAGCGAAAAAAATTAGGAAACGAATATTTTTGTTGGGAAATTTTTCAAACTTCTCTCTGTTATTTTCCCTGTTTTTGGAAACATTCAAACTAGACTTATACCAAAGGAAAGAGCATTTAACTGTAACTCAAATTAGGTATAAACGGTGTTTGTACTTTAATTAGGAGTTGAATTATATATGCGTGTTAGTAATAGCCTACGATCTTACAAGAGGGAAATCTTATAAAGAGAAGAAGTGTAATTGTTCTACCCAATCGATGGCATTCGAGTTTTAAAAGTTTGCAGAGTTCTTATTTGGAATGCTAAATACATTTTTTTTAAATATTTTTTTCTGCTTCCATCAGACCGTTTGCTTGTGTGGTGTCAAGATAATAAAAATTTTGTATATGTAAAAAAAAAAAAAAAAAAAAAAAAGTCGACTAAAGTTAAGTGTGGGATCAATGATACAGTGTCTGGTTTAAATAAAACAAGACATTTGGAGAATATGCAAGAGAAAAAACTGTAACCCCAATCTCTCCTTTGCCATGCATTTGCCATGCCATTCCTCAATACTGATATAAGACAATATGAAAAAACACAGTTCCTGAAGTTTCAATAAGCTATTACCTCAGAAGCTGTTATCTAGACTAGACTAAAACCAAGAGGGGCAAAAATTTATTATTTTTATTAGATAAAAACAACTGTCCGGATGTATGTCCCAGGTAGCTAAAATAGGAGAACTTAAGTACTCTCCAATGAAAGCGATTGGAGTCTATGCGATTCTAGCGATTTGGGAAATATAAAGGAAAGACTATTAAACTTTACTACCTCTGTTACTTTCGTATTGTAATCAAATAAACATTTAAAAGGACGGAGTGGCCTAATTTTCGGAAGGATGTCTAATATTAAACAACTCAAAACCTATTATCAAAAATTTTTACTTAACCTCCAAATGTACTATCTACTTGTATTATTTCAGATCAATATTTTTATTGGAACCTTTATTTTTACATGCATAGCAAAGTGAACCCGTTGATGCAAATCTATGCATAAATTATTGATGTGCACTTTGTATGTTACACTGGTGACGCAAAGGATGATCCGGGACATCTCTCGACAAGATACTAAGAAAAAAAAAAGTACATTTACTATATTAATATACCTGTACAAAAATTCTGAAGTAACATGAACTTGAAAGCTTGAACCTCCCCTTTGACGAAAAACTGTATGTGCTACTGATATGATATGTATACAGGGTATATCAAAAGTCCGGAACTATAAATCAACTCCGTTATAAGTAACAATACCAAAAATTGAAAATAGAGGAAGGGTGTTGAAAATATGTGTTTTTCAATCTAAAATGGTTTGATTTTTTTTCTAATCACACCAGTGATTTGAGTTTCTCATATTAAATAAAACAAAACGTATTTGCAGTTCATCAGGCTGTTCGAACGGAACGCAACGACATGCAAAAATGGCACCGGGGAGTGTACTGTACACGTTGTTGTGAGAATACTTCGATTCCGTTTCCCAACAGTACTGAATTGTTTGTTAGATGAAGGCTCAAAGGAACAACCTACTGACCTGGCAATGTTACTTTTTCATTTAATGTGGGGTTGCTTTACCAGTATGGAGCCCAAAGGGAAAACTTGTAACATTTTAGATTGAAACCCACTTATTTCCAACAACTTTTTCCTCTTTCCATTCTTACGTATTTTTTGACTCTTAAGAATCATAACGGGGCTGGGTTATGGCACCGGACTTTTGATATACCCGATATAAACATTTTACACATAACTAGGAGATTACACGTTCTTCGCACGAGGAGAATACGTTTCATTTTGGATTTAAAGGGCTCAATTTGTATTTAAACGGCATCGGAAGTGTCACTGTTCATCTCAGCGACCCCGAAAACTATCGATTCGACACTAATAACGGTCATTTTTGATCATTTTTATATATCTCTCCTAAGTTACACAGTCAAAGTGAAATGATAAAAACCCATCCCAGGCTCGAACCTCATCTATGTTAAAAATTTGATCGAGATCGGTCGGGGAGTTCAAGAGTTATTAAGACACAGATGTAGTTAGTTTCATTTTTATTTATTATCGTATATATCTCCCCCCCTCTCTCCTAAGTTGCACCGTCAAAGTGAAATAATAAAAACCATCCCAGGTCCTATCTCATCTATGCTAAAAACTTGATCGAGATCGGTCGGACGTTCCAAAAGGTATGAATTCACAAACATAGTTACTTTAATATTTAATATAGACTACCAGAATACCCGTTCTTCACACGGGGAGAATATGTTTCATTTTGGACATAAAGAGCTCCATTTGGATTTAAGTGACATCGACCCCTAATACTATGAATTCGACACTAATATCGATCATTTATATATATATATATATATATATATATATATATATATATATATATATATATATATATATATATATATATCCTCTTTCCCCAAATTGCAAGGCTGAATTTGGATTTAAAAGACATCGGAAGTGTCACCGTTCATTTCAACAACCCAGAAAACCATGGATTCGACGCTAACATCGGTCATTTTCGATTATTTTTAAATTCTCCTCTTCCCACCTCCTAAGTTTCACCGGCAAAGAGAAATGATAAAAGCCATCTCAGGTTCGAACTTCATTTATGTTGAAAATTTGATCGAGATTTGTTGGGTGGTTCAAACGGTACGAAGTCACAAAGGTAGTCACTTTCATTCATATGATTATATATCATCATATAAACTTCCATTCACAACATAAATCAATATAGAATCATTTTCATGTTTAATTTTTAGAGACTATTAATTAAAACATGTAGTGGGTTGAACTAAAACCTGAAGCAGTAATATTTGCCTTTTGATATCTTTTTCACTGTGAAAACAAATAAAAATAGAGAAAGCAAGAAAAGAAAAGATTAAGTATCTCTCTATTTTTAGTTTTTACCTCAGTGTCACAGTGGATGTCGATAAAAGCACTGAAATATGATTAAATGAAGCTCCTAAATGTTTCATAAAATCAAATTGAACTTTACTAAACTAAAGCTAAAACTAGATCTTTGAAGCGCTTCAGCCATTTATGATAATATGAAGTTAGTTAAGACGAGTGGTTAGCAAATCGGGAGTTCTAGAGTTGTTGTGGTTGGTTTTCTTGATCGAATTCCGCTACTAATTTCAGAATCGTTTTCAACTATAAGGACCATTTCTTTCAAATCCATGCTTATAGATTCCTTTCTGTTAATTATCGTCAGAACATTTCTCATTAATACACAACCACCACACACCACATTCACTGTCACCAGTAATAATGATGTGAAGATAATGTAACTCTCTATATGGCATTAAAATAACTATACGGCATAAAAACTATAAAACGGCAATGCGTTGCACGTTTCCAAAAAAGTCTCTTGTCCATTTTATAAAACTTAAAGCAAAATAAGTTTACTAAAATATAAAATAAATACCTGAACACATTAAAAGGGGTAAAAAAAAAAACTAGCCACTGGTGTGACAGTCCGTTGTGGGCCTGAACCGCTCCAACGCCATCTGTTAGCAACTGGCTGAACCACGTCCAGTCTAGCGACGAACACGTGATCAGTGTGCTGAGTCACCCTGTCTCTAACAGACGTATCAGGAGCTTCCTAAATCTAGTGACCGTCACGACTTTTTTATTCACGTGACTTCCCAGTTTGCCTCACGACGGTAGGTGGAAGACCAGGAATCGAACCCGGGACCACGCGAACGAACGTAAGTCCAACGCTCTAACCACTAGACTAATAACTAAATGGTCCCATAATAATAATAAGTTCCATAATTAAAGTCAGCTGAAATTAGGTATTAACTAATGAAAAAAATACATTTAAAAAATGGACAAGAAACATTTTGGAATTGGGTGACCTAATTGATCAACGCGTTCAATTTTTTTTTTCTACGAAAGGAAGAGTATATGGACAGACTGTATGCTTAATATACTTTCTTCTGATAGTATATACAGTAATTTTGAAGTAAAGCAAAAGAATAAATTACAATATCATAATTGTTAATGTTTTCTGGATATCCAGGTCTGAGACAGTAAAGTACTACAGAACAGGAGAAACTATCATTTATGATTAAGAAAAGTAAGACAGGCAAACCAAATTTATTAATTAGTGTATTTCAGTCTCCAAAGCAAATTACCTAAAATGTAGATTTGAAGTGGCAATACTATACACATCAACATGATTTTGTTTTTAGTAATATGATATAACATTTGGAAGATGTAGATTGTTCAGCAACGGTAATACGTATCGTATATATAGTTATTATCCTATGAGGTTCTCTAATTGCAAGTTTCTCAACCTGTGCTACATGTAGTCTACCACCCGTGGAGCGCGGGCTGCTGTTTGTAGTACGTACTACTTATTCTGGTATTAAATTAATATGCTTAGCTGATACACCAGTGGGAAAGGTTGAAACCCCTGCTATAATTGATTTTCTCAAAATCGAGAGTTTGAATTTTGTAGGAAATTTTCTACAATTCCATACATTTCTCTGCCACTTGCACAGTTTGCAGGAAAGGGAACAAAATTTAGTTATATATGTTTAATGGTGTAGGGTGATTTGCTGGGTTTAATTTGTACGTGTGTAAAGAAAACCGAGTTTTATAAGCTGAGTTTGCTTATTAAACTTTCAGTACTTACAGGACGTTGTGCGTGAGCGTCTAGATTTCACCATAAAACCTGACACAGGTCCATTATCGAAATTTTCTGTTCAATTATGTGAAGTATTTTAATACATACATACATACATACATACATACATACATATATATATATATATATATATATATATATATATATATATATATATATATATATATATATATATATATATATATATATATATATATATATATATATATATATTGTGCAGATAAACATGTCTTTTAAGTTAAAAAGCTAGTGTTAAATTTGTGAAATGTAATATAGTTTTCAGTTACTTCTAGAAACAACAATAATCATCTCCTAACTCCTCTTTAGCACATGCAACTAAATCAGAGTTGAAGTTTGAGATCTAATACTAAAACATCACACAGAAATCCTACTGAAAGTAAGATTTATTCCTATCCTAACTATATATACGCTACATGAAATGACATAAAATAAAGGGGTACTTCCGGTTGAGGTGAAAAGCTGAAATTTGGCATGATCGTAGCTTTCCGGGACTAACCCATTTTTAATTTTGGGGTGCTTAAAGGGGGAAATAAAGAAATTCTCCATGTTATTTAAATGGGCTAATTTTTGGACCTATAATCTCAAGTTTTAGGTAGCCCTACTTGAAATTCGATATATTTGTACGTTTGCTATAAAATTATTAAACAAAATCACAAAAAAATAAAAATTTCCAACTTTATAATGGTTTTATAGGAACTCAAAAATCTTCCCCATTTTATTTATATGGGACACGTTTTACACCACAACATTATTGGGCACTTCCTGTAGGGCTACAATGATTAAATTTGACATGATTGTAGTCTTTCAGGACTAACCCAGAGGAAAATTGCCAAAAGTAATATTTTTATTTTTAGGGGGTCTAGTGATGAGCAAATGGTCTTGGTCTTGCACATCCAGTCTTGGTTTTGGTCTTGCACTGGAACACTTGGTTTTGGTCTTGGTCTTGGTCTTGCATGCAAGAGTCTTGCAAGTTTTGCATTTAAGAAAACTTATGCTTTTTATACGTAAATTTTACTCTGGATATGGAGGATAATAAACTGTACAATGCGCCAATAGTAATGGAAATACAATGTATGTTTCTAAATGTAATATAGTTTACCTTCGCATAAGTATGATGATAGTGTACGCCATAGGCGATGACATTATTTTTTTTTAATGGTTGCCCACGCTTCAATACTTATAAGATAGGCCTAAATTACAACGTTTCGTAATCTTTCAATATTTTTTAACAGACCCAACACTTCAATTGTTCCCCAACTGGGAAGGCTACCCCTGAGACACATGAAAGAAAAACAAGACGGCACAGATTATTGAAATACCATGAATTGCAAAATTATTTTTACTCTCTAAACGGGTCAGATATTTCATTTCAACCACGATTAGCTAATCCTTGTATTAAACTAACTTTCAATTAAATATTGAGATTTCGTTTTCCTGATTCCAATATGTACTCTATGGAGCAGAAACATTGACATTACGCAAAAGCGATGAAAAAATTGCAGGCTTTCGAAACATGGCCATCTAGAAAAAAGGAGAGAATTAGCTGTGTTGAACGGAAAATTAATGAGAAGATGTTAGAAATATTAGCAGTAGGGGAAAAGAAGAAGAATTTTAGATATGTTAAGGGGAGGAAGAGGAACTGGTTAGGATATTGGCTGAGGAGGAAGAGGAACTTATTAGGATATTGGCTGAGGAGGAACTGTATTATGAGGGACGTGCTAGAGGATATTGTGGAAGGAAAGAGAAGGAGGGAGCGAAGGAGACTAATTGAAGGAAGGTATTGAAACAGAAAATTTCTACGTCAAGACGAAGAGACTAGCTGAGGATCCCCGAACGTCGAACCTTCTCAGTTGCAGCAAGTAACCTGTCAATAATGACAGAATAGCTATTATGATGATGATCATATGTTTAGCAATATTGACCAAAAAAGATAGAGAAAATTAAAATAATAATGATTATAAAAAAACTTTTAATATTTTAGAATAATTTGAGTGAAATCTGAAAACGACTCAATTGTCTATGTCTTTTGTGAAAAACTCAATTTATATAAATGCTTTTGACCTGTATTAGAAATACAAAATAACGGCATCAAACTCCAAGTTATTTGAAGTCTTACTTGTGAATATGGACTACTAGCATCAATTACCCACTTCGTTGGGTTAAACTAATAATAATAATAATAATAATAATAATAATAATAATAATAATAATAATAATAATAATAATAATAATAATAATAATAATAATAATAATAACAATAATAATAATAATATATTTCGTTAGTCAGTCACTTTTTACTATTAGTAAAGCGCTGTCTGATATCGGTCATTTTCGATTATTTTTATATTTCTCTCTCCCCCCTCCTCCCCAAGTTGCGGGGCTGAATTTGGATTTAAACGGCATCAGAAGTTTCACTCTTCGTTTCAGAGACCCCGAAAACTATGGATTCGTCACTAATATCAGTCATTTTCAATAAACTTATATTTCGGTGTTTCAAAAGTTATTAAGTTTTATTTATTTTATATATACCTTCCCCTCCCCTCCTCCACCCCTAGATTCTACCATCAAATTGAAACAAACTCTAAAACACTTTCCAGGACCGAACCTCATACATATTAAAAATTTGATTGAGTTATTGAGTTACAAACTTACTTTTATTTTCATTTATATTGATTTTTGTATATCTACCCCTCCTCCTTCGCCCCTATGTTGCTCCGTCAAAGTGAACTGAAAGATAACATTACAGGCTTGAACCTTATCTATGTTGAAAATTTGATCGAGATCGGTCTGGTGGTTCAAAAGATTAGGAGTCACAAAAATAGTCACTTTCAATTTTATAATATAGACCTAGATAGTATAATGTTATATCCAGGCCCGTGGCTACAGAGGTTTGTGGGGGTGGGGGGTACGAATATGTTAAGGGGGTAAGTCATTAAGATTTCCCTTAAAAATATCTTAATTGTGACTTTTGTACTTACGTCTAGAGGGATCACGAAAATTTAGGGGGGCCAGGCCTCCCTAGCCTCCTCTGGCAAGGGCGCCGATCATGGGAGCCGAGGGGGCCTAGGCTGATGTGGGTCCACCTTATTTTATTTAAGAATATACAATATTTGGTATAATTTGAATGCAATTTGTCTTAAAATCCTCATATATGCCTTCTGCATCTGAATGGGTCCCCCCAAATTTACAGAGAAATCGGCGCCCTTACCCTCTGGTTGCGGGTCTGGTTATATCGTTCAATCCTCGATGTGCTGTATACCTAAGGAGGCTAAAAGTTATATTAATAAACAATTATTCAACCTATAAGCATCCTCCCATGAAATCAAACTTGCGGTCACATGCACTAAGTTTTTGCCAATGTCTTGAAAATGTTCTTTTGATATTAATTTTATGAATACACATTCCAAATTTCCAACGGATGCTTGAATCTCGGAGCCAAGACCATACCCATGTAGTCGACACCTATGGTGTACGGTATTACCGATGTTCATTACTACATTTCTCTTTAGTTTTGGAAGAACACCACTAATATGCTTTGAAATGAAACGAAGTATCTAGTTTAACGTCCTACGATTATGCACCAAGGCTAAGGGACACGGCAATGATGAGAAATTACTGAAATGGTAGAATGAAGAAAGTGGGAGGAAACGGAAAAACTCCGAGAAAATCCACCACCACACAGTGTTTGTCCACCAAAAAAGTTCACATCGCGCAAGATGACACCTGTGCGGCTTGAAAACGAGCAATATCTACAGAAAACGCAAACAACCAATTCAGAAAACGACATACTGTAGCTATATGCTACAGGGGCAGATCGACTCACATAGATTGCATAACCTACTGGGAACACATCCACTCCAGCAGCATTTTTACTGAAGCCGAGAAATTCATCTCTTTTTTTCATTCTAAATAAAAATTCAAGTAGTGCCGGTACTTGTGCAAGACTCTTGCGCAAGAGTCTTGGTCTTGGTCGTGGTCTTGCAGGTATGGTGTTGGTCTTGGTCTTGGTCTTGCACCCCTTGGTCTTGGTCTTGGTCTTGCATCGGTATTCCTGGTCTTGGTCTTGGTCTTGGTCTTGCATGCAAGACTCTTGCAAAAACTGCAAGACCAAGACTCTTGCGCTCATCACTAAGGGGGTCTAAAGGGGCAATGAAGAAATTCCCGATGTTATTTAAATGGGCCTTTTTTGGACTTACATTCTCATATTTTAGGTACCTGGAATTGGAATAAAAACTTGAAATTCTGTATGCTTGTACGCTTTCGTTAGCGTTACGTAAGTGTATATATATATATATATATATATAAATCCAACTGAAAAATCTTCCTCATGTTATTTACATGGGACAACTTCTACACCCCAAAATGTTTATCCACTTCAGGCAGGATTAGAATGATGAACTTTGACATGATTGTAGCCTTCCGGGACTAACCCACAGGAAAATTGTAAAAAGTGAATACTTTTAGTTATTAAGGGGTATAAAGGGGAGGAAGAAAATTCCCATGTTATTTAAATTGAAGTTTTCTTGGGATACTGTATCTTATCTTTTAGACAGTTGAAATACGGGTAGAATTGTGGGTTTAAGAGGTGTGAGGTCGTAGACCGAGTAAACTCGGGGATCAGGGTGCGAAGAACCCAGCTGAGCCAAATTCACGAAATGTTAAGAGCAAATCACGAAAGTCACTCTTAATATATAACAGAATGAGGCCGGGTCTTGTGGCGGAGTTATCTTTTCTAAAACTAAAAGCCAAACCAACTTCTAATTACTATTGAAAAGGAATCATACTTCCAATTTCAATACAGATACGACTTGCTCAATAACATGTGAATAATGTGTAGTTTCTTCAAATCCAATTGAAGTCGATATTTTCAGTCAATTATTATCTTGGAACAAAATCCTCAAAATCATTTATTTATAATCTTGGCCTGACAAAATAGCAATCCATAATAGAATGTCAAATGATTCAGGACAGAGATCTATCAAGAATTAGTTCCGTACTGATCCAAATTTTGAAGTACACACGCAGGAATTCAGGCAAGTAAAATATCTAAATGGTACCGACTTAAAACTGTATAAAATAGAATATCCGGTGTTAGGTAAATTCAGCATTTATTGTTAACCAGCTAATCGGTTCTATAAATACACAAGGAATCCAGTGTAAATGAAATGAAATTAAGTATTTCAGTTTGACATCCCACCATTATGCCCTTTAAGCTAAAGGAAACGATGATTAAAGCAAATAAATGTGATGGAAGAATTGGTGGAATGATAAAGTGGAAGGATACGGAAAAACCTCGAGAAAATCCACGGACACAATGTTGCCCACCACAATCTCACTTGACCGGGAATCGAACCAAGAACTCCACACACCAAAGGTAGGCGGTTTACCTTTGATCCACCGTGACCCTTTAAGGAATCCAATGTGACATAATGGTTAACGTTCAAGGTTTTGCTTCAAGTGGTCCCGGGTAGGAAACAAATGTGGTTTAGGAAGATACAAATAGCAATGGAAAATGTTAGGTCAAAGACACATAAAGCCTCTTCACTACGAATATGCAAATACTCAACGCAAACCAATGTAATACATCTATAATAAAACTTCATAGAATCAAGTAATCCATCCATAACGATCCTATACTAGAATCCACCAATCAATAAGTTCTCTATACGGAAGCTCACTAATGTTTGTTACATGTATTCCTACCAATCAACTTCCACGTTATACAAACTACATCTTACAACATCATTACAGTACCTATCTCTATCGTTTCCTACCTATCTAATTCTTAACGTTTACAGTGTACTGTATATTTCAAATATACTGTACATTATTTCATACACTAGCTTAATTTTCTTTTATTAGATATTGTTTATATTTGTCACAACTAGGGCTCCTGGTTTAGCCACGTTAGTCGCAGATTTACATAATCTGTCCTCCCAGGCATCGTTCTAGACTCCAAATGCATCGGTTTCCTTCCAAAACATAAGGTTCGTACGATGGTTTAGAAAATTATGCAATTTTTAGTCATGGACATTCAGCTGATAGGAATAATCTACTTTCTGTCTTTCTGTCTGCTGAGTGTTGGCTATTATTTAATTAATTCTAATTCTGGTATTATTTAACTAATTGTGGTATTAACTAATTGAGCAAGAAGCAAGTGCGTAACTATGAATGTGGTGAACTTTTGTCCCGAGTGTTTAGTCAAAAATATGCGAGCCCTAGTCATAACATTGTGTCGTGACGTTTAGCGTCCCTTTTCTCAGCACCGAGACTATCTGAGACGTGGACGTACAATTTAGAGTGGAAGTCCGAACCACCATAATATGTTCAACTTTCTCCCACTAGAAGTCGAACCCGGGGCCACGTGCACCAAAGGTAGGGATGGTACCGAAACCGAGACGAGACCGAGACGGATTTTATATAACCGAGACGAGACCGAGACAGACCTCTATAAGTCGAAACGAGACTTAGGTCAGTCTCGAAAGTTTCGGTCTCTTCTCGAGTATTGATATTGATAGCCATTGAAATTGCCTTTACTCAAAATTTATTTTGTTCCTGTGTTAGATAATATGTGAACAGTTGACTGAGGTACAGTGATGTATTTAGGGATAGCTATCGGGCTCAAGCCCCTCCCGAAATACATTTGTGATCATTTTTTCGTCTTGCACGTACAATACAAATATTTCTTACCTTTTCAAGTTTCTTCCGAAACAAAATCCACTGCTAATGTATATAGCCTCTCTCTCTCTCTCTCTCTCTCTCTATATATATATATATATATATATATATATATATATATATATATATATATATATATATATATATATATTAAAAATCGTGAAATTTTGTACCATGTTGTGTGAAATATTAAAGGGAAAATTCTTCTTGATACTTTGTAATACCATTAGATAAACAAACAGTGTTGCCAACACAATATAAAGTTGTATTTTCTCAAATTTCACTTTGTAACGTATTACGTATTTCTAATTTAGATATTAAATGAAACCAAAATACCACATACATTATTCAGTGTAACAAAGAACAATACAGTATCACTAACATCAACATTTTGGAGATCTCTAATAACTGAAACGGCATGGACGGTGCAATGCGCACCAATTGTATCTTAGCGTCAAATACTATGGTCATGATATAATGTATTTTGAATGAAGGAAGGAAGGAACAAAGTTACAAGAAACGGAAAATTTAACTTCTTCTGAAGAGTTTACTTCGAAAACGTGCTGACATATGAAGTTTCATCATGTAGATGTTTCCAAAAGACTTAAATGATCATAATGCCACTTACATCAATTGTTCTTTCAAACCGTTTCAGAGATACCAAACACAGGTGTAGTAATTGTTATTATGCTTAAAATGAGGTATTTGTGTTATTTTTTATAATGATTGTTGCTTTCCTTTGCTTCTACAACATTACAATAGTATTTTTTGGAGGTTTTAATTTCAACAAGTCGCAGTTACATTAAGCAGCGTTGCCAACTTAATTAAATTGCTTAATATTATTCTAAATATAGTGCAAATAACGTAGCTAAACTGCGAAATATTTTTAAATTGCTCGTAATTTGTTTTATAGTGCAAGAATGTTTTGAAAAGACTTACTTACAATGTTAATGTCAAAGTTTTCGTACCAACAATACATGTAAATGCAAATTGTAAGTGAAATTAAATGTAACATAACTTTTCAGTAACACTAGTTG
The DNA here is from genome assembly GCF_964235325.1 of Thermobia domestica. Lineage (NCBI taxonomy): Eukaryota > Metazoa > Arthropoda > Insecta > Zygentoma > Lepismatidae > Thermobia > Thermobia domestica. The sequence goes on from NC_137460.1 coordinate 108,518,604, forward strand.
TTTCCTCTAAACCTTAGGCCTGGTGTACAGTTTAGATTAAAAGCGTGCTTAATTAAAAATTCTAATTACACCTTAATTACATTTCACTTGTTTTAGCTTGACCACCGACCAACTCAATTTCGCTCCATACCATATAGCTATATGGAATTATTCAAGGACTTACAGTTAGTAGTACACATTGTGTTCAATTTTGGTTTGGTTTGTTTTAGTTTAACGTCCCACGATTATGCCAGGGAGACTAAAGGAAACATGGAGCTACTGATTATAGTGGAATCCGAACCACTTCGGTCGCTCAACTGTATCCCCACCAGGAATCGAACTCGGAACCACATGAATTGAAATCAAGTGTGCTAGCCGCTAGACCAAATAAGGGTCCTCACATTGTGTTGATTTAAATCATTGAGTTAGTTTGCCAGATCCGAAGATGAAAAAGTAGCATGTCTGTGCTCCAAAAGTAGGGGATCTGAACTATTTGTAGCCCAAATATATAGTAATGAATTATATGGCAACCAATGACTGGTACTAATGAAATAATTTTTACCATGGGCTGGAAAATGTGCTGATCATATTGCAAGAAGACATTCTGATCGATGGACGAAAACAACTCTAGAGTGGATACCACAAGACAAAAACAGCCTAGAAAACGTCCACATACAAAAAGGTGTGACGAAATGAAGAACCACTGGGGAGACACCTGGAAAGAATTGCCCAAGATAGATAGTTGTGGAGAAGACTTGGAATGATCTTAATCCAGCAGTGAACTGATAATGTTTGATTATAATGATTATGGTGATGGTTTTATTACATCTGGACCTCAGAGGTAAATTAAACCAAGTTATAATTTCGCAATTTTACAGAAGAAGCGAAAAACCTGTTCCTTAAGTAAGACTAGTAGTACTTTTTTCAAGCTATACTAAGTAGTTACAAAGTAATAGAATGCTTTTCGCCTTACACTATTACACCACTATCAAGAACATAGTCTATTAAAAAAGTATCCTTAAACTAGCAGTCGTGGCCGAGTAGTTAAGGCGTCTGACTAGAAATCAGATTCCCTCTGGGAGCGTAGGTTCGAATCCTACCGACTGCGTTGTATCTTTTAATATTATTATTCCATTTCGTGTTTAATATTCAAAATCCACATGAAAAACTACAGTGCCACAATAAAGACCACAGTTATTGTGTTGTTTATGGCAGTCGTGGCCGAGTGGTTAAGGCGTCTGACTAGAAATCAGATTCCCTCTGGGAGCGTAGGTTCGAATCCTACCGACTGCGTTGTATCTTTTAATATTATTATTCCATTTCGTGTTTAATATTCAAAATCCACATGAAAAACTACAGTGCCACAATAAAGACCACAGTTATTGTGTTGTTTATGGCAGTCGTGGCCGAGTGGTTAAGGCGTCTGACTAGAAATCAGATTCCCTCTGGGAGCGTAGGTTCGAATCCTACCGACTGCGTTGTATCTTTTAATATTATTATTCCATTTCGTGTTTAATATTCAAAATCCACATGAAAAACTACAGTGTCACAATAAAGACCACAGTTATTGTGTTGTTTATGGCAGTCGTGGCCGAGTGGTTAAGGCGTCTGACTAGAAATCAGATTCCCTCTGGGAGCGTAGGTTCGAATCCTACCGACTGCGTTGTATCTTTTAATATTATTATTCCATTTCGTGTTTAATATTCAAAATCCACATGAAAAACTACAGTGTCACAATAAAGACCACAGTTATTGTGTTGTTTATGGCAGTCGTGGCCGAGTGGTTAAGGCGTCTGACTAGAAATCAGATTCCCTCTGGGAGCGTAGGTTCGAATCCTACCGACTGCGTTGTATCTTTTAATATTATTATTCCATTTTGTGTTTAATCTTGAAAATCCACATGAAAAACTACAGTATCACAATAAAGACCACAGTTATATTGTTGTTTATGGCAGTCGTGGCCGAGTGGTTAAGGCGTCTGACTAGAAATCAGATTCCCTCTGGGAGCGTAGGTTCGAATCCTACCGACTGCGTTGTATCTTTTAATATTATTATTCCATTTCGTGTTTAATATTCAAGGCCGGTGGGTGTAGCCGAGTGGTCTGAGGCGTTAGGCTGATGATCGTGAGGTGAAGCCCATTGGGGGTTCGAGTCCCCCTGTAGTAGCAAGGGTGGAATTTTGAGTGTCCTCGATGTTTGTGTGTTCGTGTCCCTGTCGAGTCTAGTAGTCCTGAGAAGTGGTTGAAATAGAAAAAAATAGTCAGGAAGTTTTAAAAAAAAAGTGGTTAAGGCGTCTGACTAGAAATCAGATTCCCTCTGGGAGCGTAGGTTCGAATCCTACCGACTGCGTTGTATCTTTTAATATTATTATTCCATTTCGTGTTTAATATTCAAAATCCACATGAAAAACTACAGTGTCACAATAAAGACCACAGTTATATTGTTGCTTATGGCAGTCGTGGCCGAGTGGTTAAGGCGTCTGACTAGAAATCAGATTCCCTCTGGGAGCGTAGGTTCGAATCCTACCGACTGCGTTGTATCTTTTAACACTTTCAGCCCCAACCCTGTTCGAGTAAATTTCATCCCGGGACCAGACTACAGTTTGCTATGAACACTGTCAGCCAATGTGTATCTATTTGATACACGTGGTCCATCAGTAAACCCTCACTGTGTATCAAAAAGACTTATGGCAGTCGTGGCCGAGTGGTCAGTTCATCCGTGACCTTCGTGCAGTTCACATCGTGTACTGTGCTGTGTCTGTACGAGTTGAGTGCTTGGAGTTTGGTGGAGGGTGGTGTCTGATTGCTTAGCTGTTTTTGCCCTCGTTTGGTGTTGTGTTTGCTGCCTGTGCAATTGAATTGCTTTGTTTTTTTTTTTTTTTCTTGGAACGCTAAGTTATTAATTGTGATTATTCAGTGACTAATGGCTTCCTTACTTCTTAATACGATTCGTATTAACTTCCAGAGTGTAGTAAATGTTCCTAATTCTATTTACTTACATGAATGGATACACAATGAATTTAAGTTTGCATTAAGTGATGTTTTGAGCATAGAACTTGATTTTGCTCGTAAGTTTCTTTTTATTAAACTTTCTAATGCGGACTTGTGTGATCGGATCCTCATGGATCGTAATGGTGTTGTGTCATATACTGACGCTGAAGGTACTTATGAACTGCCTATAGAATCGGCTTCTCACATGTTCAAATTGGTGAAAATTCATACAGTTCCTATGGAAATTTCGGATGCCCAAATAAAGCAAGTGCTGGGACAGTATGGCGAAATTATTTCTATGGACGAAGAAAAATACACCAAAGGTCATTATTATCCTGTACGAACTGGTCGGAAACTCTTAAAAATGATTTTGAAACGGAACATTCCTTCCTATGTGACCATCTGTAATTTACGTCTTTGGGTTACCTATTTTGGGCAAACTAAAACGTGTGCTAGATGTGATAGTGAAAATCACCTCGTTTCCTCCTGGCCTCATCGCCAGGCTAAGCCAGGTCAGCCTCATGGGCATACGTCAACGTCAGTGGCTCCAGGTGTCCGTACCCTACTGAGGGGACCCCCTCCCCCATTACAACTTGACAGTGCGCTCGACCTTACAAATTACAGTATTTTTCCTGTATTGCAACCGAAACCTCCTTCAAACCCTCCCGCTAATACCAGTGTTGAGTGTGTTTCTTCTGTGGCAGCCCCCACCCACTCTGTAGCTGGGGAAGTGCTTTTTTCAACAGTAGTTCCTAACAGTTCTAAACTTCCACCTAGTGCTGAGTCTTTTTTTGAAGCTGAACCTTCTAGTGACAAATGTGCCCCCCCCCCCGGATCCTGTATTTTGCAGTCGCAGCAACAGTCCCACTACCGTAGTAGAAGAATTGCCCGGCTCTCCAGTTCCAGTTTCACTGCCTCCCACTGTTGAGACCCCTGTGGATACTCCTGTGCCATGTTTGAATGCTTCATCTACCAAGGGTACGACTACTCCTGACGTTCATCCTGTTTCTACCACTACGACTTGTTCTGACCCTATGGTGCTGGATAGCGTTTCAACCGCACCTACTACCACGGAAGCCACCCGTTCATCATCTGCATCTCCAGAACGAGGACGTCGCAAACGTAAGAAGCGACATGAACTTGGTAAGTTAATCTTCTCCCAAACCGTTCAATTACAAGATGATATCAGTGCTCCCGAGGATGTCAGTGCTTCTCAGTGAACTCGCCGATCTTGTGTAAATTGAAAACTACAGTGCCTACTGTATACTGGATATTGTCTTGCTTTTATAATGATTCTACTCCCGATCCGTTTTTACTTTTATGGTCTCTCTTTATAGTGTTTTCATTGTGTTTGTTACCGTTTCCGTATGATTATTTCTCCATGTTTTCAGTGAATTTTGCTACAATTAATGTTAATGGTTTGTCTTCCGCGGTTAGAAAAGCTGCTTTAGTGAATTTTATTTTGGTCCATTCTCTTGACGTCGTGTTTTTACAAGAAGTAAACTTTTCTACTCTTAATTTACCGCATCAGTATATCTATGTTGCTAATGATACTCCTTCTGGTACCAGAACTGGTCTCATTTATAGGGCAGATTTGGCAATTGATCATTTATTTTTACATCCGGAAGGTAGACTGTTAACAGTAAAATTAGAACACTGTCATCTTGCTGACGTTTATGCTCATTCTGGAAGTAATCACAAAGCTGTCAGAGAGCACTTTTTTGCTACTGATCTTGCAGTCGCTTTACATGATAGTACGGCTCCTATTATCTGCGCAGGGGATTTCAATTGTTCTCTTCTTGCGCAAGATCATCATCCAGGACGCAACTTTTCGTCTACCCTACAACAGGTAGTCAATACGTTTAACCTTATCGATGTTTGGAATTATTATAAGCCTACGGAACTAGGACATTCATTCTTTACTAGCCACAGTTCTAGTCGGTTAGACAGATTTTACATAACTAAATCTTTAATTCCTTGTGTGCTAGATATACAACTTTATCCTGCTTCGTTCACCGATCACTGTGCTGTATTGTTAACATTGAAGTTACCTGTTCAAAAATTTTATCAGTGTTCTCCAGTATGGCATATGAATACATCTCTATTAACGGATCTTGAGTTGCAACAATGGCTTCTCACTAAATGGCGCCAATTTTCCAATTATAGTGGACGTTCATCCTTGCTTACTCGTTGGGAACTTTATATTAAACCGGCTTTAAGATCTGTATGTAGACATTATAGTAAGGAGCGTTGGCATGCTTATCATACCCAGTTTAATTATTATACTCGTTTACTTCATGACTATTACTCTGCATATCCTGGACCTATGCCTCCATCTGTGTTTGTCAAGGTCAAAGAAATTAAAGCGTTACTAATACCATTCTATCGGAAGCGAACAAAATGTTTTTTTGTCAGAAGTAAAACAGAAAGTTGTAATGCAACGGAGGATGCGGCCCTTCAGCAAATTTGTAAAGAGCGCAAACGTGGTCAACGTAAACTTATAAGTAAATTAGTAGATCAGACTAACACTGTGCATCAGGGTAATCAGGTGGTGCCATGCTTTCATACGTATTATACCAGTTTATATACAAATGTATCTCCCATAAATACTTCCTCTTCCCCTTTTTTTGCTATGCTTCCTAGTTTGGAGGCTGCCGATCGAGAAACTCTGGATGCACCATTCACAGAACAGGAAGTTAAAAATGCCATTCTTATGGCTAAACGGCAAAAATCAGCAGGTCCTGATATGATACCCAATGAAATGTACTTAATGTTTACTGACTTGATGTTAGCGTTTCTAACTCAAATGTTTAATGAATTTTGGAGTCGGCCTCACTTGACTAGGCACATGAAAAAAGGATTTTTGGTATTAGTTCCTAAACATGCCCATTCTACTCGCATTCAAGATTACCGTCCTATTACGTTACTTAATTCTGACTACAAGATTCTTGCCCGTCTTCTTGCAAATAGATTGAGGCACGTCTTACACCGTTTATTGTCTCCATTTCAGTTTGGTCATGGCTCTTGCCCCCCCTTGTATATAGCCTTAAGTAATATCAGGGACACTATTGCTTATTTTACTAATGTTCATAGTTCTACCACTGCATTACTCTCAATCGATATGACACAAGCTTTTGATCATCTCCATCTTGATTATTTATATCAATTACTGCCGTCTTATGGTATTGGACCTCATTTTATTTCTATGATAAAAGCGCTTTCTTCCGATCGCTTACTTCAAATACATTGTAATGGTATTTTATCTAAGCATTTGGTTGTGAACAGAGGTCTCCCCAGGGATCCCCCTTAAGTTCCATTTTATACAGTTTAGCTATTGCACCCTTAGTATACAAACTTAATAATCTTTTGATTGGTGTCCGTATTGAAACAAGGGCCATTTGCATTCAAGCATACATTGATGATGTCCACGTCATACTTAATTCCCCTGCAGATTTACAGGTGGTTCAGACTGAGCTTAATAATTTTGCTAGTATTTCGGGTGCTGTTGTTAATTACCACAAAAGTAAACTTTTTTGTTTTCACTCTGAGGCTGAGCAATTTTATCACACACCTTTTACTCTTGTTGATGGTTTTAAACTTTTAGGAGTTCGCTGGCGACGCACAATAAAAGAAACTATAGATTATAATTATTCTCAAGTCACGGCTAAAATAATTTCTACTTTATATGCTAATAAGTTGCGAGACCTTACATTATATGGTCGTGCTTATTTTCTTAATGTATTTGCATTTTGCCATGCTTTATACTTTCTGTGGCATAAACAAATCTTCAGAGTTGCTCGTCCCACTATCTATGAGCCTCTTGCTCATGGAGGTTTACGTATTTTAAAAATTCGCCAACAATGCCGCAGCTTATTATTACACCGTACATGTGTTTTACTTTGTGTTTATGATTCTTCAATCACAGCTGTGTTACTAAAACAATGTCTTTTTTATGTATCTTTAGATTCGCCAGTCAGTGTTCTACCTTGGTCTCATATGTACCCTCACCTTACTAATGTTATTCTTGATATAAGTTATGCTCTCATCAGTCATGAGAGTATTGAAACGTATACTGTTAAACAATTATACTGTTATTATCATAGTAATATAAGGCATGTTCCTAAAATACAGCAGCAATTTCCGACTGTTCAATGGTCGCAAATTTGGGCCAATATTACGTCGAAATCTCTTTCTTTTAGTCTTAAATCGCTTTGGTTTCTTCTTGTACACAATTTAATTGTGACAGATATAACATTGGCCTAAGTAATACTATGTAATGTGCTCGTTGCCCTACTGAGGATACAATTGAACATCGTCTTTCAGGGTGTCATGAAAGCAAAGTGATCTGGTCCAAATATTGTTGTATTGTAAGCCGCATTCTCCGTTTGCACCCAAAATATGTCACTGTTACGAGCATGTTGCTGCGTCCTGAATATAAACATTTTCCGCAACCAAAGCACAATCTTATTATCTGGTTAACGATAACTACAGCAGCTTTAATACTTGAGGACGATATCAAAGGAAATACTGATCTGTATCTAAAACTTTTAATTTCTCGTATGTCACTTTTTACATCTCAACAACAACGGAAATATTTTGCTAATTATGTAAACGCCATTTATTAACGTTCAAACTTTGTTTTCTGTTTCCTTTTAGCTAAAGTCTGTGCTTAATTATGTAATTGACATTTTCTTGAATAAAGAATTAAAAAAAAAGTGGTTAAGGCGTCTGACTAGAAATCAGATTCCCTCTGGGAGCGTAGGTTCGAATCCTACCGACTGCGTTGTATCTTAATATTATTATTCCATTTCGTGTTTAATATTCAAAATCCACATGAAAAACTACAGTGTCATAATAAAGACCACAGTTATAGTGTTGCTTATGGCAGTCGTGGCCGAGTGGTATACTGTTTGGTTGTTGAAGTGAGTAGACGTGTCTTCGCTCTGTGCGACAAGCTCTGACGTGTTTACCTTCTACGGTGCTTTCCTTAACATTCGTTTTGCTGTTGTTCTTTTTTTCGTTTTTTTTCCTCCGTAATTTTTGTGAGTGAATTCTTTGAATGAACCATGTCGTTAAAAAGGGTCAATACATTAAAATATGATTTTGGTGGTGTTTCACAGCGACCAAGTACCTTGAGTTTGCATCAGTGGCTCAGTGATTCTTTCAAGTTTTCTGTTGATGATGTGTTGAGTATTGAAATGGATGTTTATCGTAAATTGTTGTATGTGAAACTACGTACCGAAGAACTTTGTGAAAACGTTTTGCGTCCTTCTGACGGAACTGTGTACTATAGCGATACAGATGGTCAACATGCGGTACCAGTTTTGTGGGCTGATGTGCAAATTATAACAGATAAATTGCTTTGTACACCAATGGAACTTGACGATTTTGAAATTAAGAAAGTTCTTGGGGACTATGGGATCATCTCGAAAATTTCTGATGAACTATATTCCGTTGATCATGTTTACCCTATACGAACCGGGCGTAAATTAATACGTATGGAAGTAAAAAGGCCTATTCCATCTTTTGTTGTCATCCAAGGACAAAAGTTTTGTGTCACGTACCCCAACCAGATCCGAACCTGTCTCAGGTGCAATGGGGCTCATATGTACTTCAATTGTCCCCTTCGAGTTCCCAGTGATCCGACCAGTTATGCAGGGAAGGTAGCTCCTATATTTCGCAATAACGATCCTGCAGAGCGTCTTATGACTAAATTTGACAGTTTGCCCATTCCTTCCCGACACTGGAACAAACCCACCACTAGTGTACCGTGCTCATCTGACGCAAATGTACCTACAATAGACGCTTCTCAATTTCCGGAACTACCAAGTACGAATGTTTCCTGCGAGCCGAACAGTGCTAAGAGTGTTTCCTCAGAATCGTCCGCAAGTGCGTGTTTTAGTTGTTCCACTGAAAAACAAGATGATTCACAGCCGTTACTACGCCCATCTGATGCACCTTTATCTAATTCTGTTTCTGATCTCGAAACAGTTCCTGGGGGAGAAGATCTCTCTACTGCGCCGATTTCTACGACAGTTAATTGTAATGAGAGCTGCTCGCCTGGCTCCCAAGCAAAGTGTGGTTCTCCTGGAGAAAGGTTTCATGCTCCCTCCCCCCCATCTCAGTCTAGTGAGTCGGAGGTCGCTTCTCCTATCATGGAAGTAAGTACAGTTAGTGACGACAATCGAAATCGACGCAAGCGTACGAAGCGTAATGAATTGAGTCAAAAGCTATTTAAAAAGTCTGAAAATGACACGAATGCGTCTATTCTGTCTCCAAATACTGACATTATGTCGTAATATGGTTCTTAATACAGTACATGTGCTATATTTTAATGAATTCAGTTTAAGTATCTTACAGCACGTTAGTCTCTTCTTCTATAATACGTTAGATTGATATGTATGTCATTTAGATGTTTTAAGCTTTCTTTTATTGTTTCTCTTGTCAGAAATTATGCCGCTATATTTACCTTCTCTGCTCATTCTTTTGTGTCGGTGGTTTTCTGTGTTTGCCAGTGTGATGATGCTTAAAATTGCTACGATTAACATTAATAATTTGCAAAGTTCCGCCAAGCAGTTTGCTCTTTGTGACTTTTTGCGCATAGAGGGCATTGACGTTGCCTTTTACAAGAGTTTGATATTTCTGACTTAAATCTTAGTCCATCCTATGCTATAGAAAATAACTTTGACAATAGTGGCACAGGTACAGCTATTGCTTACCGACATTCAACAAATTTTTCTTCACCTGTGTTCCATCCCTCTGCTCGAATAATACGGGGTAATCTAGGAGACATCAATCTTGTCAATATTTATTCTCCGAGTGGTTCACAAGCTCGCACTAGGCGAAATGCTTTCTTTTCTCAGGACGTTGCTCTGTCGCTTGGACCCAATGTTGAAAGGTTAATTTTGGCTGGAGATTATAATTGCGTTTTAAGGCCTGAAGATCAAACGCCGGGATTTAACTACTGCCATACCCTCCACGAGTTAATCAATGGACTTCATTTACGAGACACATGGATCTGTCTGAAGCCACAAGCACGGGATTACACTTATATATCACACCAGAGTGCCTCTCGCCTTGATCGCATATATGTATCTCCTGTGTTGGTACCATGCATTAAGCACGTTGAAATTGCCCCCACCTCCTTTTCTGATCACTCAGCCTATATCGTATCTTTCTGCTTTCCTGATCTACGAGTTGAACGAGGTAGGGGTTATTGGCAATTCAACACATCGTTATTGGAAGACGATCAATTTTGTGCTGAGTTTCAGTCCAAATGGCGTTACTGGCTTAGGCAACGTCAATACTTTCCCACAGTAAGCGACTGGTGGACTACTTATTTCAAACCACGGTTTGCAAGTTTCTGTCGGTGGTACTCATCTGAAAAATCTAGAGATCTTCGTAATCTGCATTACTTTTATACCAGGTGTTTGCGAGAAGCTCGCTGTGCTGCTGTTTCTGACTTATCTATGTTCTCTCAGGTTAAGCGCTATCAAGCTTTGCTTCTCAATTTGCATCGCCGCCGTGTAGCTGGCATCAAGGTCAAAAGCAAGGTTCCCATAATAGATGCTGATGAAGAACCATCATTACATCATGTCCTCAAAGAAATCAAACGAGGCCAAGGAAAATGGATCCATCAAATCATAGATGACGACGGACATCTTCATAAGGATGTTGCTTCCATCAAACATGTGTTTTGGATGCACTACTCAGAACTTTATAGTATTGCAGACACTACTACAACGTCTGCGGAATTATCTGCTTCACTTTCTGGTATTCTTGATGATGCAGCGCAGCAATCTCTTGTTCGAGCTTTTAGTATTGAAGATGTACATCACGCTGTTCTCGCAGCTCCGAAAGGTAAATCTCCAGGACTAGATGGCATATCTGCAGAATGGTATGTTAAGTTTTTCCCTCTAATTGGTGAAACACTGACCTGTCTCGTTAATGAATATTTCAGTAACAACCCACAGAGACTGTATAGAAGTCCTGGTGTCACAGTATTTATAACTAAGCAAGCACACCCTACAAGTGTTACTCATTATCGACCCATCACTCTCCTGAATTGTGATTACAAGTTGCTTGCTCGTTGTTTGAACAACAGACCCTCCCACTATATTGATATTCTCGCTGGACCATTTCAATATGCACGAGTCGGAGTGAAAAAAATATATCACGTACTTCAAACTGTTCGAGATGTTATTGCAAATTTTCAGACTAACACTACTAGTCATGCTTTGCTATCTTTAGATTTTAACCAAGCCTTTGATCGTGTAGATCACAATTATTTGTGGTCAGTATTGAACCATATGGGCGTTGGAGACTTATTTGTCCGTTGGATTCGCGTCCTGTATGGTGACGCTCAATCGAAATTAAAAATCAATGGGTTCCTGACTACTCCTCTTAAACTCAAACGCAGCGTTAGGCAAGGATGTCCATTAAGCATGACTCTTTTTATAATTTCCATCTGTCCTTTCCTACACAGCATTGCTCAACGTATCCAAGGCCTTACTATCTGCAATGTTCCTGTTAAGGTGTATAGTTTTGCTGATGACGTACATGTTTTCCTTCGTGATCCCCAGGATTTAGAAGTAGTTGAAGATTGCGTTCACAAGTACTCTGAACAGTCAGGAGCACGTCTTAATCGCTTGAAATCTAAACCTATGCCATTAGGAAATGGTTCTACGAATGAATATACCAATTTTCCTCAGGTAGTGAAGATTATGAAAGTACTTGGTATTTATTTTTCCTGCAACTTGAATGAGAGTATAGCAAAAAATTTTGAAGATGTTTTTCTGAAGGTTCGCTCTGTTTTACATCAACATACATCTCGTCACCTGTCGTTGATATCTCGTGTCTACTTTGTGAATACATATGCATTTTCCAAGTTGTGGTACGTCTGTCAAATTTTGCCTATGCCTACATCTTACATTCAGAAGTTTACGAGCATTGGTAACTGGTTTGTGTGGCCAGGTATGATTTTTCGAGCACGATATCCAACTCCATGTTTACCATATGGTGCAGGAGGGCTCAACTTGATCCATGTTGCAAGTAAAACGAAAGCTTTATTCTCCTACCGAGGATTCCAAAACATTCAAGGTATTGGAGATCAACTCAGCACGACCGTTCTTTCGTCTCTCGTAGCTACCAATGATGGAGTACTTCCTGTGAACTTATCTCAAATTCCTCCCGACTTTTGGTATTTTAAAGATGTAATATGTAATTATTTCTACCTGTCTGCCCGTGGCCTTCAAACCTTACCTCACAGAATGCAACTTCTCTATAACTTGTTTCTACAAGAACAACGAAGCCAATGTCCTCACATAGTTACAAAATTCCCATCTGCGCATTGGCAACGTATTTGGAGAACAATTTCATCTACTGTTGTGTCAACCTCAGCCCGCTCCTTATGGTACAGAACTGTTAATAACATTATAGATACTAAGGCTAAACTACATCACCTTCATATTACAGATGACAACCAGTGTTCTCTTTGTGGACAAGTTGATACTTTAGAACACCGTCTCACCACCTGCAACGGATCGATCTCAGTTTGGAAAACCTATAGAGAAATGGTTCAATATTTGTGTAAAATAAGCATGGATTCCATTACTGTTCACATGCTTTTGTTTCCTGATTTTAAGTTTTTTCCTAATGAGAAGCAAAACTCTGTTGTATGGCTCACTGCTAATACCATTGAATTTCTTCTGTCCCCTAGTTCTCTTCAAGCACATCACACCTACAAAGATTTCCTGTGTTTACGATACGGTAAATTACCACCACCAAGAAAGAAAAAACTCTTTGCGCATTACCTCAATTACCTCTTGTATGGGTATGCACTATAATTGACTTGTAAATTTCTTGTTACTTGCTCTACTATATATATTCACTTTGTAACTACAAACTGTACCAATGTGTAGTCTTATTTTTTTCTGAATTTTGCGCTGATATGTAATATGAATTATTACCAATAAACGAGTGGAAAAAAGTGGTTAAGGCGTCTGACTAGAAATCAGATTCCCTCTGGGAGCGTAGGTTCGAATCCTACCGACTGCGTTGTATCTTTTAATATTATTATTCCATTTCGTGTTTAATATTCAAAATCCACATGAAAAACTACAGTGCCACAATAAAGACCACAGTTATTGTGTTGTTTATGGCAGTCGTGGCCGAGTGGTTAAGGCGTCTGACTAGAAATCAGATTCCCTCTGGGAGCGTAGGTTCGAATCCTACCGACTGCGTTGTATCTTTTAATATTATTATTCCATTTCGTGTTTAATATTCAAAATCCACATGAAAAACTACAGTGCCACAATAAAGACCACAGTTATATTGTTGTTTATGGCAGTCGTGGCCGAGTGGTTAAGGCGTCTGACTAGAAATCAGATTCCCTCTGGAAGCGTAGGTTCGAATCCTACCGACTGCGTTGTATCTTTTAATATTATTATTCCATTTCGTGTTTAATATTGAAAATCCACATGAAAAACTACAGTGTCACAATAAAGACCACAGTTATAGTGTTGCTTATGGCAGTCGGTAGGATTCGAACCTACGCTCCCAGAGGAATCTGATTTCTAGTCAGACGCCTTAACCACTCGGCCACGACTGCCATAAGCAACACTATAACTGTGGTCTTTATTGTGACACTGTAGTTTTTCATGTGGATATTGAATATTAAACACGAAATGGAATAATAATATTAAAAGATACAACGTCAGTGTCACAATAAAGACCACAGTTATAGTGTTGCTTATGGCAGTCGTGGCCGAGTGGTTAAGGCGCCTGACTAGAAATCAGATTACCTCTGGAAGCGTAGGTTCGAATCCTACCGACTGCGTTGTATCTTTTAATATTATTATTCCATTTCGTGTTTAATATTCAAAATCCACATGAAAAACTACAGTGTCACAATAAAGACCACAGTCATAGTGTTGCTTATGGCAGTCGTGGCCGAGTGGTTAAGGCGTCTCACTAGAAATCAGATTACCTCTGGAAGCGTAGGTTCGAATCCTACCGACTGCGTTGTATCTTTTAATATTATTATTCCATTTCGTGTTTAATATTCAAAATCCACATGAAAAACTACAGTGTCACAATAAAGACCACAGTCATAGTGTTGCTTATGGCAGTCGTGGCCGAGTGGTTAAGGCGTCTCACTAGAAATCAGATTACCTCTGGAAGCGTAGGTTCGAATCCTACCGACTGCGTTGTATCTTTTAATATTATTATTCCATTTCGTGTTTAATATTCAAAATCCACATGAAAAACTACAGTGTCACAATAAAGACCACAGTCATAGTGCTGCTTATAGCAGTCGTGGCCGAGTGGTTAAGGCGTCTGACTAGAAATCAGATTCTCTCTGGGAGCGTAGGTTAGAATCCTACCGACTGCGTTGTATCTTAATATTATTATTCCATTTCGTGTTTAATATTCAAAATCCACATGAAAAACTACAGTGTCACAATAAAGACCACAGTCATAGTGTTGCTTATGGCAGTCGTGGCCGAGTGGTTAAGGCGCCTGACTAGAAATCAGATTACCTCTGGAAGCGTAGGTTCGAATCCTACCGACTGCGTTGTATCTTTTAATATTATTATTCCATTTCGTGTTTAATATTCAAAATCCACATGAAAAACTACAGTGTCACAATAAAGACCACAGTCATAGTGTTGCTTATGGCAGTCGTGGCCGAGTGGTTAAGGCGTCTCACTAGAAATCAGATTACCTCTGGAAGCGTAGGTTCGAATCCTACCGACTGCGTTGTATCTTTTAATATTATTATTCCATTTCGTGTTTAATATTCAAAATCCACATGAAAAACTACAGTGTCACAATAAAGACCACAGTCATAGTGTTGCTTATGGCAGTCGTGGCCGAGTGGTTAAGGCGTCTCACTAGAAATCAGATTACCTCTGGAAGCGTAGGTTCGAATCCTACCGACTGCGTTGTATCTTTTAATATTATTATTCCATTTCGTGTTTAATATTCAAAATCCACATGAAAAACTACAGTGTCACAATAAAGACCACAGTCATAGTGTTGCTTATAGCAGTCGTGGCCGAGTGGTTAAGGCGTCTGACTAGAAATCAGATTCTCTCTGGGAGCGTAGGTTAGAATCCTACCGACTGCGTTGTATCTTAATATTATTATTCCATTTCGTGTTTAATATTCAAAATCCACATGAAAAACTACAGTGTCACAATAAAGACCACAGTTATAGTGTTGCTTATGGTAGTCGTGGCCGAGTGGTTAAGGCGTCTGACTAGAAATCAGAGTCCCTCTGGGAGCGTAGGTTAGAATCCTACCGACTGCGTTGTATCTTTTAATATTATTATTCCATTTCGTGTTTAATATTCAAAATCCACATGAAAAACTACAGTGTCACAATAAAGACCACAGTTATAGTGTTGTTTATGGCAGTCGTGGCCGAGTGGTTAAGGCGTCTGACTAGAAATCAGATTCCCTCTGGGAGCGTAGGTTCGAATCCTACCGACTGCGTTGTATCTTTTAGTATTATTATTCCATTTCGTGTTTAATATTCAAAATCCACATGAAAAACTACAGTGTCACAATAAAGACCACAGTTATAGTGTTGCTTATGGCAGTCGTGGCCGAGTGGTTAAGGCGTCTGACTAGAAATCAGAGTCCCTCTGGGAGCGTAGGTTAGAATCCTACCGACTGCGTTGTATCTTTTAATATTATTATTCCATTTCGTGTTTAATATTCAAAATCCACATGAAAAACTACAGTGTCACAATAAAGACCACAGTTATAGTGTTGCTTATGGCAGTCGTGGCCGAGTGGTTAAGGCGTCTGACTAGAAATCAGATTCCTCTGGGAGCGTAGGTTCGAATCCTACCGACTGCGTTGGTGATATATTGGTGATCACGAAAGAAGATGTAAATATGAAATTATGCACCAGCAAGATAAAGAATTTGTTCCTCTGAATGTAATTTGGAAACCATTAACCAGATAGTTAACATGCTAAACATGAATGTGTCCCCATTAAAACGGCCGTTATCGGTGAAACCTAGACTACGGTCAAGGATTCACATCTCAAAATTTTTCATACTGCCTTTCAAATCGCCTTGTGTACAAGACACAAATAATCATCCTCCCCTAATAGTACGTTTGGGCTGACACGCTGTACGCAATCCATATATTTTACCGCAAGATAAATTTTTTGTCTAGAATTCTTTCTGTGCTCAACCATCTTACGGCCTTTGGCATATCAACACATTTAATACGGTCCTTACTGTAATAGGACTTCCCCATTGTTATTCACACAAACACTTAACTAGTGCACTACAGTGTCATGCTACCAGTGTAAACAATTTTTCATGGTTTAGGAACACTAGGACGATGTTCACGACACCGAATCACACAAACTATCAATAACGCACGAGATAAAACCTTTTAATGAAATACATGTAAGTTTTCGAAAACTGTGGTGATGTGAGATAAAATTGTGCTTCGTGTGATGTTGGCAATCATTAATGAATACCAAATATCAAATAAAATCCACGTAGTGTCTTTTGGAAACAAATAAAAGTTCTAGCAAGTTGGCAACACTGCCAACTGAATTGCAACGCACGTAAAAATCATCATATTGATACAAATCAACTTTCTGAACTTTATCAAAGCTTTAACACACAGTTTCTGATTTAACGCGAAATATATATTTCATTTTCTATTGTCCCGAACCGATTTTGGATCCCGAGTTGGAAACCCTGTAACTCGAAAACGAAGCGGAATTCGACTCGTGTTTATAGGAACTTTTCTACTGGATTTGATGTCAGGATTCTACTCTCAAAATTTTCATACTCCCTTTCAAATCGCCTTGTGTATAGGACCTAAATGCCCATAGGAAATATTTACATTGCAAGTACAAAAATCGAAATTTCAATAATTAATTGCGAATGTTAGGGGCTGCAGCCGCATGAACGGTTAACGGATTTTAAATACTTAGGTACTTCTCCAATACATGTAAAAAAATTCAGATTTTTAAAAGGTGGGGTTTTTGAGAAAATGGCGTCCAAACATGGCGTCTTAATGCAATTTTCAGCTTTTCATCATGCTATAACGTGGGATGTAATAATCAGAAACGTAAGTCCTTTACATTTTCAAGAGACCTCATGGAGTAGATTTCGATGCTAGAAGCAGATGGTTGATATTGCTCGTGAGGACAGAAAAAAAAGGTTTAAAATTAGCAAAAATTTCATCAAAGTTGGCACCATTGCGAGGGAATTGCGCGATTCCTATTGGACCAATAGACGAATTTTGGCCCTCCAACGAAACATACAACTTTATACTCTTCCTGCTATTGCGATTACGTTACTAAGTACACTCGTTTCTCTACAATAAAATTTTTAATTTGACATGTTTTTCAGTTTTTCGAGCAATCCGAGAGGAGGGCGGCCATTTTGGAAGGCTGTATGTCGAAGAAAAATTTTTTTTCAGCAAAAAGAAAAAAATATGGGTCTAATAATTTTGTATGTAGTTTCTTATTTTAAAAAATGAACTAAATCTGAGACAGTCGTGTGGACCACCCTGGACGATTTGAAATGGAATCACTCACCTGTCCACACAAACCAGTTACCAATGCTCGTAAACTTCTGAATGTAAAATGTAGGCATAGGCAAAATTTGACTGACGTACCACAACTTGGAAAATGCATATGTATTCACAAAGTAGACACGAGATATCAACGACAGGTGACGAGATGTATGTTGATGTAAAACAGAGCGAACCTTCAGAAAAACATCTTCAAAATTTTTTGCTATACTCTCATTCAAGTTGCAGGAAAAATAAATACCAAGTACTTTCATAACCTTCACTACCTGAGGAAAATTGGTATATGCATTCGTAGAACCATTTCCTAATGGCATAAGTTTAGATTTTAAGCGATTAAGACGTGCTCCTGACTGTTCAGAGTACTTGTGAACGCAATCTTCAACTACTTCTAAATCCTGGGGGTCACGAAGGAAAACATGTACGTCATCAGCAAAACTATACACCTTAACAGGAACATTGCAGATAGTAAGGCCTTGGATACGTTGCGCAATGCTGTGTAGGAAGGGACAGATGGAAATTATAAAAAGAGTCATGCTTAATGGACATCCTTGCCTAACGCTGCGTTTGAGTTTTAGAGGAGTAGTCAGGAACCCATTGATTTTTAATTTCGATTGAGCGTCACCATACAGGACGCGAATCCAACGGACAAATAAGTCTCCAACGCCCATATGGTTCAATACTGACCACAAATAATTGTGATCTACACGATCAAAGGCTTGGTTAAAATCTAAGGATAGCAAAACATGACTAGTAGTGTTAGTCTGAAAATTTGCAATAACATCTCGAACAGTTTGAAGTACGTGATATATTTTTTTCACTCCGGCTCGTGCATATTGAAATGGTCCAGCGAGAATATCAATATAGTGGGAGAGTCTGTTGTTCAAACAACGAGCAAGTAACTTGTAATCACAATTCAGGAGAGTCATGGGTCGATAATGAGTAATTTGTAGGGTGTGCTTGCTTAGGGATAAATACTGTGACACCAGGACTTCTATACAGTCTCTGTGGGTTATTACTGAAATATTCATTAACAAGACAGGTCAGTGTTTCACCAATTAGAGGGAAAAACTTAACATACCATTCTGCAGATATGCCATCTAGTCCTGGAGATTTACCTTTCGGAGCTGCGAGAACAGCGTGATGTACATCTTCAATACTAAAAGCTCGAACAAGAGATTGCTGTGCTGCATCATCAAGAATACCAGAAAGTGAAGCAGATAATTCCCCAGACGTTGGAGTAGTGTCTGCAATACTATAGAGTTCTGAGTAGTGCATCCAAAACACATGT
The DNA here is from genome assembly GCF_964235325.1 of Thermobia domestica. Classification (NCBI taxonomy): domain Eukaryota; kingdom Metazoa; phylum Arthropoda; class Insecta; order Zygentoma; family Lepismatidae; genus Thermobia; species Thermobia domestica. The sequence goes on from NC_137460.1 coordinate 108,537,435, forward strand.
TTAATGGAAGCAACATCCTTATGAAGATGTCCGTCGTCATCTATGATTTGATGGATCCATTTTCCTTGGTCTCGTTTGATTTCTTTGAGGACATGATGTAATGATGGCTCTTCATCAGCATCTATTATGGGAACCTTGCTTTTGACCTTGATGCCAGCTACACGGCGGCGATGCAAATTGAGAAGCAAAGCTTGATAGCGCTTAACCTGAGAAAACATAGATAAATCAGAAACAGCAGCACAGCGAGCTTCTCGCAAACACCTGGTATAAAAGTAAAGCAGATGACGGAGATCTCTGGATTTTTCAGATGAGTACCACCGACAGAAACTTGCAAACCGTGGTTTAAAATAAGTATTCCACCAGTCGCCTACTGTGGGAAAGTATTGTCGTTGCCTAAGCCAGTAACGCCATTTGGACTGAAACTCAGCACAAAATTGATCGTCTTCCAATAACGATGTATTGAATTGCCAATAACCCCTACCTCGTTCAACTCGTAGATCAGGAAAGCAGAAAGATACGATATAGGCTGAGTGATCAGAAAAGGAGGTGGGGGCAATTTCAACGTGCTTAATGCATGGTACCAACACAGGAGATACATATATGCGATCAAGGCGAGAGGCACTCTGGTGTGATATATAAGTGTAATCCCGTGCTTGTGGCTTCAGACAGATCCATGTGTCTCGTAAATGAAGTCCATTGACTAACTCGTGGAGGGTATGGCAGTAGTTAAATCCCGGCGTTTGATCTTCAGGCCTTAAAACGCAATTATAATCTCCAGCCAAAATTAACCTGTCAACATTGGGTCCAAACGACAGAGCAACGTCCTGGGAAAAGAAAGCATTTCGCTTAGTGCGAGCTTGTGAACCACTTGGAGAATAAATATTGACAAGATTGATGTCTCCTAGATTACCCCGTATTATTCGAGCAGATGGATGGAATACAGGTGAAGAAAAATTTGTTGAATGTCGGTAAGCAATAGCTGTACCTGTGCCACTATTGTCAAAGTTATTTTCTACAGCATAGAATGGACTAAGATTTAATTCAGAAATACCAAACTCTTGTAAAAGGGCAACGTAAATGCGCAAAAAGTCACAAAGAGCAAACTGCTTGGCGGAACTTTGCAAATTATTAATGTTAATCGTAGCAATTTTAAGCATCATCACACTGCTAAGCACAGAAAACCAGTAACACAAAAGAATGAGCAGAGAAAGTAAATATAACGGCATAATTTCTGACAAGAGAAACAATAAAAGAAAGCTTAAAACATCTAAATGACATACATATTAATGTAACGTATTATAGAAGAAGAGACTAACGTGTCGTAAGATACTTAAACTGAATTCATTAAAATATAGCACATATACTGTATTAAGAACCATATTATGACATAATGTCAGTATTTGGAGACAGAATAGACGCATTCGTGTCATTTTCAGTCTTTTTAAATAGCTTTTGACTTAATTCATTACGTTTCGTACGCTTGCGTCGATTTCGATTGTCGTCACTAACTGTACTTACTTCCATGATAGGAGAAGCGACCTCCGACTCACTACACTGAGATGGGGGGGGGAGAGAGCATGAACCCTTTCTTCAGGAGAACCACACTTTGCTTGAGAGTCAGGTGAGCAGCTCTCATTACGATTAACTGTCGTAGAAATCGGCGCAGTAGAGAGATTTTGTCCCCCAGGAACTGTTTTGAGATCAGAAACAGAATTAGATAAAGGTGCATCAGATGGGCGTAGTAACGGCTGTGAATCATCTTGTTTTTCAGTGGAACAACTAAAACACGCACTTGCGGACGATTCTGAGGAAACACTCTTAGCACTGTTCGGCTCGCAGGAAACATTCGTACTTGGTAGTTCCGGAAATTGAGAAGCGTCTATTGTAGGTACATTTGCGTCAGATGAGCACGGTACACTAGTGGTGGGTTTGTTCCAGTGTCGGGAAGGAATGGGCAAACTGTCAAATTTAGGCATAAGACGCTCTCTAGGATCGTTATTGCGAAATATAGGAGCTACCTTCCCTGCATAACTGGTCGGATCACTGGGAACTCGAAGGGGACAATAGGAGTACATATGAGCCCCATTGCACCTGAGACAGGTTCGGATCTGGTTGGGGTACGTGACACAAAACTTTTGTCCTTGGATGACAACAAAAGATGGAATAGGCCTTTTTACTTCCATACGTATTAATTTACGCCCGGTTCGTATAGGGTAAACATGATCAACGGAATATAGTTCATCAGAAATTTTCGAGATGATCCCATAGTCCCCAAGAACTTTCTTAATTTCAAAAACGTCTAGTTCCATTGGTGTAGAAAGCAATTTAACTGTTACAATTTGCACATCAGCCCACAAAACTGGTACTACATGTTGACCATTTGTATCACTATAGTACACAGTTCCGTCAGAAGCATGCAAAACGTTTTCACAAAGTTCTTCAGTACGAAGTTTCACATACAATAATTTACGATAAACATCCATTTCAATACTCAAGACATCATCAACAGAAAACTTGAAAGAATCACTGAGCCACTGATGCAAACTCAAGGTACTTGGTCGCTGTGAAACACCACCAAAATCATATTTTAATGTATTGACCCTTTTTAACGACATGGTTCATTCAACGAATTCACTCACAAAAATAACAGAAAAAAAAAGAACAACAGCAAAACTGAGTGCTAAGAAAAGCACCGTTGAAGGTAAATACGTCAGAGCTTGTTGCACAGAGCGAAGACACGTCTACTCACTTCAACAAGCAAACACAGTATTCCACTCGGCCACGACTGCCATAGACAACATTATAGCTGTGCTCTTTATTGTTGAACTGTAGTTTTTCATGTGGATTTTGAATATTAAGCACGAAATGGAATAATAATATTAAAAGGTACAACGCAGTCGGTAGGATTCGAACCTACACTCCCAGAGGGAATCTAATTTCGAGTCAGACGCCTTAACCACTCGGCCACGACTGCGATGTTCATCTGGCTTACCGTACTCTTTATCGTGGTACTGTAGCGTTTCATGTAAGTTTCAATATTGAAATCAAACCAGAATGACAATATCGAAAGTGATAATGCAGTCGGTAGGACTTGAACCCACCTTTCCAAAGGGAATCTAATTTCTAGTCAGACGCCTTAACTACCCATAATAATTTCCTATATAAATCAATGGGCTTATGGCTGCCCACAGCGAGATGCAATGGAGGCAATTGGCCTCCTGGATTTCTAAGTATGTTCAATTCTTGTAACTGCATGTCTAGACATACTAATATGCTTACTTACATATTATAGCACTGGTTCTCAACCTATTTCCTATTACGAACCCCATTTTGTCACATCCTCCTGCCAAAGACCCCCTTATAATTTCTTGCTTGTAATAAGTTTGTGTAGGATTTTTAATATACGTATTGCGCAGATCTCACGATGTCCATCTATTTCTATAATAGTGGAACCCAAACTTTCCTTAGCGAATGGATTAAAATCAAATTTGGTCAGTTCATTCATATTACAAATATCGAATCCGATTCGTCGTACTGTTTCAAAATGGAGACCGTTTGAAAATTTTAAAACTGCATAATTCCCTTAATTTTGGGCCATATGATTAAAAAAAAAAAAAGTGATTTCCAATTTTGGTTAAGAAACATGGAGACAGTTGTTTAAAAAAAGTTTTGAGTATTTTAATTTTCAAGAGGCCGCACTTTGAGTTACCTCATATTGATGTGAATTTGGTACATTGTGTATGTGTTCAGTATCACCAAAAACTGTTAAATGCAACCCGTTTACATTTAAAATTTAGGAAACAAAGTAAACCCCACAGCAAATAAAAGTATGCCTATCAGAACAAAATTAAAAATAGTATTTAAAAATGTTTTCGGTATTAGATTCTAATTATATTTAGAGTCTATCTCTTCCGCTTATCTTCGTCTCCAGGTTGAGAAACCCTGTACTATAGTATTTAATGTATTTATATTAAAACACTAAAGTATTATGGATTATTTACTGTAGTTAATAACAATATATGTGTAAATAACTGCTCTTTTATATGATTATTATGTGCACGCGTGTATCAAAGTGTGTTTGTACGTGACTGCACTTGTGTCGGTCTTTAGCCCTCCTTTCTTTGGGCAAAATCTTGCAAGGGTCCCCGAATGAGCTAATAAACAAAGATGGGGAGGTATTGTATACAGTTAAGAGTATTATGTTTCAAAGAGTTGCGAATTTTAGATACGGAAAGTAAGAGCACGTAAAACAAAAGATGTAACGCTGTTGGTAGAATTAACCACAAAATTCTCAAATAAAACGTGTGATGCCTTAATTATTCGGGCATACGTAGAAAACACGAAAACTGGGAAGCAAGTCGTACTTACAAATAATACCTTATTAATTAATACAAGAAATCTTAGTCTCTGAATAACGCAAACTTCAATCAAAATATTTAGGTGTGTACAGGTTGCATAAACATATAGAAGAAAACATTTTTAATCTTTTGTATGAACACAAGACCTCACGCTGTCTTCAATTTAATTCCTAACAATTCATAATCTGGCTAATAGTTGTCAGTAGTTGCACTGCCTCCTATTTGGCGCCAAGAAATATCGCTAGCGTACAGCCAATTTGGGAACGAGCCAAAGACTCAGAAGGGAAACAATTAGTATAACTAAAAACATCGTTTAGAATCTATTGATTGTGGTTCAATTGGGAGTCGAATCGTCCACGAGACGAGCCAGAATTTTCGTGACTAGATACGAGACAGGCCAGAATTTTTGTGACTAGATACGAGACGAGACAGAATTTTCGTGACTAGATATGATACGAACCAGAATTTTAGTGACTAGATATGATACGAACCAGAATTTTCGTGACTAGATACGAGACGAGACAGAATTTTTGTGACTAGATACGAGACGAGACAGAATTTTCGTGACTAGATATGATACGAACCAGAATTTTCATGACTAGATACGAGACAAGCCAGAATTTTCGTGACTAGATACGAGACGAGACAGAATTTTCGTGGCTAGATACGAGACGAGACAGAATTTTCGTGACTATATACGATGCCGATGAGCACAAACAGTTCTATGAGTTGATTATGAATTGGCCTATAATTGAACAGATCGAGTCAGAAGTCCAAGACAACTATAGTATTTTTTATTTTTTTTATTTGAGAAGAACAAACCTTGACTTCAATATTCAATACATTGTGTTTAGTAAATTAATATAGTCAATGAACAAGTATTTGTTTTCATTTGGAGTTAAGTTATTTTTATACCTATTATAGATTTTTAACTAAGCAAACAACGTCTTAACACAATTTTGTGTTTTAAAAAACAGAGCAATAAAATATTTTTTTAAAAAAAATTAAAATTACGTGCGTACAGGGCTTCGTCTGTAATTTACGTGCAAAAAGAGCTACAGTCCACAGCGGAAAACAATTTTGTTACCGTAGCAATGAGCAAAAATTAAATAAAATAAGTAAATAAAAATAAAAAATAAGTTTAAAAAATAAAAAATAAAATTAAAAAAAGTTTTTCTACACAGCATTCGATTAATGTAATTTTTATGCGTTTGGGGAAAATTGATTCATCTTGATTTTATAGCTTCAAAACTGCAATTTTTTCTCTCAAAACTAAGTTTGTTTGACTGAAGCCCTTTTTTGCATTATCTGATTCAAATATTGAACAAAAATCTAAAGTTTAACAGTTAATCGTAATTTTACGCTACATCTCATTAACTATATTTTGAATCCTATCGTGTTTGCAATGTGTGATAATGAAAACCATAATTAGTGTACAGGGTGGTCCGGAAGCAGACGTACCCCTCCCCCTTTAGTTTCAACAGTATATTGTTAGTTATGGTAGAATGTCTGTACACAGTTACCTTGAATCTTAAGAGTCATAAACATCGGTATGATCACCATCCATGTCGCAACCAGCGCACTTCGCAGTTCACGTGCGCAATTACCTGAATCAGACGTTTCCTGGCCGCTGGATTGGAAGAGGTTGTGCGTCTTCACCATCTCCCTCTGCCTGGCCTCCAAGAAGTCTCGATCTGACGACAACAGACAATATTCTCTGGGGTTTCATAAAGCAACAAGTAAGAAACACTCGACATAACGCAGGAATTACGATCAGATGTGGAACACGCCTTCACCCTCGCGACTCCGGAGTATCTCCGCAAAACGTCTGCGAGAACTTGGTGCAGAATTCAGCTGTGTTACGACATGGATGGTGAACATAACGATGTTTATGACTCTTAAGACTTCAAGGTGTACAGACATTCTACTATAACTAACACTATACTGTTGACACTAAAGAGGGGAGGTATGCCCACTTCCGGGCCACCCTGTATATAAGCTTCAATATTAGTTTAATCTTACTAGGTAGTGTGATTATCATACAATATCAATTTTTATGAAATTTGGTTTTACCAAAACTACTTTCATTTTTTTTAAAAAAATATTTTTATTCTGTCTGTCCGTGTTTCCGTCCATCCGGAAGACAAAAAGAAAATCTCAAGAACAACTTTGATGAATCATCACCACAAATATGGTCAGGATGTAGAGAGTATCAAAAGCTAAGAACTGAGCTCCTTGCTGGAGAAGACACTCAAACAGGAAGTGATAGACGATTTCTAGTTTCTACGCTATCACTACAAAATAGAAAAAACGGTACTAGATAGCAAGAATCTTTTTTTTTTTTTTTTGCGAGCGATTAACCGTCCCAAGAATACATCTCAACTCAATCCTTAAACTATCTATTAAGACCGGTTGTGATAGAAATTCACTACAACTTTCGGTTTCAATATTGTTTCTACATACAGCAAAAACGATAGGAGATAGTAAAAAGCGTTTTTTAAAATTTTTTTAGATTCTAAAAACTATACGTATCATCTTCTCTCTAATCCCTTATACTAACCAGTACTAACATAAATAAAGCATTTCCTTTTTTAACATTGATCATCACAGAATATAAACCGTAACAGATAGCAAGAAGTGATCTTTTGTAATCAAATAGGCATTTCAGGAATATGTATATTCCATCTCCCCTCTAATCTCTCTCTATTAAAACCGGAAGTCGAAGGTAGAAGTTAACCATTTCCGGTTTTAATTAGGGATGGTCGGAACCGGTTTCGGCTCCGAACGGGTCCGGTTCTAGAAGATTTGGTTCCGAAATCGGGTTTTCAGATCCAGGTCTGGAACCAGTTCCTACGATCCAATTCCAGAACCGGATTTTCGTATCCATTTCTTTCACCGGTTCCGGAACCGGCTCTGAAAACCGAATCTCCAAGAACCGTTTTCTCGCGGAACCGGTTAAGCCGGAACCGGAAATTTGTGGTCATCCCTAGTTTTAATGGTGATCGTTATAGAGTAAAAATGATAATAGATACCGAGAAGCTATTTATTGCAACCAATTAAGCATCCCAAGAATATAATCTATATCCACTCTAATTTTTCTACTAAAACCTGAAGCGTTAGAAATCTACAACCACTTCTGGTTCCAATCTTAATTGAGAAAATATCACGCAATACAAACCAAACTTCTTGACGTGGTGTACATGAAACTGCTTCTTCTTAGGTTTACAAAAAAAAAAAAACTCGTTTCTTTCGATTTTCTCGAACTACGCATGAAGTTTACACTTAAGCACATAATATGGTTAAGGTCAATGAGATCTACAACGTTTCGTCTTTGAACATTTTTTTTTTATTATTAATATACGCTATCAATATTGTAGAATTTTGAAAGAGTTATTAACCTATTTATCCAGGTATGCCTAGTTTATTTGTTCACTATTTAATGTTCGTTTTTAGCACGGATGCTGTTCCAGACGTTAACTTGCAAGACTGTGTGGAGAAAACGTGCTCACTTAGGGATCAAAATCTAGAATTTGCACTCGCAATAGGTTAAATAAACATAAATTCTGACCAAAGCAGACACTTATTACTAATGATACGTTACAGTTTCGGCAACATATAAGTACTTTCATCAGATATATTATCTTTTTAACTAAGGCTAAGATATATTGTCAAAATTATCAGATATTATTAATACAAGGTGTATCAAAAAGGACTTTACAACTATAATCACATTGATTTATTTATTTAGCTTACAGACATGGTTTTGTGTCATTTTGTAGGAAAATACATCAAGTTTTTTTTAGCTTGTACCTAAAAAGATAATGAACTACATATATAACCTATAAACAAAAGATTATCACTAGAAACATGTCGTGTCGTAATTATATTCACACTAGTAACCTGAAAACATGTTTCGGCTTTTATTTTTTGTACTTAAAAGGAAGAAAAAAAGTGATTCTAAGAATAGCAACTCGTGTATACAATATCATTCCGGTTTATATATAAGTTGTTAAAAAAGGAAAGGAAAAACTAACATTAAGTACAGTTTCCTCGTTTGTAATACAAGTTTTTATTCCGATTCCCGTGAATAATTATAAGATGACTCTACATTACACTGTACTTAAGCATGGCTTGTAGTAATAACTGTTGTGCAGTGCATGAAATTGTTATCATTGTTGCCAACCCTATATCTACAACATATTTAACATTGCTTTAAATAATTAGCACTGTCTCTTGCTAAATATTCGTAAAGATTTCAATGTACAGAGAGGTTATAGGTCTACAAATTTTAGTTATAAAAGTCAATAGAGGCTAATATCGAAATACTGTAGTACTCGAAATACGATACTTTTTCGAATTACTGGAGGTATGAGGGAGAAATCCAACCTCTATAAAGAAACAGAAGTATCGCTGGGGATGTACTTATATTGACATGTACTGTGTAATCGTTTTCTCCTGAAAGTACGAGTCATATCTCTATAGAAGTCCCTAAGTGAGGCTTTCCTGGGTTTTCCTAATTCATATGAGGCAAATCCTGGGATGGTACCTAACATATAGGTTCCAGGCACCTTTCTTTCTTCCTTCCCTTTCCTCGGGTATTGTGATAGTCGAGGGACGTTATTCCTCATACGTGACACGCTAACATGGCCATGGGTGCCGAAAACCCAGAAATCTAATTCCTAATCTTAATCGTAATTTATAGAGGTCTCATAATCAGTTACTGACTATGTTTAAAGTAAAGGAAACCCAATAAGAACATGCAACATTATTATTTAAAAAAAAAAACGAAAAAAACTGAAAATCAATCACGTCGGCTTATGAATTTCGTGGGGTTAAAGTCTTTTCAATAGTTTTCCGCCGCATAACTCTACGGACACTAGTTTCTGATGGAAATTTGCTTGTGTCCAATATTGAGAGGCACAGTATTTGTTAAGGGAGGTATGGAAGGTTTCTCTGTATTTGCTTTTATTAAGACTTATTTCAAGTCAGAAATCGCGCGAACTAAAATAATATTTATTTAAATACTTTCCATTTATGAAATTTAGTTTACTTGAATTGAAGTTTAGCGTTCCTTTCAACACCAAGGCTATATGAGACGTGCATCTACAATTTGAGACAGAATTCCAACCACCATAATGCTTACAAATTTTTCAATGTACTCCGACCGGGAAGCGAACCTGGGACCATGTTCACCAAAATGTGTTACCATGCTAATATGAGAGCTTACATAGTAATAACCGAACTTATAACAACTAATCTAATATATACTTTAGAAATCTGAACTAAATAAATAATTTGAATGTAAATTAATTGCTGTTTACAATTTATAAGATTTGAAATTACACTGTCAGAAGAAATCTCATTTACATTCATATTTTAACTTTTTTTTTTTTTTTAACGGTTTACACCAGCCATGTGCAGCAACCGGTCCCGGGACAGTTCCAACCCATTGAACCTTTTCATCCGTTATTGAAAGTGTATTTCTCACGCAATCTCTTAAACTGAACTGATTTTTTTCCCCTGGATAACTGATGGTCACCTTGAAAATATTCTTCGCATTCCAGTATATCACCGAACATTGAGAGAATAATCCAGAAAATCAAGGGTCAAGTTTCCCAATAAAATGGTAAATAAATAGATTTTTCTGCTTTTCTTTAGTTAGTAAATATTTTGGGTATCGTTATAACAGATTTTGTGTCCCTGTGATATTAGTGCACAATGAGCGAGTTTCTCTGTTGAGTGTGTACGGTCCTCGATACCAGCAAGTCCTGTGTGATTGGCCCACCCCCTGTGCCAACATGCACATGCATAGTTTATATCAAAGGACAATGGTGACGTACTCATATATTAAATGAAGGGTCCTTAGTTTAATCTTAGATCGTGTAACTTGATGATGAACTCTTTTCGTGAGTGTTCTAAGAAACTCCAGTTTCGTTACACTTTTCCATTCCAGCCATGGAAACTCCATCCTAAAGATTTATCTTCACTTTTTAAAAAATGACTCAATTTATCCATGTATTTAATAGTATTCATTTATTATATGATTTGTGTAAGATTGAACAAATTACATACTATACGTAAGTCTAAAAATGAGTTGGTTTGAGTTAGAATTTAGCGTCCCTTTCAGCTGTGAGGCTATCTGAGACTTGGACCTACAGCAGCTTGAGGTGGAATCCGAACAACATGAGCTCCCACTGGCAATCGAGTATGGGATTTCTGCGCAGATGGGCTTACATTTACTACATAGCCACGAGCATATCCTTAATTAGGGATGCCAAGGAGCTTAGCTCTCCTGAAACTTCCAGCTGTTTGTTTACATAAAACATTATGTTCAAACAAGTATTAGAAAAGTGTCATGTGTACACTACGTGAAGGAGTTTGGTTATATGGTGTGATATTTTCTCAATTAATATTGAAACCGGAAGTGGTAATATATTTCTACCACTTCCTGTTTTGTAGAAAGATTAGAGCGGATATTTGAGACGCTTCATTGATTGTAGAAAACTGCTTCTCGCTATCTATTACCGTTTTTGTTTTATAGCGATAAATGTTAAAAACCGGAAGTGGTTGATTTCTGTCATTTCTGGTTTGACTAGAGAATTAAGAGAGAGAAGATGGTACCTACTCTTAAAACGATAAATCGATTTTAAAAATCCGCTTCCAACTATCTCTTATTATGTGTGCTGCGATTGTAGGAAACAGAATCTCTCTGTCTATTACCACTTTTGCTTTACAGTGATCAACGCTAAAACCGGAAACGATTTATTTCTACTACTTCCGGTGGCTAAATCAGCTACATCAATAAACTTGTTTCCTAACTTTCGCCCCTCTACATCGTAGCCTAAATTGATTCTGATCCATCAAGTTCTTCGGACAGACGGACACACGAATAGCTAGGATAAATATGAACAAAAATTTTGGTAAAGCACATCTTTTTGAAAATAAGCAATCAAGAATGTATGGTTAGCTCAAATAGACCTCCTGAAAAATAAAGAAAAAACCCTGTATTATGTTTAGGCTACGGACCAGGCTATGAAGAAATTCTGCTACTTCTCAAAAGAGTGTTTTAAGTTATTCAAGGTGTGAATAAATGACTATTTCAAAAAAAAAAATAAAATAAATAATAATAATAATAATAATAATAATAATAATAATAATAATAATAATAATAATAATAATAATAATAATAATAATAATAATAATAATAATAATAATAATTGTTCGTATCATATAAGATTTTTTTTTATTTAAAAGAAGAAGTCTTAAGAAAGAATCTTTCTTTGAAATCATAACCCTATCTTAGCTTTTAATTTTACATATTTTCTTTGTCAAAATATACTATACTAATTCTACAGAGTCAAATTAATGTACTTTCTTTTAGTGTACACAACTTTAAGGGAAAAAGAATAAAATCTTCACTGCAAGAGATTTATTATGTTAAAGATTTTCTTTTTAAGAATGAACTATATACGTTAAATACAGAAATATGAGAGAAATTAATAGTAAAAGGAAGAAGAAAATCGCAGTCGGTAGGACTCGAACCTACGCTCCCAGAGGGAATCTGATTTCTAGTCAGACGCCTTAACCACTCGGCCACGACTGCTGTTTTTACAAGTCAGTGGTATACCCAGATCACAGCGAAATCAATGTACTTTCTTTTCGTGATAGAAATGATATAACCTATTTATGGCCAATTCCGGAATCCGGAAAGTAGAGCCAGAAAAATTTCCGAATTCGGAATTAGTATAACATATTTTCCGAAATCGGAAATTTCACTTTCTGGACTTCGAAAAAATTCCGCTTTTTTTTTTTTAATCCAGAAAATGAAATGTTTGATTCCACAAAATTTTGGCCATTCCTAGAAAGTAGTAATAACTTCAAGCGAAAAAGAAAATTATTCAGTGCAATGGTATAAAATGTAAGGGACTTTCTTTAAGAATCAACTCCATGAGTTAAAAGTACAGAGATTTGAAGGAAATCAATAATAAAGGAAAAAGTTCGCAGTCGGTAGGATTCGAACCTACGCTCCCAGAGGGAATCTGATTTCTAGTCAGACGCCTTAACCACTCGGCCACGACTGCTGCTGCTACCAGCCAGTGCTCCACACCAGATCTCTCTAGCGCTCTGCGTGGGGAAACATTCATTACGTACAGAGGCTAGAGGAGAAATTTCTTCTCCCGTGTATGACGTCACGAGGAAGGAGAAGGAGAGATACAAACAGACAAGTAAGTTCTCGGCTTCTTGCGCTACTGTCAGAGCATCGAGAAAGGTAGAATAAAATATCAGCTGAAGAAAGGTGATTGATTCTGTCTATCGATTAGATAATCTTAAACTAACAACAGTGGCAACGCTTTTATTTCTTGGAGGGATAGCTATTTTATGTTTATACAAAAAATAACTTTTATGTTACTTACCCTATACTATAATACATGTCTGGGGACAGACACAGGAAAGTTGAAACGGGGGCGCCCACACCTCTTTGCTCCTCTCTAACGTCGTCATTGACTGGCAAAATTCGTTGAAAAGGTTAGTTTCTGATATTAGATTTTATCATATAATTGTATAATTTGTATAATTGAATCTTTGTATTTTATTAGGTTTGATCCTTCGTGGGAAAAGATGAATAATGAATATGGTGCAGCCTATTGTATACTAGTGGTATATCATTCATGAACGTTTCAAGTATTATGACGTGAATCAAATGAATCATAATTTTTCAGAAATGAATCGATTCATGTGATGAATCAGTCTTCAGTGAATTGTTCAACATAATCATAAGCACAGTTAATGTTGATTTCACAAGATGCATTTGCACCACCACTTCAATACCCTCTTCCCTATAGAGGGAAGGGCGAATGATAAAAAACAATTCCAGATAAGGAAGAAACATCGAATAATTACAATGTAACACTCATGAGGATTATTAAAAGATGAGGAGATTTAAAAAATGTGCTGCTCATTATTTTCCGTCTTAATCGGCGGTACCAAAATATTACCAATAGGCCTATGGTTTACGCAGACAATCATGAAAATCTGCGTCATATTTCGACAGCACCGGCGGGTAAGTTTCCTAACTTCCAGTCACAATTTCAGTTACTAAGCCTCGCCTTCAAATAATATTGATACCTTCACTCAGCCTCGTCCTTAATAGACTTCCTCACAATCACTCGCACTCACCCTCAATCAATTCCCTCACACTCACTTGCCTCACCCTCAAAGAACATTGATACCTTAATCCTCACTCGCACTCATTCTCAATCAATTCCCTCACACTCATTTGCCCTCACCTTCAAATAACATTGATACCTTAATCCTCATTCACACTCATCCTCAATCAATTCCCTCACACTCATTTGCCCTCATCCTCAAATAATATTAATATCCTAACCCTCACTTGCTCTCACCCCTTAATAATATTGATTCCGACATCCTCACTCAAATTCACACTGAAATAATATTGATGTCCTTATTCTGATCCTGCGTCAACTTCGTCGCACTCACTCTCAAACAATATAAATTAATATCCTCACTTAAACTCCCTAACATTCACACTATCTCGTTCTTGCCCTCAAATAATATGATATCTTCAACGTCAATCAACTCTCTCACATTCATGCTCACCTTCAAATAATAATGATGGCATCATCCTACTCATTTAAGTTCCTCATATTTACACTCACTCTCCCTCACTCCCAATGATGTCATTCAGCCTGTTCGTCCAAACTGGTGTTAAAATAATTGTCTCTCCACTTATAGTATAAATAATAATTTCTATTCTGTATTTTTGAAAATCTAGTATACAGGGTGTTTCAAAACAACACCGACAACGTTTGGGAGGTGATTCCTGACACCAAGATAAGACAAAAAGTATAGATCAACGTGGGTGCACAAATGTTTCCTTTCGGAGTTATAGACTGCCGAGAACATAAAAACATTAACTTTAAAGATCCATAGCTCCAAAACTATGTGGCCTGCGTAGTCGGGTCAATACTTCACTTAGGAACTAACACGTGCCCTATCCAAAAATCCATGTTTCAGAATTCTAAACCATTTTTATAGAGGGAGTTTTGTTACAAGCATGTAATTTGAAGTACTCACCAACTACCTCTATAAAAATTGTTGCAGAAGTACGGCACGATTCTCAAACATGGATATTTGGATAGGGTACATATTACTTCCTAAATAAAGTCTTGACCCGACTACGATAGGTCCCATGGTCTTGGAGCTATAGACCTTTGAATTTCATTTTTTCATGTTTTCGGCAGCCTATAACTCCAAAAGGAAGCATTTGTGCCCCCAGGTTGGTCTATACTTTTTGTCTTATTTTGCTGTCAGGAATCACCTTCCAAACGTCGCTGGTGTTGTTTTGAAACACCCTGTATACTTTTTTCCTTTCCATATTTCAAAGAGACAATTAATGTTTCATTTAAGAATTTTCGTGATTTTGTGAATAATCAAAAGCATACATTCTATTTTTTAAGAAGATAATACCCGTATTTCATTTTTCAGTAGATATTAGAGTTCTTTCGGAAAATACTAGCTCACATACAGAGCAGAGATTGATAAAGTCGTTTTTGTTCAAGAAAAGAGAAATGGATATTGAAATCGTTTCTCTTCCTGTACGAAAGTTAATGATTCAATTTAGTATTAATCGAATTCAGTAATATCAGGTGTGGTTGTCTGATTGGATTTTAACATCCCTTTCCAGCGGCTGAGACTACATATACAACACGATGACTATACAGCTTACAGTTGGATTCAAACCGGTACTTGAGTTTTCGTATATACTGTAGTTAGTGTGTTGAAAGTGTTACATGTTTGTGTTTTCATATATTTTTATCACATAGCCTTGCTCAGTGTGTGTTGTGTTTCCTTTATACATATCCCGAATATTTTTGATTTTACTACTATCTTCAAGCTCAACAATTTTAGCTTTCAAAAAATTGCATTTTTTTTCTAAAAGTTTGGATTTCCCGCCTGATATCAACGAAATTTTGTGCAGTTCTATCGTTCGTATTTTGTAGTTAACGCAGTCGGTTCCGCAAATTATTATCTGTTACAACAAAGAAATAATTTATTTCTGCAACATTCAGACAAGAATGTATTTCTGGTAAAAATTTCAGCACATTTCAAACACAGGATCTTCCTATTTACAGATTTAGACCACTATTAACAGTGTCCGATTACAAAATGGCGCCCATGATAATTATACTTTCACTAATAGTTCTCTTTATCATGTATGACTCAACGAATATATTTGGTTTTTAGCTTCTATGAATTTTCAAACTGAAGTGTAAAGTTTCTAGTGATATGTACTTCAACTGCTTGTTATTCTAATCACATAACTTATTGTCTTTAATCAGACAACAGTTACATCAAAAATCGACGACCACTATGTATTTCTGGTTCTATCAAAATATCCTCTTCCTATTTAATATTTTCTATCGTGATTTAAGATTAGTGCTTGTATGATGGCGACCATGGTGGTTTTACTAGGCACCAAGCAACCTATCTACTTAATATGGATCATTATCAAGTTTTGAAAACAAACAAACAAAAAAGTTATTTCCTTGTGTAACATCCGTATGATTTACTGATTGTTTACATTTCATCTTAACGAGTGATCGTTGTCTTCTCTTGTACGTAGCAGTTGCAATTTTGGCTGTGAAGTTTCCTCTTAAGCGTTCTATTAGTGTATCCTGTCTCTCATCAAAATTCAAATATTTAGTGTTCCTTGTAAGGTAAATGGAATACGGGCTACAGAGCATTTGAGTGTTAATTTAGATATCCTTTGGAAAAATGATCTTTGGGTACAGTGAGAAGAAAATGCGGATAGTAACATAAAGTTAGATTTTAGAGAAATGCACAATAATAATAATTTTTTTTTTTTTTTTTTTTTATTATTAAGAAAAATTGCGACCACAGCCGAAGCCATAATGGTCATATATACATATATATACAATGGAGTATTACAGAAAGAAATACATCAAAACAAAAGAAAAAATTAAAATACATAAATTCATGACAATCAAGAAAAGCAAAAGAAAAAACATTAACACATATTTAATTCAAACTAAATTACAAGATAAAGTTACAAACATATCCTCATTTCAATAAAAATTCAATCAAGTAGGATGTATACTTAAAAATTAACATAAGTAGATTATAAAAAGAACAAATTAAAAAAAAATAAAACACATGAACAAATATACACCATATGGGTAAAAAAAAAAAAAGAAAAGAAAATTCAATAGACAATATACAAAAAAAAAGGGTTAAATTAGATATTTTAATTAAATATAGCAATCCAAGAACTGTTTACTAAGCGCCAAAAAATTCGAATCAAAAAAATCAATTTTGAGTGACATTTTGTTTATGTTGTCAACACAAATAAATAATGGCGAACCAACTAAATTACTATTACACAATATAGGACGATAAAGCCTAGATTTATATAAGGGAACCTTAATAAACAAATATTCTATTAAATTCAGTTTCGCATGAATTATATCATGCACAAATTTAATTTGCCTTAAATTACGACGGACTTCGAGAGGAAGTAAATCCAATCTAGCGAGAATCACCCTATTAGGCAGATCATATAGTTTAAATTTAAATCTTAACCAGGCCAGGAAGGAAATCTGGACTGACTCCAAAACTTGAGTAGTACTAATGAGATTACGGTTCCAAATCAAGCTAGCAAATTCCAAGTGGGAACGTACATATGCACAATATAAAATTTTGCAAGTTATAATATCCTTAAAATCTCTAGCAGCCCATTTGATGAGTCCCAGATTCCTTCTAGCCTTGGAGACCATGGTTGAAACATGATGGTCAAAAAGTAATTTAGAATCAATCATAACACCTAAATCTTTGTTAATTGAAACAGGTTGTATTCTATACTGATTTATTGAATAAGAAAAATACGATATATTCGTTTTCCTGGAGAAAGCTATACTTTTTGTTTTATTCATGTTTAATGGAAGTAAATTTTGTACAGACCATTGGTAAACAGAGGTGATATCAGCCTGTAATTTAAGGTGATCCTGATTACAAGTTATTTCAGAAAATATCTTGAGATCATCAGCGTACAGTAAAAAAGGACATTTCAAATAATTACCAATATCATTCACATATATTAAAAATAATAATGGACCCAAATTGGATCCTTGAGGAACACCCGAAGAAATCTTGAAAACAGATGACTTAGAACCCATATATCTAACTACGAATTTACGATCGAAAAGATAAGAAGCGAACCAATAAATCAAGGATTTAGAGATTTCAAAGAAATGAAGTTTATTAAGAAGCTTATGATGGGATATTTTATCGAAGGCTTTAGCAAAATCAAAATAAATAGTATCAACTTGACCACGTTTATATACAACAGGAGAAACGAAGGTCAGAAATTTATTCAAATTAAGTTCAGTTGATTTACCCTTTAAGAAGCCAAACTGTTCAGGTATAATAGAATGTTCAACAGTACTATAAAGATAATTGTAAATAAGCTGATCAAAAATTTTTGGTATTACATCAAGAATAGAAATAGGTCTATAATCCGTTACAGATCTACCATCAGTTTTTGGAATTGGAGTAACAACAACAGTTTTCCATACACTAGGATAGAAGCAAGATGCTAAACTCCAATTAAACACCGATGTCAAAATTGGTGCAATTATATCGGAAATACCTTTTATTATAAAAATCGGTATTAGATCAAGACCAACAGACGCTTTAACATTTAAAGATTTAATAACATCTATTACCTGTTTCGTAGAAAAAAATATTTGATTATAACAAAATTGACTGGCCTTAAAAGTAACATTATTATCATTCACATTAATATCATCTTTATGAAAAACAGCTGCAAAATGTTTAGCCATGGCTTCAGATATCAATTGAGGGTCAGAAAGAAATTCGTCATCGACTAATATTGCCTTATGTCCATCTTTACCATTTATTTTATTACTTGTATACTTCCAAAATCTTTTGGGATTATTTTTTAAACTATTCTCAATCTTATTATAAAATTTCGTTTTATCAATAATAAGTTGTTTCTTAAAATCAGAACGAAGTTTAGAGAAAATATTATAATCTTGAAGAGATTGGGTTCTTTTGTACTTTTTATGAGCATTATTCTTTTTTTTAAGCAAATGAATTAAATTACGAGAGTACCATCTCGGATACTTAGAAATTGATTTGGTTACTAGAGGAACATTGTTTCTGATTGCATTCAATATAACATCATTAATATTTTGAGCAACAAAATCAATATCTGTATTCAACAACAAATTGGCCCAGGGAAATCCTTCAATTTCTTTATATAAAGAAAGATAATCACCCTTTTGATATAACAAAAAGCTATCTCTAGGTATCTCACGTATAAGAGATAATAGTTTAACAGTAATCTCCATCGGATCATGATACTGGTCGGGCGGAACCAGAGATACATCTGAATTATTGGATTGAACATAAGTGTTATACAAAATTAAATCAAGACCTGATGTCCCTGAAACAACGTTCAAATTCATATCATCTAAAAAATTAAATAGGATTTTCGCCTTGGTTTTAGAATAGTAGTTTATATCGTTTAATAGATTTCTATTCATCCAGTCCACTTTAGATATATTAAAGTCACCAATAATCACTACTTCATAGTTCAAAAAGTTCACTTTGGAGACAATATAATTAAGATAATTCATAAAACTTATAACAGGATAAGTTGGATGAAAATAACAACATGCAACTAATAATTTTTTCCCATTGGACGTATCAATCTCAATCCAAACACACTCAATTTCAGATTCCAAATCAAATCTCCTTTGACAATTTATATTTGTTTTAACAGCTAGCAAAACACCACCACCTCTACTACACTGATCGATAGTATAATTCCTATCAGAGCGAAAACATTTATAAGTTTCAGGGAAATAATCATCAGTATGTTGTTTATAATTAAACCATGACTCAGTAACAGCAATAATATCAAAAGAACAATCAGCAACAGAAGAAAAAAATATATTACTTTTGGTTCTAAGCCCTCGAACATTTTGATACAAAATATGGACTTCCATATTGAATTAGTTATTGTTATTAACATTATTAATTGGATTTTCAGAATTAGTTGTTAAAAGTTTGCCATAAAATGGACCAATTAATATGCCACTGGGCCAAATCATGGGATCATTAATAATCCCAAAATCAGATTCAAACACTTCAACATGAAAAGAAGCATAAGTATCGTACTTAGTTTTCAATCTAGTACATTTGACATAGGTTACATTTCTATCACTCACAATAGACTCAACATCACTTTCATTAACCGATGGATCAAATCTAGTAACAAACAATGCCCTCTTTCTACTTTTAGCAACCAAATCAATTTTATCAGTACCACTACCAGAAGTCAACTTACGTTGATTTTTATGTAAGCCAGTACTCAAATTCCCTCTATTATCTGTCTCTCTTGGTCTTTTATTCTCTAATCTCCTTTTATTACGTGAAATAACTTGAACCCATTGATCTTTGTTCGCATCGAACTCAACTTCTTCCTGATTAGAATCTACAAATTGTATATTCTCATTTCTAGTTAATTCAGGAAAATGATCAGGATCACTTATGTCTACAACCTTAGGATTCTTTCGAGAAGGTTCAACTGATACCTTCCTCAAACAATTACAGGATTTGTTCACAAGTAATTCGTTAAGTTTTTCATTTTGAGACCTTAATTGCTCTATTTCCTCTTTCAAACTTTCAAATTCCCTTAAAAATATTTTCTTCAAGTCATTCAATTTGTTTTCAAGAATTTTCACCAAAGAATCTTCCAACTTTGACTTTCCAGAATCTCCAGAATTACCCTCATTATGAGATAATTCAGATACACTTTCGCCCTGTATACAATTATTACACAAAAATTCAGACAGCTGAATGGAACTACTGTCCATTTTCGAGTAAGATTCAACACATGCAAAATGACACTTTATTAAACAGGTGTTACATTTGATGGACTTTTGTCTACCATAGATGGGCTGACTACAAAAAGGACAATTCTCGCCAGTAGGAGCCATAATATATTGTCTATTGAATAAATTAAATAGTTACAAACAATTGAACAAGACAATTCTACACATTCCTGGCCCAAATGTGAGAACTAAAATTAAACAAATCAAACAAAATGAACAAATTTGCACAACGTTACACAATATTCACAAAAAATCGCTTCTCAACCTGCATTAGGATCTAAAAAGAAGACCACACGACCCAGCCTACCAAGTGAGGTAAATATAGAGAATAGATAGTAGTTCCCTTTTAGCCACTGGGAGCCCTTCTGCGACACACTTCCCACCATATAGGTTGGAAGGCCGACTTACTGCCCGCAGTGTTACCAGCCCAACCACGAGGAGGCAGGGACAGTCACTCAAAGATGGAAATTGGCCAGAAAGAACAGGAAAACCTTGAAGAAAATGAGTGACCACGGGGCCAAAGGCCGAGAAGCGATCGCGATAATAATAATAATAATAATAATAATAATAATAATAATAATAATAATAATAATAATAATTATTATTATTATTATTATTATTATTATTATTATTATTATTATTATTATTATTATTATTATTATTATTATTATTATTATTTTACGTTTTCTATGAAAAATAATAAAGTATAAGAAGTGAATTCAGTACCAGCAAGCTTTTACTGTTATCTCCTGTATGATTATATCTAATACTTATAAAACTAAATCATCGTAATATTTAGAGCTGACAATGTAACGAAGGGCGAAACAAAGTGTGTGTGTGTGTGTGCTACGCACAGAACAAGAAACTATTGCTTGAAAGTCACATGGAATCATTTGATAATTTCGATGTGTATTTATTGTTCGTAAAAATCCATTATTATCTATCCTGCACATTGACATTTAACTGTTGTTATTAAGCCATCAGTTTTACATTATTTTTTTTTTTTTATTTATTTACTAGAGAAGAAAAAGATTTTTGCTACATGTATCCAAATCCTGGCAGATTGCGGATCTATTGGGTGTGAAAGCAAATGGGCAAATTCAAATATTAGTGTAAATGAGATATTCTATGCTTCTTCCTCACTTAAAAAGAAAGCAGAAAAAACTTTTTCGCAGCCGGTAGGATTCGAACCTACGCTCCCAGAGGGAATCTGATTTCGAGTCAGACGCCTTAACCACTCGGCCACGACTGCACGTACTAGTAGATTTGAACAACATGTTACACTGCGAAATGACGCAAAGCTATTCCATATTTCCTTCCTTTCTTAGAGTCTCTATATAGGCTCACTACTGCAAGAAACGTGCAATCAGCTGTGTCACGGCACGATTCCGTTACGATGAATGTACCCGTATCTGTGTATGCATGTATATATGCAAAGATCAGTAAATAAACAATCTTTTCTTTAACGAGGCACTCATATACACTCGTATTACCATAGAGTAAATTATTCCTATGGTATCTTATGGAATAGATCTAAATTTATCCTATGGTACCACTTGTATTTATGGAGTTACGCTGTTGTGGTGATGCTGGTGGTTTAATACTATTATTGGATATTTTAAATCCAAAATATTAAATAATTTTGAACAGCAATTCTCCCTATTACGGAAAAAAATCGTCCCCATTACCTATTATTATTATTATTATTATTATTATTATTATTATTATTATTATTATTATTATTATTATTATTATTATTATTATTATTATTATAGGTTTCTTCCACGAGTGTTTGTTCTAAAAAGCTACCAGTTATTAATATTATTTTGCTGCGTAAAGTTGACTATCGAAAAATGTATTTTGATGACCCATAACATGGGAACCAAAGGTCTGCACGTGCGAGCGGACCCGGGTTCGATTCCCGGTGGGGGCACTCGATCGAAAAAATGTAAAGATTGTTTTTTCAGACCAGCCATCCTGAATGAGGTTTTCCTGGGTTTTCCTCATTCACACCAGGCAAGTGCCGGGGTGGTGCCTAACTTATAGGGCTCAGGCCACTTCCTTCTTTTCCTTTCCCCGGATAGTGTGCTCGCTGAGAGGCGTCATCCCTCATACGTGACGGGCTAAATGGCCATGGATGAAGAAAGTCCAGGAATCTAAATCCTAAATCAAAGGCCTGTACACCATAATGTTTTATCTGCATAGCAAGCTGGTGAAGGTTTAGCACTATGCCAAGTTTGGTCACGATTTGATATTTCATCAATCGCGTGCAGTATAGATTATTATCAGGGCCCGGATCTTGTTGACAAGTCAACTTTTTTCTGTTACGCATAGGACAAGGAAAGTTCAAATAAAAACATTATCCAACAACTCTTGGTTCGAAAAATATATTTTTTTAGAGTCAACTTTTGGTCACTTTTTGCCGTTTTGAAGTTTCAGGTCAATTTTTAATATTTTAAGGTAACTTTTAGGTCACTTATGGTCTTTTTATTCTTTTTCTTCTACATAAGGAAATCTTAAAATGAAAACTGCTTACGGAATTAAAAACACGAAGTTAAATGATCTCTTTTCCTGCTTCCTGATTATTGGGGTGGAAAAACTGCATTCCTAACAAGTTAATGAACACTAAGCTGGTTGACGAGGGCTGGGAGTTCGTAAGTGGCCAAAGCAGATGGTTGTAGGTTGTTTACCACACAGGATATGACTACGTGAATAACGAAAAATAATTTAGAAAACGTTCAAAGGTTTTAAACAGGGTTTTTATCTATTATTATGGTGTATACAATCTACACTTGTAAACTTTTATTCTTTAATTGTGCTTCCTAGTTTCAATTCGAGAGTGAATTGATGCTTTCAGTATGTAGAATGCCGAGGTCTAAACCATCTACAGCTCTCATTTAAGACAGATTGTTTCTGAATTTGGTGAGGATGTTTTTAGTACTGACGGTACAGTATTGTTTTGCAAGGCATGTGAAGTAAAAATGGCAGCAAAGAAACGAGACACTGTACAAAAGCATATCAGAAGCGAAAAACATTTACGCGCAGTTGAAAACAAACATAAAACCAAGTGTTCGCAGTTGTTACTTGTGGAGAGTGCTTCGATTAGTAAAGACAAATCCTCAGTTTTCAAAAGAGTTGTGTGAAGTTTATGTCTCTTCAAATATTCCTCTTTGGAAATTCAACAATGTGAAATTGCGGGATTTTCTGGAACGTCATACAGGTTGTTCCAGACGAAACGAATCTTAGGAAAAAAATACATGCTAAAGTGTAACGAGGACACAATAAGAAAACAAGAGAGGAACTTTGGACTCAAATAATTTTTGTTTCTATAGACAGAATAGTGATGTGAAGGAACGCTATATAGTCAATATTATTGTTGGGGCAATGAAAGGCGACGAACGTAGCAAAATATTTTTCCTAACTGGTGAAGTGTTGGAATCTGTCAACCATTTTACTATATGTAGACTTTTCGATAAATCGATATCCCTACTTTGGCCTGAAGGTGTCCAACATGACCATGTTGTTTTTGTAACAGATGCTGCTCCGTTCAATAAAATCGTAACAATGTTTACAGTTATCTACTGCAATGCTGAATAAGGTATGAACTAAATTTTCTGACGATTACAAAATTCCTGAGTTAGTTTGTTGTATCACAGCTTATAAAATGTTTATATGTTGCTTAACTGGATATAGACCTATATATCTGTAATTCAAATATGAAACGCTTAGCTATTTACTAAATTATCTAAAGTTTAGTTTTAATATTATTGTTCTTTTTTAAACCAAAGACACAAATGATCAATGAACTGCAACTAACTGAAACAAAACTTTTGAAAATTAGTGAGAAATGGTAATTAAAATCCAATAGATATTCAAAAAATGTCAATGTTTTAATGAAATAAACGTTTAAAAAACTGCAAGTTTTAAGGTCAACTTTTGTGAATTTTAGGGTCATTTTACAGGAATTTTAGGGTCATTTTATGGGTCACTTTTTAGAAAATTTTAGGTCAACAAAATCCGGGCCCTGATTATTATACTTTAAAGCTGTGTTATAATCAAATGAAGAACTAAAGCCCCTTTTAGAGTACGGATTGCGCAACCTTCCTAGATCCTTCACATTTAACGTTTAACGTTAAAAATATATAACTAAATCGATTTAGTTATATATATTTTTTAACAATATTATCACAAAGCAGAGTGATAAGAACATTGCTTAGATATAAGTATACGCAGGGCTCGAAAAATCCAGGACTGGACAGTCTCCGAGAGAAGGAGTGGACAGTCTGATTAAGACACAGTTAGTGTGTTGAGACTGTTAAATATTTGTGTGTATTTTTAAATATTATTATAACAATTGTCTTATTCAGTGTGCTGTTGTGTTAATTTAACAATTTGGAAACACGGCCTGCTACAAAGAGTAATAGGGATTAAATTCTAATATAAGCGATAGTAAGAAGCCCGAATCAAATGTTATTCTGATGCAAGAGGGAAGCTTAAGTCATATGATAGACCGTAATAGATTAAATATTTACCGTATTTAAATATTTAACTAATACTGTCATTTAAAGTGTTTTCCAGTAGTCTTAGGTACAGACTCCTGACAAAATTCATAATTGAAACATATATTCTATCTACTAGCAGAAGCAGACATATCAACCAGGTACCATCTACATTTCATATGTGTATAATGTTAAAAATATTGCTATTTTTTAAGTTGTTCCAAGTGAGTGATTTCAGGACGGAAAGGGGCGTAGCGTTTCCTATAAAATTGGTGCATGAATTAACCCTCGGGCATCCTGTGAATTTAATCCCTAGTTTAGAAGCAGTGATGAATTCAGGACGAAGGGAAATTTCTTCTCCGGAGCCACGAAATTCCTCCCCGGAACCATATATCCTATCGTACTCACTATATGTTCTCTGTATTTTCGTAATACTACTTTTTCATCTCCAGTGTATTGAAATTCGCCCCCTCCCTTGGAGAAGAACGTCTGAAATTATCACTATTCAGTAATATTGTATTTCAGTGATAAAGGATGCTTACTTCTGTGCAATTTTCTCTACTTTAAGTCTAATTCTGTATGGATAATTTGTTCTTTTAACTGAGGAAAAGGGATCCGTTACTTTTCACTTAATCCTTTCACTAAATTTCCCATTAAATGCTCAGCTGAACTTCTCATCAGTTTATAGTCTATAAGGCACAAGAGTAGGATATTAAATTAAAAGATTAATGTTGATTTTATTCTTAAGATTTTGTAATCCAGAGATAATTCGTTAGGTGAAAGTAAAATATTTTATAAATCAGGGCGCAAAATTTTCAGTCGCCAGGTCGCCATTGCCGACTAGAAATTTGGAGCTGGCGACCAGTGTTTACTAGGTCACTGTATAATTTGCTGACAATTTCAATCAATGACCCTTCACTTAAGAACTTTTATCCGAAAACTGCAATCGACAACTGGTACCGTACTTCAGTGCAGAGAGAGGGTTACACAAACGTGAAGTCATAATTAAAATAAGCTATTTTTAACATGTATATGAATTGTCCAATTCAAAATTGATTATCCTCCATGTAATTGTTTGATTTTGAAATGTTATGCCCTGATGTAATTTCTTTCTTTGTCAAACCAAAGACCGTGGTGAGGGAAAGGGGCTTTCAAAATTTGAATTTGAAAGAGACTGGCGACCATCATTTTTGGGTTGGTGAGCACGTCTAACTTTGAATTTTTGTGCCCTGTTATAAATATTGTTGGATAAATACATATCTTAACAGGGAACAGGATTGAGTAAAACTAGGAGTTCCAGTTTAACATATGAACCATGAACATTTTTCGTTATATACTTAGGTATATTTCGTGACTGTTGGTTTTTTTTTTTTTTTTTTTTTTTTTTTTAATGCATCAAAAGTTCAATGTAAACGACAGATACGTTAATAATCGTAAACTCGACAAGGAAATCGATTATTAATATAAGAAGTTGCAGTGTCATATAGCGTAATATTTTCTTAATATTGAGACCGGTAATGGTTTTTAGCAGAAAGATAAGAGTGGATACGAAATATATTCTTGGAACACTGTACATTGATTGCAGAAAACCGCTTCTCGCTAGGTATTACCGTTTGTACTCGAGAGCGCCGAACTGGATGACTTGTGCCACTTCCAATTTGAATATAGAGTTAAGAGAGAAGATGACACCTATTCTTAGGATGCTAAATCTTTTTTTTTTTTAAAAAAAAAAAAAAAAGATCTTCAGTCACTCTTGTCGTTTTGCTACATGAAGATTAATATTGAAATCGGATGCTGTAGTGTATTTCTATCAACTCAAATTTTAGTGCAGAGTTAAGAGTGCAGATGAAGTGAGATGGTTAGTCGAATGCAGGAAACCGCTTCTTTTTATGTATTATTGTTTTTGCTCTATACTAGTCAACGTTAAAACTGAAAGTGCGTCGGTTCGGTTTAAATAACACCGAACCAGATTTCTACTCAGTGCTGGATTTAGGTTTGATAGGGCCCTAAGCTATTGAAAGGGGCTCTTTATACGTCAAGCTTTCTTTTTCAGCGACAAAATATCGTCATTTATTAGGTTTGAATAAATGTTATATGCTAATTTGTGGACCTAATGGGTATCTAAATGAAAACAAGGGCCCATTACAAGTTGGGCTGGGAAACGGGGGCTCCATTGTAAGTGGGCTGGATAACAGAGGTCTCATTACATGTGGGGCTGAGAAATAGAACCCTATTACTTGCTTCATAAAAGCCTAGTACATATCAATACAAAACATCTTTTATCATTGCTTTTCCTTGTTATTTGGAAATTACATTACAATCAGTTTTTCTTCATTTTTTGTCCCCAAGCAAGTAGGGCCCTAAGCTATAGCTTGTTTAGCTTATACGTAAATTCGGCAATGTTTCTACCACTTCCGGTTTGAATAATACCTTCAGAACCACATCGATTCCTATGCTTTGACCCCCTATCCTGGGCAAAATCGATGGTAATCCATCAAATACTTGATTTAAAAAAAATCATGGATGGACAGGTAAATATATGAAGAAATTTTAGTAGCCCAAACTCCTTAATAAATTATAACTTCAATATGGCCATGACACTTTCATTTGTATAGTTTTATTAACGTATTCCTCGTTTAAGTAGCGCTATTGTGCCATCTTTTCAAAATAGACCTAAAATACAATATATAATGAAAAGTGTTTATGGCCTATATTAAATCGAAGTTCTTAATCCATAGTTCATACTAGCTATGTTCACGCGTGCATCCAACAGTCTTTTATGCTGTACATATGTCAGGAATACTTTTAGCTGAAACAGAAATTTCAGCATAAGTAAAAATTTATTTAAATTCCTGCATGATCTCAGGTTATGGAAAGAAAAAAAAGATAAAATTAACATAATCCTATTAACGTATTCATCTCACTAACAAAAGTTCTTTCTTTAAATGGTATAGAGACATTATCATGACGCCATTTTCGTCCTTGAATGATGGTGAAAGTGATACAACAGACGCCATTTTTAAACTCTCAACTCAATTATAAGAATTTCCAGGAAATTTATCCAGAGAGACAGAGAGCAACAGAGGTCTGGCAATACAAAAATAAAACACTACACTTTTTTTTTTTTTTAAGTTTATACTGCTTCACTCATCCATACGTGGTTGGTTGTTGTGCTTAGTATTTTTATTGGCTTAATTGCGTAAGGCAAAGGGACTTTTACTAACATGCGACAGATGCTGTGTGTAGGTTGATATTTATAGAAAGATGCTGTGACGCCATGATGCTACTTCCTTTATTTGATTCCTCTTATAGTGCAATAGGAGTATTTCATATAGACATTTCATGGAAAAGATTTGCAATGGATATAAGTCACAGTGATTGAATCAGTTACAACTAATATGTGACTCACTGTTCGGAGGAATCAAATTACAATATCCTCAATCTGCTAGTTCACTATCTGTATACATATTTTTATATACACAGTACATAAATAAATAAGTAACCTATCCCTCGTATCAACTTATCAGGTTGGCAACGAACGTCCTCCTTTTTAACATCAGAAAGAGGGGGCGTCATTTAGGGCGACAGGAAGGGGCAATTGCCCCCCAAGGGTTTGAGAAATACATATACTTTAATCGATTGTCTACTAATATACTAGTACAAAACCTAAAAGTTTTGTGTCGGTGGTGCTCTTGCCTCCTCAAGCGAAATCTGAAATAACGCCCCTGATCAGAAATAATTTTTTCTCGGTTCTTTCAAAACTTAAGCATGAGAATTTACCTTGAACCATCTAAATTTGTTCAGCCTGAGGTGATCTATCGATTAATATATATGTCTTATCTCTGGACAAATGAATTAGTTTATGCAGAAGGGCTTCAGTCAACAAAATGGCGAAATTAAGTTAACGACGGATTTTTTGTTCCTATGGGGTACATCTATAATGTTTCTATACGTACAGGGCTTCAGTTTTATTGATCAAACATTTTATAAATAGATGTAAACTTTCATTATTCTACGCAAAATAGGCTTGAGTCAGTGACTGAAGATCTTTTTCCATGGAGAATTATATTTGTTTTAAGTTTTAGTGATAATAGCATTCTATTAATGTAATTTTTATATCCATGGGAAACCTGCGCTTACGCAAATTGCAAGGTCCGAAAAAAAGGACATGTCCGGGAAAACAGGACGTATGGTAACCCAATCATATTAAGTATGTTCTTAGATTCCTAACCTATCTGTATTTCAATTAACTTACCTAATCTAAAGTTAACTGCAATTGTCTTATTATAAAGAGAACTTTGGTATAAAATTCAAAAAGTTTTCCTACACAGCATTCGATTAATGTAGTTTTTATGCATTTGGGGAAAATTGATTCATCTTGATTTTATAGTCAGAGTTGGCGTGGGTCAATGAAAACTTGACCCACGACCCACTGACCCACCACCCACCGTGACCCACGACCCACTGACCCACCACCCACTGTGACCACTCTGACCCACGACCCACCGTGACCCACCACCCACCGTGACCCACTGTGACCCACCACCCACCATGACCCACTCTGACCCACCACCCACCGTGACCCACCACTCTCATCCACTGTGATCTACTCTGATCCACGGCCTCTTCTGTACTGACTAAACAGTTTACACTTGTAATAAAACAAGACTGAAACTGTCACTAATCGGAGTTTGAATTTCTAGTCAATCGCTCAAGCACCACTCTGTTACAATAACGGTGGATCTGACCTTTACGATATAAAATGGTAAAGTGTTTGTCAGTGAGGAAATTAAAACAGTTCGAAGTGGGGGGAAATTAGTGTGTGCCTAAAATATACTTGTACTAAGAGAGTATTCTTGCAACTGTTAATTTCTGAACGCATTCCAAAAGAAACTTCTATTCGCAGGAAAATACCCCTGTACAATATGGAAAAGGTTATGGTTTCTCAGTTCACAGTATTTTTCTTACAAAAGACTTGAAAAATCAGTTTTTCATAGTGTATAAAGGTGCTCGGGTACCCTATGTGAGAGCATCTCCATAAAGTATGCTCATAATTGTAATTTGTGTAATCACTAAAACACTAAGTTAAATTTAAGTTACAAATATGCATATTTGCAATTATTATTCAAAGTAGTTTACCTAAAGTAAAGAAGAGACTACTAAAAACTAGGTACAAAGTTAAATAACACAAATAAGCCATTAGTAATACAAGTATACATTTTCCATAACTCGTAAATTTCCACCTTAAAACACATCTGAAATCGGGTTTATTTCCTGTTGGTAACTTTTTCGTGGTAAATCATCCGCAGCGGAATGAAGTCCATCCTTCAGCCAAGAATAACTAGCTCGTCTACTTTGAGCTTATCTAGCGGTGGGCCATTAACATTGATGAACAACAAGTTAGACAATGTTTGAGCACTTAGTCTATTTCTAATATCAGTTATCTGAAATCCCCGTTCGCACTCTGGCGTGGAAATTGATAATACTTCTACCCGATTTCTGCAACTCCTCATCGACAATCTGCTTGTTAGACTTAAGTCTGATAACGATTTTTCTTGGTCAGTTTTGAAATACTCAGCAAGAAATATCATCTCCCTATTACCATACAACATCTTTTCCATATCGACCATGTCAGTTGGCAATGTCGACTCATGGAGAACAGAAACTTCATCTACCACGCCTTCGATAGGGAATATTGTGAATAGATTATCAATTAAAGCCTGGTAAACTGATTTCTTATTTATTTGTGATATTATACATGAAGTTTTGATGCCATTACCAAGTTTCCTCCCCCGTCTAGAAAGCGAAAGGGAACGAGGTTCTTGGAAAGTGTTCAGAAGTGAATAAGATTTTCCCTTCTTCTTCCCCTTCAATTACCATATTGCTGTTTGCCATGTGCCAAATTACGATGAATTTCAATTAACTTATCATAGTATAATTATTTCCTTGAATTTTCGATACTTTTCAGTGGAAAAAAGGATGAAATTTGAAACTTCCAAATCAAGGTAAATAGAGCAACGTAAAAGGAAAAAAGTGTACAATTTTCCATATAATTATGCGTACAATCCAAACTTAAAATTTCCGTGTAATTAAGCTTACAGTATAAATTTTATGCCTATTTTTCTCACAACTTTATGGGTTGATTGCCCTGGGCTGTAAGCGCTCCATATAATAAACATAAGCTTCAGCAATTATTATAGTAGAAAGCAATGGATATATGAAGCCAAGCACTGTGTTTTTTGTTTCTGATTTTTTCTTATATAACATCGATCGTTTTCGATCCTTTTTACAAACCAATTCACTACCAATTTTCCATATGTAGAAAGTGCCCCCACCCCTTCCATAAAGAAGAATTTAAAAAAAAAATGTTAGGATGTTTATTTTCAATAAAGAGTTAATACACTGAATTTCAGCTCCGCAAGTTTAACGGCTTGCGAGATACTCATTTTTTCCGCAAAAATTCGGATTCTCATTACCTCCTTAGGATATTATGCATTATAATGAAAGCAATATAACATCCCAGTTTGGAAAAAAAAAAAGGCATAACTATATACCAAAAGTAATTTCGTTTGACTTTGCAATTTGACCGTGATGATCAGGCACACATAGTCAAATTCATTTTTTTTTAATAATTTATATATTACAGTGATTCAAAAATGTATTTTTTCCAGTAGTTAGCTCCTCTAAAAACTCACAAGTCTCGAAAGCCAAGCAGTGGTATAAGTCCTATTGCTATTATTACAATTAAAAATATCAATATCCAAAAGTGCCTGAAGTTCTTTTTTCACTTGGTTAGATTTACTCATCTCAGGTAAGTAGACAGAAACAAATGGAAAAGGAAGGGAAATGAAGGTCTTGAAAGTAAAACGAAGACAAATTTACCCGTCTTCAGAAGATACTGTGTACAATGCAGTGAGCAGAGAGAGTCGGTAGATCATATTGAGTCGGTGGGTCACAGTGGGTCATGGTGGGTGGTGGGTCACAGTGGGTCACGGTGGGTGGTGGGTCGCAGTGGGTCACGGTGGGTGGTGGGTCACAGTGGGTCACATGCTGTTGACCCACGACCCACTGACCCACTCAGAAAACTTGACCCACTTGACCCACTGACCCATGCCAACTCTGTTTATAGTTTCAAAACTGCATTTTCCCCCCCTCAAAACTATGTTTGTTTGACTGAAGCCCTTTTTGCATTATCTGATTCAAATATTAAACAAAAATTTAAAGTTTAACAGTTAATCGTAATTTTACGCTACATCTCATTAACTATATTTTGAATCCCATCGTCTTTGCAATATGTAATAATGAAAAAACATAATTAGTGTACAGGGTGGTCCGGAAGCGGACGTAACCCCTCTCCTTTAGTTTCAACAGTATAGTGTTAGTTATGGTAGAATGTCTGTACACAGTTACCTTGAAGTCTTAAGAGTCATAAACATCGATATGATCACCATCCATGTCGTAACCAGCGCACTTCGCGGTTCACGTGCGCAATTACCTGTATCAGACGTTTCCTGGCCGCTGGTTTGGAAGAGATTGTGCGTCTTCACCATTTCCCTCTGTCTGGCCTCCAAGAAATCTCGATCTGACGACAACAGACAATATTCTCTGGGGTTTCATAAAGCAACAAGTAAGAAACACTCGACATAACGCAGGAATTACGATCAGATGTGAAACACGCCTTCATCCTCGTGACTCCGGAGTATCTCCGCAAAACGTCTGCGAGAACTTGGTGCAGAATTCAGCTGTGTTACGACATGGATGGTGAACATAACGATGTTTATGACTATTAAGACTTCAAGGTAACTGTGTACAGACATTCTACCATAACTAACACTATACTGTTGACACTAAAGGGGGGGGGGAGGTATGCCCACTTCCGGACCACCCTGAGCTCCTCCGTGGCTAAGCGGTTAGCGTACGCGCCTTTAGCGTGGGAGACCCGGGTTCGATTCCCGGCGGGAGCTCATGTGGTTCGGATTCCACGTTAATCAGTAGGTCCACGTCTCATATAGCCTCGCTGCTGAAAGGGACGCTAAAACTAAAATCAACTCAACCGGACCACCCTGTATATAAGCTTCAATATTAGTTTCATCTTACTAGGTAGTGTGATTATCATACAATATCAATTTTTATGGAATTTGGTTTTACCAAAACTACTTTCATTTTTTAAAAAAATATTTTTATCCTGTCTGTCCGTGTTTCCGTCCGTCCGGAAGACAAAAAGAAAATCTCAAGAACAACTTTGATGAATCATCATCAAAAATACGGTCAGGATGTAGAGACTATCAAAAGCTAAGAACTGAGTTCCTTGCTGGAGAAGACACTCAAACAGGAAATGATAGACGATTTCTAGTTTCTACGTTGATCACTACAAAATAGAAAAAACGGTACTAGATAGCAAGAATCTTTTTTTTTTTTTTTTGCGAGCGATTAACCGTCCCAAAAATACATCTCAACTCAATCCTTAAACTATCTATTAAGATCGGCTGTGATAGAAATTCACTACAACTTTCGGTTTCAATATTGTTTCTACATACAGCAAAAACGATAAGTGATAGTAAAAAGTGTTTTTTTTTTTATTTCTTTAGATTCTAAAAACTATACCCTCTAATCTATCTATTAAAACCGAAAGTCGAAGGTAGAAGTTAACCATTTCCGTTTTAATTAGGGATGGCCGGAACCGGTTCCTGTTGGAACCGGTTTCGGCTATGAACGGATCCGGTTCTAGAAGATTCGGTTCCGGAACCGGGTTTTAAGATCCAGGTCTGGAACCAGTTCCTAAGATCCAATTCCAGAACCGGATTTTCGTATCCATTTCTGGCACCGGTTCCGGAATTGGCTCTGAAAACCGAATCTCCAAGAACGGTTTTCTCGCGGAACCGGTTCAGCCGGAACCGGAAATTTGTGGTCGTCCCTAGTTTTAATGTTGATCGTTATAGAGTAAAAATGATAATAGATACCGAGAAGCTATTTATTGCAACCAATTAAGCATCCCAAGAATATGATCTATATCCACTCTAATTTTTCTACTAAAACCTGAAGCGTTAGAAATATACAACCACTTCTGATTCCAATCTTAATTGAGAAAATATCACGCAATACAAACCAAACTTCTTGATGTGGTGTACATGAAACTGCTTCTTCTTAGGTTTACAAAAAAAACTCGTTTCTTTCGATTTTCTCGAAAACTACGCATGAAGTTTACACTTAAGCACATAATATTGTTAAGGTCAATGAGATCTACAACGTTTCGTCTTTGAACATTTTTTTTAATAATATACGCTATCAATATTGTAGAATTTTGAGAGCTATTAACCTATTTATCCAGGTATGCCTAGTTTATTTGTTCACTATTTAATGGTCGTTTTTAGGACGGATGTTGTTTGAGACGTTAACTTGCAAGACTGTGTGGCGAAAACGTGCTCACTTAGGGATCGAAATCTAGAATTTGCATATAGAAAGCACTCGCAATAGGTTAAATAAACATAAATTCTGACCAAAGCAGTCACTTAGTACTAATAATATGTTACAGTTTCGGCAACATATAAGTACCTTCATCAGATATATTATCTTTTTAATTAAGGCAATGGTATATTGTCAAAATTGTCAGATATTATTAATACAAGGTGTATCAAAAAGGAATTTACAACTATAATCACATTGGTTTATTTATTTAGCTTACAGACATGGTTTTGTGTGATTTTGGAGGAAAATACATCAAGCTTTTTTTTTTTAGGTTGTACCTTAAAAAGGTTCAATGTGATTTTCATTGGTGATGTGGCACATATCCCATCTGAAGTGTCACTTGCTCTACAACGTCTTGAGACGTACTGGGACAACTTGAAGATTTCTTGTGTCTTACCGAACATCCACTTTCAATAAAACACTTATGCCATCGATAAATAGTAGGTCTACTGGGAGGATCTTTACCATATTCTGTACGAAAATTAGTTGCACAGTCGTCGCAGACTTGGATTCTTCAAACCAAAACACACAGCTAGCACGCTCGGTACCAGTAAACGTAGCCATCTTTGCTTCAGCTGTCGCTAGCGCTTGCGGTGTCCTGTTTTTGAACTAGTGTACTCATGATTCAAAACTTGATGTATTTTGCTACAAAATGACATCAAAACCATGTCTGTAAGACATGAATAAATCAATGTGAGTTTCCAAAGTTGTAAAGTCCTTTTTGATACACCCTGTATAATTAGTGTCACTTTGGTCAGATTTTCATTTCCATGTATGTCAGGCGCGTGACTAGAAGCTTTCGTTTGGAAAGATCCAAGGGGACGGGTTCCAATACTACAAGACAACGTTTATGTAGTATTGGTTTATGTAGCACGTAATATTGTATTATTCAACCCCGAAAAAGTGAAGTGTTATGTGAAACTTATATTCGCAGGAAAAAAATAATGGAAATAGAATGTTTCCATATAAGAAAAGAGAATACATATGGTCAGATCAAATCTTTCTGTTACGGGGTCAAAGGTTAGAATGTTCAATATTCAGACGCAATAGCCGTTTGGATATTTGGGAGCTTTAGTTTTCGAAAGAATCAAGGGAAAATAGTTTCGAAAAAAGAGAAATTATAAAGAGCACCATAGATAAATTGCTATTAAAATATTGTGAGCTTGAATTATGATGTTTAAAAAAAAAATCTTTTACTATGATTTTTCTATTGTCACTGACATTTTTTTTAAAAAAATGCTTGATTTACACAGAAAAATAAAATTTAGATTAGTTGTGTTTCTCTCTCTCTCCCTCTTCCTCTCTGTCTGTGTAACTTTTCTAAATCAATATATACATAGAGTTTTATAATAGATTACTTTTATCCACAGATCCTATGGAATGGACGAAAGCACATGTAAAATCATGGTTGGAGTGGGCTGAAAAGAAGCTAAAGGTGGATCGATTGGACCCTGAAAAGTTTCCAGAGACTGGTACTGAGCTATGTGAACTAAGTAAATCTGAATTCGAGGACCGTGCAGGGTCTCGTGCTGGGCGTTTACTCTTTGTTCATTTAGCGCACTTAAGGCATAGTGTCACAGGACAAGGAGACATTCCTTTGGAAGACGTTCATGTGGATGAACAAGGTAAGTACATTTCGAAGTTTTGATATTGTCCGCTACCTCCTATATATCGGAAATTTGTCATAATATACAGGGTGTCCACAAATTAAATATTAAATATACACTTTTAAAAGTTGTTGTTTGCAATATGAAGCTGCACACCAAATATAATAAAGATCTTTATTACTGAAACGTATATCTAAAGTGAAACTTTTGTACAACATTCTCAGTAGGTGTGCGTATTGCACTATTGGATGCTTTTAAGATGCTCAATCTATAATGCGTTCTTGGAGATCATCGATGGATTCGATTATGTCTTGTAAACAATACCATTGATATAGCTCCATAAAAAGAAATCGTATGAAGTGATATCGAGCAAACGAGTTGGCCATAGTAT
Organism: Thermobia domestica; assembly: GCF_964235325.1. NCBI lineage: Eukaryota > Metazoa > Arthropoda > Insecta > Zygentoma > Lepismatidae > Thermobia > Thermobia domestica. The sequence continues at coordinate 108,573,717 of NC_137460.1, forward strand.
CAGAGCACTTCGTTCGATTCAACAAATGTTTCCCATAAGACTAAATAGCCGTATGGAACTATCTTGTCTTGGAAAGGTTATCCGGTTCTATTGAAAGAGCTCTGTCTCATCTCGAAAAGGTTATTTGTTTCTATTAGGAGAACTCGGTCTCATAATGACAATTTTATCTTGTCTCATCTTTTGAGCAACACTAGAACCAACAATGTCCTGGGAAAAGCCACGAAGACGTTATTTCTGTTTATTGAGCGAACTAGTGCCACCACCATGGGACGTAAAACTCAAAAATTTCATTTCATTTCATTTCATTTAGCGCCATCACTTGCCGATGTCCCAAATTAGAAAAGCATGGCCTAACTTTGACATTTGCCAGTTAGCTTTCCTAAACAGAGAACACTTATGTACTATAGTTCTCATGCTACTAGGATAGGAAGTTGTATACATCATTCATAGACAGATGTAGCAATCATATTTGAGGAGCAGACCATGAATTTTAGGATGTGTACAATGCAAGTAAATATATAATAAAAATAAATCTTACAGTTAGATATTACAATCCAAATGTCTCTTATAACCCATTTCTGTACATGGTGTTATTGTGACTGAAGGTTACACAAGCAAACTAGAATAATTTACATTAGTTAACTTGGATACCACGTAGCTAATACTACAACTTGTAGTAAATTTAGACGACATTAACGCAAGCGAACATTTATTGACTTAAAAAAGAATTGTAATAATTGAGAAGAATAGACTATGTGACAAATACAATTATTCTTTTTAATACTAACGTTAGAATAACCCTCAGTGATTAAATTCGTTAGTAGATGGCCTCCATGGAGCATTCGAGGGAGATAACACTTTTCTCGCTGGCGTGAAATGAAGTAGGTTTCCTAAGGTTAGATATCGCTAAACATAAGCTTTTAGAATAAAGATATGTTACGCATTTTCAGTAGAAAACTAATATTGTGTATCTTCTACGAAACACTGAGCAGGTGCATAGTTCATTTACGCATAACCCAAGATATCTTGCGAGATTGGATAATCCCTTTCTATATTTTAAAGGAACAGTCTTAGTCTCTGTTGATAGTAACCATGACTTAGTCAAAATGGATTTCAACTTTGCAAATAAAGAATTTACAATTTCACCACGTAAAGTTCTAACTATGAGCGTACAGACTGTGTCGGTAATAAAGGCGATATTAAGAGTTAAGAGAAGAGAGAATGGAGAGAAGAAAGAAAAGGAGCAAAATGCCCATCCAATGATTATCAATATATTCTCCTGATACAGGGACGTATGCAGGGTTGGGTTCTAGGGGTCCGGATCCCCCCGAAATTTCGACTTGTGTGTAAATTTAGCCAATTTTAGGGGCAATTTTAGGAATTTTAATATAAAATACCTTCATATTAAGTTTGGACCCCTCCCGAAATAAATTCCTGCGTACGCTACTGTCCTGATACTTTAAACATCGTTGTCTGGGGAGAAGGCGTAACTTTCTAAAGCACACCCGAATTTTCTAGGTATTATTTACTTTAAAGGTTCTTTTAAAGTGATATTATTAATATGGCGTCAACAATTTCAAGATGGTTGTCTGAGGTATACTATATCCCGCGGTATAGTTACATGTTTGCTGTACTCCAGGTTGATGGTTGTTGGGATTGCTGCTACTTGATGGTTGTTGGGGTTTATTGCTCCTTTTTAACATCGAGATTATATTAGACGAAGGTCAAAAGCTTAACGTGAAATCTGAACTACTATTGGGAATCGAACTTGGGTTTCCGCATCGAAAGCGATAATGCTTAGGGTTGGTTCTGAGAGAAAGAGTTGAGACTGTCTCATATAGAAAACATGTTATGAAAGTGATGTCTCGTTCTGGGAAGTTTCTATTGGAAGAGCTCAGTTTCATGTTGTACTAGTCAGGAAGATTCTGTCTTGTAGTTTCACTTAAGGATTTATATCGAACAACACCACTAAATAACAATACTAAGTTTAGATTGTAATACTATGTACACACATCTGTACAGGTCCACATTTTGAAGAGGACCCATCCAATAATATTATACATTTTATAGAGTTCATAACCCGAGCTAAATATGTAATTCTTAACCATAAAGTAATGATCAAGTCAGTTTACTTCCCTTCTACGCTCTTCCGTATATTCTTGTTTTTCGATTAGTCGCTACACAACCTTAGATTAGTTCGGGTTATTGAGTTCCCAGAAACAAAAATATCAATCAGACTCTTTTCACGTTCGAAAATGTGGTAACCCTAAAAGAGCCCACACACAGGATGCTGTGAACGCGCCTTATCTACACTTTTATATCAAAATTACGAGTACAACAACATTAAAATCAAAGTACATTTTCAAAGATTTGTGAAGTCTTAGAAATCTAATGTTTGCAAGGTTTCCCTTCGTTAAATACAATGATACTGATGAAACCAGTCACACACACATACACACACACACAATGCTTCCCATCCCCTTTCTGCGCGAAAAACAAACACAGTAACATAATGACTTCTTCATAGCACAGGATACAGTGTTAACATGGGGTTTTCAATAACACGATGAGAGTGACATGAGTTTGGTTAACTAATGAAACCCTTCGAATCAGTACTGAAGTGTTACCACGAGGCTTTCCTTTTAAATTCCATCAAAATGTCTTTTCTTTCTTTTTTCTTTTTTCTTCCTTTTCTTTTTTTAAAGGCTAAAATTTCAAATATCATCCACACTTTTCAGGTTGAATTGAATCTTAAATTTTAAATTCAGTCCTATAGATTTTTAATGTACTTGAAGAATATTTATGATAGTAAAAGAATTTTAGAAAAAGCATACTGTACTGGAGAATTTGCCTATTATTATTATTATTATTATTATTATTATTATTATTATTATTATTATTATTATTATTATTATTATTATTATTATTATTATTATTATTATTATTATTATCCCCGAGGACGTATCTCTGAGCGTGCTCAATGAGGGTTGCCAGTACTTTAACCTCCTAGATACTGGGAGTTCCCCTAGGGAAATCTACTGAAATCATCACCGATTATTATTGTTATTTTACTTTAACGTCCCACGATTATATTCAAAGATTAAGGAAGACAATCATTATGATAATAAAAGATGAATCCTTAATAATATAATTTAATAGTCTATTATTATTATTATTATTATTATTATTATTATTATTATTATTATTATTATTATTATTATTATTATTATTATTATTATTATTATTATGGCCCGGATTTTTATGTGCTAAAAACTGTAAAATATTTATTTTTATGTGCTAATAAATGAAAACATATTTGCTAAAAACTGAATTTTTTTAACAAAAATAAGGAAAAGTATGGGAAAACACCTAAGATAAGAAAAATAAATACTGGTATTCACCAATAGCTCCTATTCATCAGATCTCGAAATGTCATGCGGATAGCAGTGAATTACTAGCGTCTTTTCCAAATTGACCATCGTAAAACCTGCCTATTGTCAAGGAATAATACCTTATATTGAGAAAAGGAATGTTCTATATCACACGATGTTAACCTCGCGGATTTGAAAAGGGGCATATCACGAAAATCTACACCATCAACTTCACTTATGTTTAGGCCTTCCAATACTTCAGATATTTTACAAAAGGTTTTGTAGCGAATGTTTTTCTTAAACAATTCCTTAAATTCTTTTTCTTATGACTTCAGCTTTCGAAACAGAGTCAAGAAACCGAAATTAGCAGATACGAAAGCCAAGTCACATTTCAAACCACTGTCACTTATTAAATTTTGAACAATTTCAATGGATGAAACATCGTCTAGGTTTAGTTTACTTACTACAGATACAAATTCTTCAAAATTTTCCATACAATACAGTACTGCATTAAGTCAGGTATCCCACAGCGTGATTACATGTGTTGGAGGAAGTGAAAGATAGGGATTTGTTTCTTTGAAAAGTTCAATTCTAATTGCGTTTTACAAAAAAAAAAAAAAAAAAAATATCCCATTTGACACTAACTTGTCCACTTTAGGATAAAGGGTTTGGATTTATGACAACACTATTTCTGAAGGTGGGAAATTGCTTGTAAATACGATGGATAAATTCATATAGCCTATTCTTTTCCCGATGTTAATTTCTTTCGAGAGGAAGGAAAAAGCAATTCGCTGTTAAATTTAGAATAAAATAACGGAAAATTCTTAAAAATATGTATTTATTTCAAAAATATCCAAAATATTTATTTACATACCTTTTTTTCAGAAAATATATATTTTTATGTGAAATAAAATTTTTAATTTACACTTGCAGACTCTTAATTGGGATAATAATCTTTGTTTTGGGCTTGTATGTATTTAGAAAAAAATGTTTTTACATATAAATCCGGGCCATTATTATTATTATTATTATTATTATTATTATTATTATTATTATTATTATTATTATTATTATTATTATTATTATTATTATTATTATTATTATTAACAAAGAAAGAAATCAGAATTTTAATACCTTTGACAAACTTTTCATGAAATTTCTCATTTTCCCTAGCCGAAAGATTGATTTAATATTTTTTCTGTATATCTTGGGGAAATTCCCTTCTCCTAAATTCACTTAAGCGAGAAAACCTATTCGCACAACTTCGGCAGAGTTCGTCACTATTCGCAAAGCATTTGATTCTAATTTTTCTTCCTCTCCTGTTCTGTGTTTCTCTGTTTCTTTTTTCTTTTCGCTGTGTTCCCATCATCGTTTTACCCACAATTCCCTTTCCGATTCCACCCCCGACGTCCATTCTAATTAAGTCGCGAAGCAGTTGCCTTTCGCTTATCGCTCCGGCAGACGGTGTGATTGTTATTTTGTTTGCGCTTCGCCCCAGTCAATTTATTTCCTTCCTGTAATCGCCAACACACTATTTTTCTCCACTTTTTTCCCTCACTATTCTCCCATCGTCGAACTACAACCAGAGCTGCTAACTCATCATACTTCATAAGGACTAGCATTAAGTTAAAATCTCAAAAAATAAATCGAAGTGAAGTTTAAAGGCTTGCGTTGTTTCATAAGTTGAAGGAATGATTGTTAAAGACAAACAAATGACGGTGAAACAGGAGCATGGACGAGATGATGATAGTGACTAGTAATGAAGTTCTGGAAGAGGTAACTTTAATTAGAACCGCTTCTATGCTATTTATTAACATTTTATCTATCTCCTACAATTCATATATCTCCTTAAACATATTCAGTACCTGCTTCGAGGTGGATTGTTATGGTATGACTTTTACTAAAATGTTCATATTAAGAGCATGACATACTAAAAAACAATACAAAATTTACTTTTTTTTTTTTTTTTTTTTTTTTGCTTGTTTATTCATAAGTGAAAAGAGATCATGTAACTTACCACAATCATAGATAATGTTATTCTACAACAGAAAATATGAACCTGAAGAATTTTCAGTATTACCATCCATAGAAACTACAGCGTTGCCAGAATAACAATTCCCCAAAAATCTACTGTGTGTTTCAGATGTAAAGCATCACGGGCAGTAGCCAATGGTGGGCGATATTCCGCGCGGTGTTACCGGATTGCTGACTCCCCTTTCCCTTTTCGCTCTTCTTCCAGTTGAGATTATGACATACATTGGCAACATTATTCACAATGGAAATATACTATTCCAGCAAACTCAAGAATTTTGACTCTGCATCCTAGAAGTATGGGCAACCAGGGCAAGAGTGAACACTTTTTGTAAATCAAAGAATTGCGGTGTAATGGTGACAGAGAAAAGCGTAATATGTTCTCTATATGAAAGCCTGTTATCTCTAATAACATACAGTTTAATTGCGGCAAATCTAGCAGAGGATACAGAGGAATAACATAGTTTTGACGAAGGAAAAAAATTGTACTCTTGCCCCATATGGTGGGATAAGAGTAAACAATGGTTGGGGCAACGATGTACAGTCGAATAAAAACAGAAACGTAGGCATAAACACCAAAAAACCATTGAATCATAGATATATATGTACTGGTTACATGGAACTAAGGAAGTTATAAAATACCAAACAGATTAGTGTCAAATGGAACTACCAACAAATGTTACAGTACTGTATATCATACATGCTATAATTACAAAATATGAAAATAGGAGAAATCTGTTCAACATTCATCACGAAGCACAAAAATTTTACTTGCGATGCACACAGTGGTCACACATGTATACAGACTTCCTTTGATTAAGATTGGAACATTATTCGTGAGACCACTCGTTGCATATGATACAGCAAATCCTCCTTTCACCGTTTGGTGTATCTGAAAACAATTCCCCACTGAATTGGCTGGGAGTACCCATGAGTGTAGACGACTTTGATGCGAATTTCTAGCTTCTTTGTATTCCCGTGCGACATGACATATGCTCAACAACTTGGGTTGCGAAAGTCTAAACGATAATGCAAACGTTTTTTTAATAGTCTATAGCCGCCAACTTCTGTCTTACCTCTGCAAATGTTTTTTACTCAATGTTACATGTTGGCTCCTACATTTTCTTTACCCAACTTTAAAACAAGTGGCAAGTGTGAACGTTCACACTTGTCCCGTACACTCTTGCCCCGTTTCAGGTATCTTCCAATAATTGTCTGCCATCTCCCGCCAGAGCACTTTTTTTTTCGTACCACTGATAAGAAATACGAACTTATACAGCTTTTCCAGGTAATATTTCCAATCCTGGAACTTAAACTGAAAGTACATTATAAACTGTGACACTTACCTACGAATCTTTTACTTTTTTCCTTTTGCAACAAACTTTCTACTCTGCTGCTCTTCACACTGCACGCACACGGCTCTTCTCCTTTTCCGTTCTGACATGTGTCATGCCGAACTAATTTTCAATATTCGCTTGTTTACCGACGTTGCCACTTCTTCGTCAATAGCATTTTCACTATTGCCCCAGCGTTCACTCTTGGCCTGGTTACCCATATATAAATATATAGCAACTAAATTACTTACCTATTAACTTTTCCAGTGGAAATGCTAAACACTCGTCTTCAACACTACTTTCACTATCGTCTATGTCAGTTAATATTTCGTCATAGTCTGAATCTGAGTCTTGTAAATTTATTATCATGGGTTAAAAAAAAAATTGTAAACAGAAAATAATAATTCTTCGATTTTACTTCGTAGCACTTTTTAAAAAAATAGAAAAAAAGAAAACTCTGCACTTGTACCCGGTTTGCTTGAAAACATTGTCAACTATAATTTTGGAGAACAAACGAACTACCACGAAAGAAAGCAACCCGGACACTGATGAATTCTGTTTATGCTAGAAGAGAAGTTACGTTCCTACACAACTAGCCCCTTTCAGTTTTCGTAACAAGTCACACTCTTGGGCTTGGTGTAGTTGTCACAAAAGCAATCCGTCTGATTCCTAAGCAACTCGATATACTCGAGTTTGTTTTGGGTTACGATAATTTCTGACACCATTCAGACACCTGGTGCTTTTGAATCCCTTGTAGAGGAGAAAAGAGGGAATAAAAGTCGCACATAATATGGTAGTGAAACGCGAAAGAAAAAAGAAACAGAAAACATACTGCGTTTCTTCTGTTGAATAAGGAAGAATCTATTCAACACGGGGGAAAAGGGGGGCCCTGTCTTTCCAAACTATTTCCAACTCCAAAATGAAGTTCGTCTGGTATATGTTTAATACATTTATTTAATAGTGCAAACGAGGGACGTTTATAATAAAATATGAAATTAAGAAAAATCAAACATCATCAATACGGTTTCCGTACCTAATTAAAACAACTAAAATTAATCATATGCTTTATATTCTCATTTCCCTAACTGGGCTCACACCGTATGAACTCACTACTATATTATTGCATAATAATATTTGAGTTGATATTTTTTCGATTTTTTTCCTTTACTATTTTAACCCACATAAACACAGAGTCAGATAAACAGACTGCTATAAACAGCATTTTTTTTCTTATGAATAGCTTATTGATTCATCTCCTACAATCCGGTTTTCAACTTCAGTACTGCCAAGATCCGTCTTTTGATACGGTAGCATCGTGAAAATATAATATGTATAGTATGTATGGTGAGTTAAAATGCTTTCATATTCTGAAAGAGATCATTTTTTCTCTTTTAAATGTGTAAAAAAGCTTCCCTCCCCCTGAAAGTAATGTTCTCCTAGAACAACCTGCTGGTTACACCCCTGATTATCCTGTAATAAAAGTTGACTTCTATTTAGAAATTGAAGAAAAATCCACTGGAAGTTAAACGCGGGACTCATCGCTCGTTTTACTAATTGTTTTATATGGAAACCTTTAAAAGCGTGTATCATGACAACCAGTTGACATAAAAAGCTGTAGTTTTCACGAATGTGTTAGTAATTCTTTTCTCTACTTCGTAAAGTGAGCAGTTGATGTGCTAATACAATACAGTATTTCTAATAAGCGCCTCTGGTATTGTCAAGATTCTCAGGAAAGCGAGAAGTCAGCGTGCAGAACTGCTTGTCGCGAATTGTCAACACCGCCCAAAGCCAATTGGATGTCGCGTGAAGCCAACTCAAGGCCATGCCGCTTGTCATTTGAAACACACAATAAGTTAAGGTAGCGACTAGAGGAACGAACTCAACTACATCTGATTACGTATCATGTTGTTTTAGTATCCCGTAAACTACTTTTTAAGTAACATTAATAATAAAATTTCCCATGGTCATCAGCGCCATTAATAAGTATATTTAGAAAATAAAATCTTGAGTAGTACACAGCATATAGATTTAATCACGAAAAGAAGCACTTCTCCCATAACTACTCCGTTTAAGTCGAAGTAGGTATGCAACGCCTGGAATTATGCAACCCATTTCTGCATCTGTGTTTGATAGTGTATCACTTCTAGGAGTAAGGACGGTGCCGGTGGCCTGCTTCTACAAAGGCGAAATAGTGTGGTGGGAATGGAATTATATTATGAGAGTGCATGTCTGCCAATTACATCGGATTCAGGAGCCTGTCCTCCATAAGCTCGGTCATACACAAAGAACGTAAAACACGAAATATCAAAAAGCAACTCCTGGCGTAAAATTAAGTGTAAGTGTACCTATTAGTTAGATTTTGGTTTTGCATCTTCTGGTAAACAGTGCGACTGATTTTAGCAAATTTTATACAGCCATTATTATTATTATTATTATTATTATTATTATTATTATTATTATTATTAGTAGTAGTAGTAGTAGTAGTAGTAGTAGTAGTAGTAGTAGTAGTAGTAGTAGTAGTAGTAGTAGTAGTAGTAGTAGTAGTAGTAGTAGTAGTAAAGAGGACAGTAGATAGGTGTGTCTATTGCTGCGAAAACAGTAGAGTACTAAAGTATGAAGATCATTGGATGAAAATTGCAAGACCGTTGGGTAAACACTTAACAAGCGAGAGAGAGAGCGAATATGAGAGAAGGCAAAAGTATATCTAAATTCGGTGGTCATATCAATAAAGACATGACTCACACGTTGAAAAGTGACTTAAAACTGTATGCGCTACATATAGAAGTGAAACAGGTTGAGCAACTTAAACCCTGGTCTTTTAGTCTTACTCATAAACAACTATTTCATTTCATTGAATTCCTTTCTAAGGTTCAAGTATTGAGTGGCGCCAGTGACTTTTGTGTAGAAATCACGTTGCCCACCTACATAGGTGTAACACAGTATACACATGGTGAAATTAGAGCTCCTTTCCTTATATTGAATTATATTGTATTTTCTATGTTCATTACTTAGTTGGTTGGCCAATATTTAATAGTGACGTTATGGATCAGTAAATGTTGAGTATCGTGGTGAATTAATGAACGATAAATTAAACTAAAAGCTGACTGTAAAATACAAGACGGAACGTCCAATCAGATGATTCATTGTTTGTGTGTATTTAAGGTGTTTGGTTCTCGTACTTATCCTGTATGCGTGTGTGTTCGTCCGTCTAGAAAACAAACAAACAAACAAAAGTATGCCACCTACCCGTGAGGTAAAACATTTCGAAGAGCTACTTGATGGATCACTATCAATTTTTGCCATGGTGTACAGGATCCAAAATTTAGAATCGACCTTGTCGTTGGAGGTGATCTATCCACCGGAAGTGGTAGAAAGCAACTATTTCCGGTTTTAACATTGATCGGTATATAGTAAAAATGGTAATAGAAAGCGTGTAGCTGTTATCTGTAATCAATTAAACGTCCCAAGAATATATTCCATATTCACGTTTAACTTCTTTACTAAAACGAAAGTAGCAGAAATCTAGTACCATTTCCGGTTTCAATATTAATTAAGAAAAATATGATACCATGCCATACACACCAAACTCCTTCACGTGGTGTACGTCTACATGTGGCACGGTACCTGCTTATTTCTTGGTTTCCAACTCATAGATTCCTAATTCCTTGCATTGCTGTATGAACGTTGAAAATGCTGTACTTCTATCTGGAGTCAAACCAGAAACCACGTGTATTTAAAAACGCTCATGCTAAATTCGAAAGAAAAAAAAACTACACAGAGAAAAACACATTTGTGATATACGTAAAAACGTAGGTTACAAATGTAAATCTTGTAGTTTTTGGACTTAACCTACAAGAATAGGTGGTATCCTCCGGCAAACATATAACTGAAATCGTATGTTTTATAATACCTTCCGCACAGGTCTGTGTGTTTTATTTATTCGTACTTTCCGTATAAAAAAAAGAAATGTGTATATATATATATAAGGGGCCAGGATCTCACATACAGGTAGACGTATATAATATATAACTGATATATATATATAACATACGGTTACGTATATAATATAATGGATGTTAGACATCCTGCAGCGACATGGTGTAACAACTAAACGGGAAAAAGGCAGTCCGTATGTAGCATATAGATAACGTATGCTCAATAGTATCGATTTCCATAGTAAACTTATGGATTCCGTATATTTGTACAATATACGTCTTTCCGGATAACGGATTTTTCTCAGTGTAGTAAGTAAATATTAATAGTTAGAGAAATAATGACCTTACACTTATTTATTACAATGCTTCTCATATAATCACTCGTATTTATGTGTAAAATATAGCTATAGTTGCAATTTAAACTCATTTTGCATGCTAGATGTTAAGACTAGAAGAAGCCTTATCTACTACCTAAACATGGCTTAAAATTTTAGCACAATACAGTTTTAAAATAAGAGAGAAATAGTGAAACAAAAACATCGTATGGCATCCGTAGTTTTATGTACCACGATTAGGCACTAAGGAAGACGAGTAAGTAAGGAAAGTTAATTTATATGAAAGAATTGGTAGAATGAGAGTGTTGGAGGAGATTTTGAGAAATTCGAGAAAACTCACCTACACGATGTTCTCTTAAAAAAATGTCTGAGATCCAACTACGGGCTCTTCACAGCGGAAGACAGCACTATAGAGTGAGCCACCGTATCTTAAAATGACATGGTGGCGAAAACTTGTATGGAGCGAAGCATATAGGCTATCAATTTAGAAACGGCCTAAAATCTCCCCTCGTTTTGATTTCGGTTAGTAAGAAAACCCGTTAGTTGGCAACTGTAGCGTACGTTGTTCTTGATTCCTTATCTCACAAAGGGTTTGAGGTAAAAGCGAGAGAACAGAGACTTTCTGGTGGAAGAAACATTCAATCGTACATTTGCAACATAAATGCCCACTTATCACTTCGGTCAGTAGAAAGGGCAAGTGGAAAGAGAAAGAGAATAAAACACGAAAGAGGAAGGAAGAAAGTAGTGGACAGTCGGAGAAGAAAGAGAAGTACGTGCGATACTACATAAAATCTTTTGAATGAAAATTCATTTACGTGCCTCAGCACATTGAATACACCATTTTCCCTCCTCTTTCCTCTTCCCTTAACTCCTGCAATGGTCACTGAAAAGGATTCTGGATCGAAGCCACTAAATGGCCCCGGAATTTTCCGGGCTTGACCCCGAGCTTCCGTCCTCTGACCCTAACACCACTACATCTTTCGTTACTAGCCAACAATGTTGCCAGGCTGAAGTTTAAAAAAAATATTTTTTGTTCACATCACCCACACACGAAAATGTGACTAGCTTATTAGGTACGCACTTTTTCTTTCTTTTTTTTTTCCCTCTGCATTTGTAACTTTACACTTCCTGGATATGGCACTAAATTTAATAAAATTAGTTATTCTCGTATTTACTTGATTAGTATCCTTTATTTGTCGATATTTCACACTTTCACTCTTGAGTTTATATAGCTTTGCACCCTATCTTCCTGTCAGTTTAATGCATTTTTAAAATATGTATATTAAGTATAGGTAGTAGTAAACCAAAGTAGGCATGTGAAGTATATGAAAAGTAAATGTATCTTTAAACATTGTATTTTAAGATAAATACAATATTTATTGCTATTGTTGGGTAGAAACGCTGCAATACTGTATTACTTCAAACAAATGCTCGTTCATATTGTTATTAAATATTGTTTAAGAGATCCTGGGACTAATTATTATTATTATTATTATTATTATTATTATTATTATTATTATTATTATTATTATTTTAAGGTTTGGCCCTGGAAATGTTTCTTCCACTTCCACATTTCTCCATCTTGAGCTTCCTCTTTTAACTTCCAATATTTTCTTCTATTTTTCAAATCATCGATCACTTGTGTTCTTCTTCTTCCTATTTCTCGCTTTCCTTTCATCTTTCCTTCTAAGGAGGTATGAAGAAGAAAATTTCTTTGCGAGATGTGTCCGATCCAATTGATCTTCCTACGAAGGATAGTGGCTTAAAGAGTTCTCTTATCTCTTATTTGTTTTAAAACATCTTCGTTTGTTACGGTCTCTGTCCATTTTTTTCTCCTCCATCTTCTTCCGAAACTACATTTCAAAGCTCTCTAAATATTTTTTCTCTAACTCCCTTAATGTCCAAGTCTCTGAACCATACAATCCCATGGTTCATATACGTATAGCACTTGACCAACTTCTTCCTTAGTCCAATATTAAACCTGCTAGTTAAGAATGATCTTTTCTTGTTGAATGCTTCTTTGGCTATAGCAATTCTTGACCCGATCTTGTTGGTACAGTAAGCGTCTCTCGTCAAAATACTTCCCAGATACTTGAAATTATAGAATTTTTCAAGTTCTCTTTGTTCTCTCGGAATATTCACATGTCCTTCAATTTGTCGATATTAGTTTCCATTCTATTGATAATAACCGTATCATCTGCATACCTTATCTTGTTAGTGATCTGCCTCCCAATCTTGAAGTCTCCAATTCCCATTAATGCTTCCTTCATTAAACATGAAAAAACAAAAAAAAATGTGTTTTATAGTGGAAACGAAATGTGCAAAAGTTTCAGAACTTGTTCGTTATTGTTATCGTTAAGTGAATTTGCTATAATATTCACTACTTGTCCTTCAAAAATAATAACACAAAACAACAACTCTCACAACAGCTTTGAGTATAGAAATATAAGATAATCACAACTACTTAGTTAAATGATACGGAAATACTGATTTCTTTTAGGTGCGAGCTCGAATCACTTTTCCACACAACCGAGAATCAAACCACCACATGCGTAAGGTATATGAGAGACCCATGCGTAATGCCAGTCCCAAGCTTCATCCGTTTCCATTAATAAAAGTCTACTCGTGCGTAGGATTGAACGTGTTATAATCATTTTCAACACCCAGGCTCATGAGAGGTGGCTCTAATATGAGATTCGAATTGTGCTGGAAATCGAATTCTCCAGCACTAAAAGTCATTGTGATTAACAAATTTTTAGCTAGACTGCAGCTGTTTCTAATTTGTTGATTTACAACATTTACGGTAAAAGAGCTAGGGCCGGTCATGTACTACTGCAGTCCAGCTTCCTTGGGGAGGTGTTGGGGCAAGATACTGAGATGGAGAACGGTCTTTTCAGCGATGGTTGTTGATCTCTCATGATAGTCTACAGCCCCCAGCTGCATTGGATTCAATCCTAGCTCGTAGTTTGGAACCCTGTAAAGAGTGAGTCCCCTCCTTTATAACTTTGCTGTTGCATAAAGATGAAAATTCAAAATTCATAAAACAGTGTTCATCTATTTGGAGCTGAACATTTCTTTCCAGTCTCTAGGTTAGGCCTATAGTTTTACATGAAAGTCATTGGCGTAAATAAAATTAAGGTAATGGAGGGGGTGTAAGGATAGACTATAACATTTGTAAACGTTGAGGAGTTTAGGGTCAGATTCATAGGTGGTTAGTTAAGTTCCGTAGTTAGTTAAGTATTTTGAATTCTTAATGCTTGATTATAATTTGAATTAATTAGTACATCGCAGCTATTTATACCTTAGGTTCCACGAGAAAATTGCAAGTTAAAACAAAGGAAGAAAAGAGATAGTAATAAAAATAAGTATCGATAAATTAACTAGTTACAGCGAAATAACCCGTGTAGAAGAAAAATTACTTTATTCATTACTACTATATACAGAAGTTTGATTAATATTTCCTGGAATTAACCTGCCCTTCTTCTAAGATTGTTTTGGTTACTTCTTTGATTGTAAAATCGTAAATGTTAGATATTTATCTTACAAAATTCGAGTATGTGTATCTTATCTAGGTATCGGCAAATTATTTCTGATTACAGGAAAACTCAGGCTTGAACTCCGTTGTGGCTCTCTCGTTAGCGTGGAGGCGCGATAGACTCGGATTCGATTATCGGTTGTAAGAACCCGTTATTATTTCAGATTTTTTCCGGGGGAATTTGAATAAATGGGGAGTAAAAATTAAGTGTTACTTTTAAAATACTGGTAACTCTGGTTGAGCATGATGAGAGAACCGGGAGATATTCTTACCCAGGGCCACTCCCTGAAATCATCACTGGCGGGAATTCATGTGTTTCTGATCTGATCCTATGTTGTAGTCTTTCTATTTCTAGTATGCCCTGTTGGCGCTGCTGTCGATGTGTGTTTTCCTGTACCTCCCTCGAAAAACTAGGGACAAGTTGCTTTGGCCGAGTTTTTCAATAGTTCAATGTGGATAGGGTTGGCACATTGACGGACTTCGTTGTGCTCTGTCTTGTTAACCATTCAAAGTAGCTACGATCTTCACTCACCAAGACCAAACGACTGAATGACCGATTGGCAACACAGTTTAGGTTATTCACTTCTTTCCCAAAAACAAAGATGATTTCCTCCTCAAGAGAGCGGAGGGGGTGGGGACGAAGTATGTTTCACATATTTTCCGAGGGCACTCTTGAAATAGAAAAGCTCTAGCCTGTAGACCCAAGTCTTATATATCTAACCTTGGCGCTGAAGGGGACGTTAAACTCGAAACCAACCAAAATTTAGACTTGAGCTGATCAAGACTCTTCTTGCCTTATGCCACACCCAGCTGATGCGAAAGTTGCAGTGACAACAGATCTGCCACTTGCAATGCATTTGTTCTAGGCATTTTTTCTTATACCACCCTGCTGAACCATGATTTTCTCTGTGTGTTTTCTGTGAAAAAACACCTGGGCCATTAATTGAAAAATAATGAATATGTGATATCATTCTTTTAATAATTTACAATCTAATAGAACAAATTATGTGCGTGCAGTGAGCCTGCATATGGATATTAAATTTCCCGAAATTTTAGGCAGCTCGCTAATGTTGTAATTGCAACTTACGGAAATTCTTTGAATTCGGGCAACCCTGCAGCTGTCTGATAGTCGAATTTTCCAGGACGCTAATTTTATTTCCGCCAAATCGTAAAGAGCAGTTGATCTAGTCATCGGGAGAGGAAGGGGTGGCAAGTGGACACTCTCTGAACTTGGTCGCCCCTTCTACCCAAACTTTGCTTCTTTCAATCTTTATTTCGAAATAGGACCTGTTTATATTCTGTAAATGTGCTCCTCTTTCTTTTCCCCCTCCCTATATTTTCTGGTGAATAATGGGTAAATGCAACCGGAACCTGTTACAGGTCTCTTGGGGAAATCCGGCTTCATTTTCCTCCAATCAAAGGCTACGATCTCTTATAAAGCTGACCATGAAGGTTCTGAATACAAAAATATTCTGATAAACAGCTGGGAAATAGTGAGTGTGGGAGAGCGAAGGGAGGGAGATCTGCCAAGGGTATGTTTAGAAGTCAGGATAAGTGATTTTGTGAGCTAGGCAATCAACACCATATTTATCACAGATATGGAGTTAATACGATGCGCAATAAGAGCAACTGAACTGGAACAAGAGGGTACCATACTATAATCGTCTATACATACATACATATATATATATATATATATATATTGCTTAATTGGGATCGTGGCAAGTCTTATGCGAGAGTAGGTATAATAAGGAATTGGGGATGCACTGATGAACTAACATTTGAGCGAATTAAATGAACAGATTCAAATTTATACCTTTTAATATACGAATTTATTCCCTTCCTATTGATAAATGAGTCTATTGGCCTAGGATGAAAGTTATATCATACTCAGAGAGACCTTGTGTACATACCTCTTTTCCTGTCCATACCGGGCCCACTACTTCTCCTTTCGTTGGATGTCTTTTCACTTCTAATCACAAAGACGACGGACCGAGGTTCTAACCAGAATCATCCGTAGCCTTCCTGTAGTCTGGATTTTATTCAGAAGTCACTTCCTAGGTTCAATTCAGCAGTTTTCTATCATTGAACCCGGCAGTACACTAAAGAATGCGGAATCCAGACAGGGTGGTATGATCAGGACAGAGCAATGTACTCAAAGAAAATACTGTAAAACTTCAATAGATCGTTCTCTCCAAGTATGATACAAACATTCTCCCGGTGGCCATCGAATACCAACCGTATTCGAGTTTCATGTATAACAAGAAAATAAAATAAATAAAATGTACACAGAATAAGAAATATCACTACAAAGTTCAATGTTTAAGAGAAAATAAATGAATGGCGTCCATGGTCTGAATTGATAGTTCGCAGACATACTATTGCTATACAGTCTATGCAGATGTAAGAAAACTGAATTGAAATGTTAATATACACTGTCTTGCTGAAGCATGGCATCACTGAATTAATTTTAAAAAGAAAATATAATAATCACAAAGTAGTAATAATAATTATCACCATCACCAAATATCACATAACACTGTCACACTAATGTTTCAATCACAGAGAGCAGGAATAATGTTATCTCTGTCCACTATTAAGAACACAAGGATGAGTTCTAAAAACTTCATTAGGTTGGTGGTATTCATGAAAGTTCATAAATACGTTTTTTACCACAATTGATGGAAACCAGTCTGTGTTGTTACCAAAGATCTTATTCACGAGCACACCGGTCGATATTAGCGCAGTCTATGGTGAGTGAACACAAGACGTTATGCAGTGATGATAATTCTTAAATATGATAATCACATATAAATCTAACAAAGATATACATAGTTCCATAACTATCTCTTGGGCCAAAAGGGCATCGGAGTATGCACCACAAAGAGCTCTCAAAGTACACACAACTCTCACCGTTAGGCCAAATAAACTTTATGACACTTGATTAAGATGAGCGAGAGAATAAATTTCAGAGTATGCCTTATTAATTATTACTTTAGGTTCTAAATAATCTTCGTATATAGAAAGGGGTGGAGGAAGGCATGGCAATGGAGAATCTTGGTTTGTTATAGGAAAAGAATCCGTTGTTGTTTTAATTACTGGCTGAGATATCGTTGGTTTAGGACGAGGTGATTGAACTGTTTTCGTTTTGCAAGAGCAACAGAGATTTCTCAAGCAAAATCGAAAAGTAGAGAGAAGGAGGAATGCAAAAAGAAGGAACAGTAGTACTGACCAAGAAATTGTGGAATAGTGGTACACTGTAGGAATATGAAATAATGCTTGGTAGTGGTTTCAAATAAATGCCAGAAATAACTTGCATATGCTGAGTAGCGGTTAGAGATGATAAGCTTACGATCATCAAAATAAGACGGAAAGATCGCAAGATCAATCCGCTTTCCTGTGCACCTGTAAGCAAACAAAAAGAAAACGAAAATCAACTTCCATGCATTCAGTAGAGAAACAAAAATACAAAACATGCACGAATAGATGCTATCAATGAAGACGAATAATAGATACGAATTATACGTGAACGTACTACTGGAAGTACTCCCAATAGATCCTTTCTTTTCTAAATATAACTAGTAATGCAATAGAAATAAAACAATAGTAAACAACGTCCCTGGTACCTAACAAAAGGACAAACTAATACTTCTATTATTCTACATTAAAATAGCATCATTATTACCCGTACATATACTCATTTTTCCTGTCTTACATCTTGAATTACAGCTAACCTGTAATCGAACGATAAAATCAAAATAAATAAGACTTCAAACATGATACAAAACAAAACCCACTGATTATCATCATACGCTAACTCAGCTTAATCGAAATACAAAAAAGAAAAAGAAAAAATCGGAAGCAAATGAGAATGTTGTACTTTGATTACAGCATAAATATACAGACGTTCAACGATAAAACGACCTACGGAAACAAAACAATAAAAGAAAACTCAGCAAACGTAAAGATGTCAGGAGTATAACCTATTGACCACGTTCTGCTAAGAGAACGCTGAAACAACAAATTAAAATATGTAATCTCTAATTGTAAAAAAAAGATCTCTAAATCGCGAAAGATGTTACGGTTTAAACGTGGATTCCCCCCTCCTATATCTAACCAAAGAATAGAAAAGATGATTCTAAATAGGTTAAAAGAAGGAATAACACTCTCCATTACAGTATAGAAGAATGAAAGGACGATTTGTGTTTCTACAAATCGTAGCTTGGCCATCGGGGTGAGATATTGACAAACTGGAACACACAGGCGCCCACCACTCGCCCATGTTACTGTAATGAACAGCGTTATTGGAGACCACCACCTGTGTTAGTGCCTAATCTAATTTTTTATTCCCTTTAGTGTTATTTACTCTGTCTTTTTGTTTAACAATCACACAAGTGTCTTCATATGTTTCTGAAGGAGTCTCTCTGATCTTCGAAGATTAGGGCCATCACCGGTTTTATGTTGTTCATGGTCCGGATGTTCATCATGTTTCGTGATTCGAGATGTCTCCTTATCCTCGGATTGTATTTTTTGTCGCCCAAAATCCTGTTGTTTAATTTTCTTCCTGTTTTCAGATTCTTGTCCTTCCTTTTCTTCTACTTCTGCTTTGTTATTATCTCCCTCCTCCTCCTCTTCTTCTTCCTTTTCTTCTGGAAAGAATTTCTTCAATCTGGACACAGTAATGGAATCTTCCACAAGTTTACCACGTGGAGAATAATACTGCACGATATAACTATTCTCATCATTCTTCTTAGTTATTATACCAGTGCCTCTGTATATTTGACTGAAAAATTTCGATTTTCCTGGTTTCGGGTTTACGTCCAGAATTAAGACTGTCTCCCCAACTGAAAATTGTGGGTGCGACGTTTTGGCGTCAGATACTTTCTTCTGACATTCAAATTTCTTGCAAAGATTCATATATGCTTCACGGCGCGCTTCTTCAATCTTCTTTAGTCGAACTTCATTAGATTGAAACTGAACAGGTACAGACATGGTATTATCCACTGGCAGTGATGGATTAAAGCCCATTAAAAGATAAGCAGGGGAAAACTTCATTCCAGAATGGACGGCAGTATTATAAGAAAATGTGATGGATTGAACATAATCAGACCAATTTTCTTGCTTATCATACACATACGCTTTGAGAAGCATAGAAATTGTTTGTATAGCTTTCTCAACAACACCAATTCTAAAGTGCGCCATTGTATCTGCAAATTTCAAAGTAACCCCCAGCCGTTGAGTCAGCTCCTTAAACAACGCAGACTTGAAACTTGAAGCTCTGTCTAATCTGAGAAATTTAGGTGTGCCGTACCTTAGAAAAACATGATTCACTAAAGCATCCGCCACTGATTCTGCATCTACTTTCTCCAATGTTGTGGTCACCAAAAATCTGGTTGTATCATCAATTATCAAAAAAAGATAACGATGTTTATTTTTGTCTAGTACAGTCGGCCCGTAAATGTCACAAGTGATCGAAGTGAATGGTACAGGACTGTTCTCACACATTTGTAATGTGTGGGGCTTTTTCCCATATATTGGACGCACAAGTTGACAAGTTATACATGATCGTACTTTAGAATACACATATCTCTTTAAATCATGAAAATAATATCGACGCCTCATATTCTCATAAACTTTGAGTGCACTCATATGGGCCCCGCCGTGTGGAGAAACATGATACTGTTCAAAAACATGTTTACGTAAACACAAGGGAACACAAATCAAATATACAATTTCTTCACCAATTTTCTGCCTGCGCATAAGTATACCATTTTTCAAAGAGAAATGATAGGCTGCCCGTTGAATTTTCGGTTCCACTTCACTACATAATCCATCCGTTTCTAACACTCGTATAATTTGAGATAGGTAACTATCTTTTCTCTGACAGATAGAAATGTCGAAATTTTCGTCTTTAAGAAAATAAAGCCTATTTTCTATATCAACTGCATTATCCTCCTCTGTTGGCTCATTTACAGGGTTTCTTGACAATGCATCCGCTATTTTATTGGATACGCCCTTACGGTGCAAAATGACAAAATTATAGTCTTGAAAGAAATTACTCAAACGAGCTAGCTTGCCTGTAAGATTCTTGGATGTTTGTAAGTAGCTTAAACTAGCATTATCGGTGATAACAGTAAATTTCTTACATCCCAACAAAAAGAATCTAAAAACACGAAATGCATAAGCAGCAGCAGCAATTTCTAGAGACATAACATCATAGTTTTTCTCCTGTGGTCTAAGACTTCTACTGCAAAATACAACTGGGTGTATTTCATTATTCTCATCTTCTTGTAATAAACAAGCACCAAGCCCGTCATAAGCTGCATCTACATGTAAAAAGGTCTTACGCGTCGTGTGAAAGGGCGCTAAAACAGGCGCAGATGCAATGCACTTTTTCAACATTTGAAAACTTTTTTCACATTGCTCGTCCCAATGAAATTTCGCTCGTTTTTTCAACAATCCCTGAAGAGGTAATGTTATGTTACTATAATTCCTTATGTGTTTTCGTAAGTATCCAGTAAGCCCTAAAAATGACTTCACTTTTTTAACTGTTGTAGGACGAGGAAAATCTTTCACAGCATTAAGTAAATGCGGCGCAATTTGTATACCACGTTCGGATACAAGATGTCCCAAAATCAACGCTTCATTATAAAATAATTGAGTTTTCTTAACTCCTAATCTCACATTAGCTCTACGAAGTCTCTTAAATACTTCTTCCATTGTATTGAGCATAGAGGAAAAGTCTTTAGAATAAAATATGAAATCGTCCACAAACGTGGAGAGTTCAGAGGCTGAAATACCTGCAGTTATCATAGCTACTAAGCGACACATCACTGAGGAAGAAATACACAATCCCTGGGGCATACAATTGTACTCCCAACTACCAATATTAGGAATGCTAAAAGCTGTTTTAGGTTTAGAATTCTCCGTCAGTTCAATGTTAAAAAATCCAGAATTTAAATCAAGAACACTGAACCACTTGCAACCTGCTAAATTCGTAAATATTTGCTCCATGGATGGTATTGCAAAATTCTCATTTTTTCGCACAATCCGATTCAAAAATCGAAAATCAGATATAAATCTATAACCCCCTTGAGGTTTCTTTACAAGAAGAACAGGATTATTAAATCCTGAAGACCTAGACTTACGTATCACACCCTGAGATTCTAATTTTTCTAATTCATCTCTCATTTGATCTACCAAGTGCAATGGAACAGGATACTGCTTTACATTAACAATAGTATCATCAGTAGGAATATCACACTTAATAAGACTAGTAACACCTGTACAAGTTTGATCCCAAGAAAATGTATCGCTGTATTTAAAAATTAAGTTTAAAATTGTGTCCTTTTGAGACTGAGACAAAGCCGGATTCACATTTAACAAAGAAGGATTATAGCGCTCTTGGTGATACTCTATACGCTTTCTAAGGTCATCTTTTTCAGTTTCACTTAACTCACTTTCCCAGTCTAGTGCCTTTTCGCCTTCTCCATCTTCCTCAAATATTTTACAAACAACGTCACAAGACGATGCATAACCAATAACTGTATTCTTCTTTAAAACTACATTGTGAGGATTTGGATTTATAATGGGAATCAGTCTATTCTGATTCGGCAACAATGCATTGGGAATAAAAATATTGCGCTTTAACAACAAATCTACGTTTGGTTCAAAACACGAATATTCCTCTACATTCTGAACATTTACTAAGTCTATAGGAACAAAAGTACGTGTGTGAGGCAAAAGTTTTGTTTTGACCTTTAATACTAATTGAGGCTGTCCTTGTATATTGACTTTTGACAAAATACTATCTGGCAAAACATACTGTATTTTCTGAGAATTTGTAAAATTTGATTTGGGAGGTTTACCATATCTATACAATGTCAATGTCAAGTCGGAAAAGGAAATAGAGGCATTTTGATGACTTAGAAAATCAATGCCCAATAAAGGTTTAGAATTCAAAGGTATAATTCTAAAACAATGTACGTAAGACTTATTTCCTAGGAAAATTTTCAAAAATATTACTTCCTTTGAAATAATTTTAGCACCAGACACCCCTATGAGATTGCTAGTAATTTTTACACGTTTCACGTTTTCTGGAATCAAATGCTCAGGCCAAACCGAAATCATGGCTGCAGTATCAATTACTAAATCCTGTTGCATTCCATTAACTTTAGCTGTAATAAGACATAACCTTGATTCTACTCTTATGGGGATTTGATGCTTTTGAATATCTACCAGATCCCCCCTTCGATCCGTAGATGATTCTAGTTTAAATTTTGCTTAGGAGCTCGACAAAATCTAGCAATGTGGTTTATTCCTTTGCAAGCCCTACATATTATAGGTTTGTACGAATCAGAATTATTTTGACCTGTGTTCTGGTTACTGGCTGAACTACCCTGTGCTTCGTTCTCCCGGTTAAAATAATTCTGAGTTTGCGGCTTTTTCTTCTTGTAATTATTGTTATATTTTCTCTTATCCTTCATGGATGATTCCAGAGCTAACACAAGATTCTGCATATTTTCGCACACTTTCTCAATATCAGTTTGGGAATTAGAGGTGCTAACCTCACCCTTACTCGTCTCATTATGGCTTTGAGCTAAAGCTTGTTTAACCTCCCCTAATTCTTTAGAAAGTTTCTGTATTTCATTGTTATGAAAAGAATTTGGAGCTAGTACTGGCGGTTGATAAGTAGGTGGTAAATGATACGAAGAAAGAAGTGAAGAATCATATTGCATCTGCGGAAAGGAATGAGAATTTCCTTGTACATGAGGGAACATTGGTGTCTGACCAGACATCCAAGAGCTACCAGGAAAATTGTAAGGTATTCCCTGCGGAATGAAGGGATTTTGTGCATAAGCATTAATTTCTTGCTGTTCTTCCTTAATACGTTCACTTAACATTGTTTCTTTGCGATCTACACTGTTCAACTGCTTTATTAATTCGTCCACTGAGCCAAAATGCTTGTCGGCAACTACACTCATGTACTTGGACCTAAGACCGTCTATAATATACATAATTGTCTGCTGAACGGTAGCAGTGGGTAAATACAACGCGACTAATCTGGCTTTTCGAATGGCATACATTTGTGGAGATTCACTAATAGATTGCTTAGCCCTACGTAACGTGTCTTCTACAGTTAAAGGCGAAGATATGCCTCTAAAGGTGGAAATCATGTCTTTCTTTACATCGTCATAAGATTTCCCATCATATGTACTTTCCTTCTTATAATTTAAGAACCAATCAAAAGCTAAATCTGTCAAACAAGTAGGCAAAACCTCTTTTAGCTTGTCATTATTCCACTTATAATATCTTCCGGCGTTTTCTAACTGTTCAAAAAATAAATCTACTTTATGAGACTCATAACCTGTATAAGACGGAATTTTCACTAACTGTCCTATACACTCCATAAAATTATTCCGATTTTCACTAGTCATTTTGCTACGTTGTGATTCTAATTGTCTACGAAGTTGCCCCCTCGTACGTACGCCACTAAAGACCTCCGTGGTTATTGAAACAGAATATTCCGCTAATACACACAAAAGGAAGTTTCAACTCAGCATATTCATAATAGCGTTGGCAAACGAGGCCTTTAACACAAAGCAAGAGAAGAATTCATTACTACGCATACAAGAAAGAAAAAAAAAGGAAAGGAAAAAAGACAACGAATTATTACTCGAAAGCAACACGACATACGAGACAGTTGAAACAGCAGATGCTGATTCGTCAAAAACAAAAGAAAATAAGAATAATCTATACAACAACCTTCACAATGCCAATCATGAAATGGATTCTAAATAAATTCAGATTTTATTCTAAAAAAGGTTGAGTATTATAAGCACTACTAAATAATGGGGAAAAATCAGAAGAGAGGAAAAAAAAAATAAATAAGTGCTTGAGACCAGCATTCCACCATGCTTAATTGGGATCGTGGCAAGTCTTATGCGAGAGTAGGTATAATAAGGAATTGGGGATGCACTGATGAACTAACATTTGAGCGAATTAAATGAACAGATTCAAATTTATACCTTTTAATATACGAATTTATTCCCTTCCTATTGATAAATGAGTCTATTGGCCTAGGATGAAAGTTATATCATACTCAGAGAGACCTTGTGTACATACCTCTTTTCCTGTCCATACCGGGCCCACTACTTCTCCTTTCGTTGGATGTCTTTTCACTTCTAATCACAAAGACGACGGACCGAGGTTCTAACCAGAATCATCCGTAGCCTTCCTGTAGTCTGGATTTTATTCAGAAGTCACTTCCTAGGTTCAATTCAGCAGTTTTCTATCATTGAACCCGGCAGTACACTAAAGAATGCGGAATCCAGACAGGGTGGTATGATCAGGACAGAGCAATGTACTCAAAGAAAATACTGTAAAACTTCAATAGATCGTTCTCTCCAAGTATGATACAAACAATATATATATGGGATACATATATTATTTGGAGTCTACAGACTACTTATTAAAGAATGATGCACTTTCAAAATGAATCAATAGCTGGTATAGTACGTAGGGCAACTGTCCAAGGTTGATATGTGTTCATCAATGTGAGTCGAAGGAAACCCGTAGCACACATCATGCCCCGTGCACTGTATCAGAATGATCATCAAATAGTGGTATTCACAGTCAGGTTTTAGGGCATAGGTTGCACCCATTATATTTTTTGGGGGGTGAGGGGGAATAATTCTTCATTAAAATGGCTTAATTAATTGAATACAATTTAGTCTACAAGGAAAACTATCTTTGGTTTGAGTTGAGTTGAGTTGATTTTAGTTTAGCGTCCCGTTCAGCAGCAAGGCTATATGAGACGTGGACCTACTGATTAACGTGGAATCCGAGCCACATGAGCTCCCGCCGGGAATCGAACCCG
Source organism: Thermobia domestica (assembly GCF_964235325.1). Lineage (NCBI taxonomy): Eukaryota > Metazoa > Arthropoda > Insecta > Zygentoma > Lepismatidae > Thermobia > Thermobia domestica. The sequence goes on from NC_137460.1 coordinate 108,599,137, forward strand.
GGTCTCCCACGCCAAAGGCGCGTATGCTAATCGCTTAGCCACGAGGGAGCTCGATATCTTTGTTTTGTAACAAACAAATCTGATTTATTATTATTATTATTATTATTATTATTATTATTATTATTATTATTATTATTATTATTATTATTATTATTATTATTATTATTATTATTATTATTACTACTTGAAGAGGGAATGAATAGTAAATTTGGGAAGATTGCATCCAAGCTTTTGGTAGGAATGAGCATCTTTCTCACCAGACACAACATGGTTGAATAGGATGAGATATAATATAACTTTGTGAATGTATGCTTATTTGGTGTGCTCTTTGACAAAACGAACACGAAACTCCTGTTGCACTCCAGCAACAGAAGAGACACTTTGTATTGGAATACAGTACATTTAATAGCTTCTTTTCCTATATGGATCATTTGTAGCTAGGGATAGTATCGAAACAACAAGAGACGAAAGTATACAGTAACGATCTCGTCTCGGTTGACAAATAGTGGTTTTGATTTTGATCCCGTCTCGAGTCAAAAAATCGCCATCTCGATCTAGCTCTCGTCTCTATCAACAAATGCTTGTCTTGATCTGTTTCAAGGACTAAGTCTCCATTGTCTTCAAATAAATTGTACGAAATAATATATATAAGTAATACTATCTTATAACTTGAATTGAAATCTTTCAGTTTACGTCCCACGATTATGCCGGTTAGGCTAAAAGACACGGTGATGATTAGAAATGAGTGAAATGGTGGAATGAAGAAAGTGGGAGGAAACGGGAGAACCCCGAGAAAACCCACGAGCACGGTGTTTGTCCACCACAAAGTTCACTTGGCGGGGGCTGGAATCGAACCCGGGACCCCAAGTACCAGAGGTGAACGCTCTACCATTGAGCCACTGCAGCCCCTCTACATATCAATATTAAAGTTTTTCTTATTTATTTTTTGTTATCAAAATGCGGGATTAATTATGTCTCAGTAATCTCTGCTTGGTCAAGAGGAACACGTTATGTAGCATACATGTAACTAGTCTGTATTCTGCATTATTATTATTATTATTATTATTATTATTATTATTATTATTATTAGTAGTAGTAGTAGTAGTAGTAGTAGTAGTAGTAGTAGTAGTAGTAGTAGTAGTAGTAGTAGTAGTAGTAGTAGTAGTAGTAGTACGAAACTATCTGCGCTAGGGATGCGCACGAGACGAGTCAAGACAGAATTTTCCTGACAAAATTCGAGTCGAGACACGACTCTTCCAATAGAAAAATATACATTTTTCGAGTCGAGACATCACTTTTACAGCACATTTTCGAGACGAGACAGGCACAAATCTTGTCTCGTGCGCATCCCTAATCTGCATCTTCTTGATTAAATCAGAACCACAATGGCTCAGTTGGTAAGGCATGTACCTTGTAACAGGACACCTCGATTTCGATTCTCGGTGGTAAAATCGAAAAGTCATGCTGATCACTTCAAGCTTGTGTCATTATCGAGGTCATTAAAGTATAAAGGTATACTGTCCTTGAGCCTGGCCCAAATGGAGAGCACATGTGCAGTATATCTTCTACCTTCATAGAAGTAACGTTCTTCGTCATGTATCTGTTCTGAACTACAATTACTGTGTTAAAGATGGACATTAACAATATCACAGAGTAAACATCAGGAATAACCTACCTTGTTTCATGATTGTTCATGACTTACTTCATTTAGTATTACAGTGCTAATTTAAATTTTGTGTTTAATGAGGCAGAAGTGAAATTCCTCTTTGAAATTCAACTACCATAAAAACAAATTTAAATTATAGGGAAAATTACCATCCAACTAGAAAAATCTGTCATAGCCATTCTATAAGACTTCTGATTCTTATGTATATATAGCATAATTTGGAAGCCTAATAATTGTGGAAATATATTATAAGAAAAATCCAAGATTTGCGAAAGAATTGAATAGCAACAAGATACAATCAATCTCGTTGCGACCAGTTTCGAGACGCCTAATATGTCAACCACCCGCATGACATCGTGATCGTGCGGAATTGCATAACCTCGAGGCATAACTTCCCTTAGAACAAAATTCAAAAGGACTCCCTAGAACAGCGTTTCCCAACCTTTTTCAACTGGCGGCACACTACGGGTGTAACTTGAATTCTCGCGGCACACTCATAGATTATTATTATTATTATTATTATTATTATTATTATTATTATTATTATTATTATTATTATTTGCAAATATAAAATACCATGGTAATTTTTTTCTGTGATTACTGATCTCCTCACAGAGATGAAAGCTCGATCACTGGTTTTCCCCTATACTATGCTAATTCATTTTGCTTATTTTTAATTCTAATTTTAAAATAGAAAACAATTGCAATGAAATATAGAACTCAGATTTTTAAAAATACGTTTTCTTTTTTGAAAACTGTATCCAACTTTTCACTAAGAACGAAGATCACTACATAACGAACGAACAAACAAATGTCTTGTACTTTTAACTTTGCTGTTTTAACCAAAACCGGTGCATATTATTGCAATCATACAGCTTGCGATGCGTCGAAGTCAAAACACATCTGTTAAACAAAATGTTGTTCTATCATTCACGTGCGAATGAGTGTTCTACAAACGTTCACTTGAAGCGTACCGTACAAGTGCTTCCGTTTCTCGGTGTTAGTATAACTCTCAATTGAAGCGTAACATAGCAGCTAACTGTGGAAATGTGTACGAGCCAAAATACTGTCTGCTACACAGTAATAGATGTAGAATAATATATTAGAATTACAGTAATTTTTTTCCATGGTAGAAATTCATAGTAAAGTAAATACAAAAATATACATTTGTTTCCTTTGTCTTGCAATTTGGTTGCTATAGAATTAATAATTTTGTTTCAATTTCCTCGCGGCACACCAGCGGTCCATTTGCGGCACACCAGTGTGCCGCGGCACAGCGGTTGGGAAACGCTGCCCTAGAACATAGAATAGAAAAATAAGGGATTTTTTTCTTACTTAAAGACCAATGAATGAGAACTTGCAAATCTACAGAAAACTTGACATCGACCAGCAAAAATGGCACATTTCAAGAGCTAGTCGGAAGATTTTATGTCAAAAGAATTCCGCAAATATAGAAACGGAATTGCCTGCGAAAATAAATACATAACATTTTAATATAGATAAAGGTACTTTAAAACGTGAAACTCTAAGTAGCTATAGAAAATATCAGATGGAGGATGGATGGGTTAAGGTCCCTTTCAATGGCGAGGATATAGTATATGAGACGTGAACTTACAGCTAAACGTATAATCCAAACCACATATGCTTCTGTCGGGAATCGAACTTGGGTCTCCAATGTCAAAGGTACGTACGTTAACCATATAACCATGAAGGTGTTCTCTACTTATATCTAAACTCTTTCCTCCTCCTCTGTCTTCCCGAAATAAAACCTGAAATGATGCTACTGTTCTCTTGTGATTCGACCTTTTGGCCCTTTGGTCTCGTAGTGAGAGTCAACTGCCGGTAATGCAACTCTACTTGGACAATTATTCTTCGTTGGTTTATATTCACTTATACCTTACAATACAAATAGTAATTCCAGGAAAGTTTCATATCTACACGTAAACATCTGAAGGTTAAAAATACAATATTAGTGAGATACGTAAACTATCGGAAGTATAATATATATATATATATATATATATATATATATATATATATATATATATATATATATATATATATATATATATATATATATATATATATATATATATATATGCTTTATCTGAGTGTAATTATCTAACTTGGAAAATTGCAGCATAAAAAAGGAATAGTGAGAATGTATTCAAACGCATAAGTTTTGTACGGCAGAGTAGGGTGTACGACCAATTATAATTTCAGCGGAACGCACGATTGCGCTAGGAGCGTCTTGGATGCGGTCTTGAGAAGGCAGTTTACACAACCCGCAGGTAATGGAGCGTGAACAAACGAACAGGAAACGTCTCGTCGGTATCAACGGGTTTAATATAAACAGGAAACTGTTCGAACGGGGACATTTTGTTGGCCTATATGAAGGCGGCTTCTCGTTCAGCAAGACTGGTGCCATTCAGGGCATGAGGTTACGATAGTAACCTGCCTGGAAGCTATGAACAGACAAGAACTGTATGCAGCGACGATCGAACAGAGGACCTGCAGTGTGACCATACTACGTGATGACAAACCATGTGGAATGTCCTCAGCGTCGTTTACAGTATTAGTTCCAGGCTGGAACATGATTACGATCGAGTATTATTCTGCGACAACGACTCGACAGCAACTGCTGAACAGTGAATTGGTAGCACACATGCATTTGTGTCGGCTTCCATTGACCAAGAATCACAAATGCCTTAGTTTGTAATGAACGAGTCACTGTGTGCTGAATGACATAGGTCGTTTCTTCGGCCTGACCTCGCTTACCTAACAGGCGCATGCGCTTTTTAGACGCTATCATGGTGAGCGCAATCTGAAGTGTGCATTGTCAAATGTCATAGCGGCCGAACGGCATTTTTGATTGTGTGAAATGCCATTGAATACGACTAGCAATCTGTGCTGCAGCGCATTGAGATCAACTTCACCAGTAATCATTTTGTCTAGGTAATTTAGAGACCAAGCTTATACTCTTCCTTCAGACAACTTTGAACGCCATGTTTGAACAGGACAACACCTGTATTCCTAACGTATAAATCACAGGTACGTGCCACTGCATTTCTGGACTGCACAGTTGCCTATCGAATGGTTGATCGGCATCTTGTTCGTCACGGTTTTCCACCAGGCATTGTCGATGTCTTATGAAATTATTTACAAGCAGCATGGCACCAGATTTTTTAAGAGTGCGTCCAGCAATGTCACAAAGAATAGAGGCCAAGGATGTTATAAATAGAGGATCTGCCCATACGTATCTTCATCATATAACTCAATGAAGCCGATAAACAACCGAGCATCGGCACGTCTGATTGGCTACTCTCGTTTCCACCATGATTGTTGGCTCGAAACATTGCGATCTTAGTGGCGCGGAGTAGGCAGAGTAGGTGTGGCGAAACTGTGACGTATGGCTTCACGATTTTGTTGTATGGGCAAATCCTATGTTTTATAACATCCTTGATAGAGGCACTAACTAAAGTACGTGTAGGCTTCAGGCCATATCACTTACGAAGGTTAGAGTGGTATACATATCTGAAATTGCAATCATGTCTATATAATCACGTGATGAATATGCGGTATACATTTCATTCTACTCATAGCTGTTTGTCTTGGTGATTCAGTTTTCACAAACAGCAGCATATATATAATATATGTAAGGACTCAATATATTATAAGACTGTATTAAGATAATATGTAGGTTACAGAAGTCGATTAAGTTGTACAATCAATGGATATCAATACTGCTTATTTTGCTTATAGTAATGCCTCTATTTCCTAATATTGGTATAGCATTTATGGATATGTTTCGTCATCAGTTCTTGATGACATGTTCCACAGTTAGGCCTTGTAGATTGAAAGACACGAATGATGAACGCAAAACTAAATGAATGGATAGAAGGAAACGGAAGGATCCTGAGAAACTCCATGAATATGACATTGTCCATAACAAAGTTGCGTACCGTGGGATCGAACCGGGGACTCTTCGCACCAGAGGTGAGGACTACTACTTAGCCACTGCACCCTTATTGATGTGTACAATGCGATAAGTTCAGAGTGGGAGTAGACTGTCTTTTTCCCCAAACGAACAATATACGGTATATATTTCTACCCTATTCTGGTTAGACATGTCTACAAGTCTCGTGTTTCGAGGAATATTTCCTAGCCATTGCTACTATCGTTATCTAGAAAAGAAGAGAAGAAAAAAGTAAGATAAAAAGATATAACATCCTAATTAATGTGCTGTAGCCCAATTGTTCAAAGTTACCTTTGAGCATTATAAATTATTTTGTGAGTGCTCTTTTAAAGTAATCAATTATTAATTTATCTCTCTTTTATTGTTATTGATTATAAACATGCACAAACATTTGATTTACGCTTATGTCGAAATAATAAGCAATTCGCGAATGTATACACTAAGTCGTATCATTATGTGTATATTTGTAGGGGAGAACGTGTGAACTCAAAAAGAAACCATTGTGTCAAATGTAGAGTAGATACATGCTATCCCCTATCACAAAATAGAATAAATAACTTGTGTCCTTCTTCTCTGACAAGGAAACACACATATAAACGCACAGTATATGTGGCATTTCCTTGTGTTTTTCATTAACTTTGTGTGACGCTGATGAAAGGATTCACTGCTCTTGTAATTGATCTTTTATTGACTTGGGGAGGACGACAAAGAAGCCAATAACACATCATTAGGAAATACCACAGAACACGCATGTGTCTCTCTTCCTAAAGTTAATATTGCTTTTTCAATTTTGTTTGATTTGCTCTACCAATACTCTAATGAGTATGGAAGGGTGCTTACGAAAACCACTAACAAGGTTTCTTTTCTCATTTTCGGAATCCTTTTATTTTAATTTGCTTTGTTTCATATGAATGATCTCTTACTGTATGCAGTAGATTCAGAAAATGAAGATCAAAAAGGATATGTATTTGTTTCCTTGTAATTACAACCTCTTAGGATCCATTATTTGACATTAGCATCCATACACAGTTCAGTAGATCAAAACTATACAGATACTTCTTATGAATAATTTTACTAACAAAAGAGTATTCCACAAATTATTTACTGCAGACGATTTGATAATGAGAATGTTGTATAGGATATTACAAGAGTTCTCAAATAACTAATATTCACTTGAACAAAATATTTATTGTGATAAAAACTAGTTTCAAAAATGAAGGCGGTAACTTTACGACGAATTAGTACTATGCCGTATTAACTTACCAGTTACAATAGAACAAAGTATTAATTAGCATGTGATTACTGGTTTAACTTTTAAATATTAGGAGTGCTGAACTTTAGTAATAGTAACACTGTGCAACGGAATCAAATAATGTCCCTCATACCACGTTAGTTACATACCTTTCTTACCTCAGCGCAAATGGACTCTCTTTTCCGACGTCAAGTGCAAGGGCAATAGATGAGAAGAACAGAGTAGAGCCTTGTGTAGCTGGCAGTCTATGTTTCCGGTGTAAGGCAAAGTTATTGTAACAATGTTTTCGAAACAAGACCAACGGAGCTGGATAAAAATTGAATGTAGCAGAGGCCGCAAAGTCTTCAAGAGGCTTACGGGGAATCTGCATTGCTCTATAGAACAGTGGCAAGGTGGATACGAGCCTTCAAAGAGGGACGCCAAAATGTGCAAGACATGCAATGGTTTGTTCTTCCCCATGTCAGTGAACTAGACGTGAATGCTGTTACCGCGTTACTGGACACTGATCGACGCAATACTACTTGCAAAGTGGCCCAAGATACAAGATAAGCGCATATATCTGTTCTGCTCATTCTGAAGGAACACTTAAGCATGAGAAAAATTGCATCATAATGAGTTCCGCATGAGCTGACGAAGACGTAGGAATGGCTATGATATGACGTTGCCCATACCCCCATGGAATGTTACAAGTGGAAGGGAGAGGCTTTCTTAAGCCATATTTTAAGCCAAACATGGGCTAAATCGTACGAGATACAATTGAAACGCCAATCAAACAAATGGCGTAATTATGGGCCAACACGAAAACCCGAAGTTTGTCAGAACCCCAGCAATGTGAAAGTTATGGTGATTCTTGTGTACGACTAGTATTGTGTAATCCCCCTCATCAGACCGTTAATGCACAGTATTTTTGTTTCTTTCTGGAATACAACTTGCGATCAGCCTTGAGAAAGAAACGACGACACTTTGTGTAGAACTCACTCATAATTTTGCTGGACAACGCTTGGGCGATTATAGCGGAAAGAGGGACTAAATTGTTCAAGAGCTGGGGGAAGTACCTTCACCCTATTCCCCAGATTTAGACCTTTGTGGTTTCGACTTGATTCCTAAAATGAAGGAACCTCTTCGTGACATTCGTTTCAGAACTGTTCAAGAGATTCTCCAAGCAGGTATCCAATCACTGGTAACGGGTTATACACAATGCTGGTGACTACGATCAAGGACTGCAAACCTTGGTAACACGTCTTTATTTTGTATAAGTTGTAAATAAATAGTTGTTACTTATTAAAGTTCCAACCCTCTTATGTCGATAATATTCAAACATGTTAAGTTACTTAAACGGATATGAGGTGCATATATTCGTCGTTAATTTGATTTTTCCCTGAAAAACCTAGGACATTAATATGTAATGTACGAATTTAACCGAACACAGCCGACCAGGATCAAGCTTGGCAAGGTACAGCATAAAGAGTGTGAAATATGGTGTTGTACGGGTTCATGGTTCCAGAGTTATATAGGCGATCAAATTTAAGTCATATTTTCGAGAGAAAAAGATCATACACTGAATTTCTCCGAATTGTATCAAACGTGGCACGATGGTAGACTTTCACCTGTATGAGGAAAAAGTATATTGAGCAGGCTTTTGGTTCGTAAGTTGTGAGCTGTCAAATTTTATGTAACGTTTTCGAAAACGAAGGAAAAAAATCAGCCGAACTAATTCGATCTTAAATAAACTTGGCATGGTGGTTAGACTTTGGTCTATTATTGTACAGTACAAGCGCGTAAAATATTTTGGTGTACAATCTTTTGGTTCCTAAGTTATGTACAGTTCTAAATCAATACATTTGGCATAATATAAACGTAATGAATACGCTTTAAATAGCAATTAAAGGTCAGTATTAGACACACACACACACAAAGAAAAAAATATCAATTGAAGAACGATCTTTACGACTCTACGTATTTCAGTCCTCAGAAAAAAATGCGAACTTTCTTCCCGTATGTGCCTGCTAAGGATGATTATGCCGAAATTTTTATGTGATTTTTGGAAGGAGGCTGGTCCCCATATCAGTCACTGGCATATGAAAAGAGATTCGGAATATTAATTCTGAGACATTTAATCTGACGCTCACTGGTATTTCCAGAAAAAAAAATGAATTTTCATAAAGATGTACTATCATATGCTTAGCCTCTTGTGTCTCCTAAGGCGGTGCGTTACTAAAATAACATTCCATATAAAAAAAATAAAAATAAAAATAAGAAAACATATCTACTACAATAACACCAAATTTCACATTAATTGAGCAAAACAAAAAATTGTTTCTTCTCGTACGTACCTGCTAAGGATATTCATGGTGAATTTTTAGCGCGATTTTTGAAAACGTATTGTAGCCCCATATCAATCACTGGCACATGCAAGGATCATCGGAGCATTAATTCTGTGACATTTGTGATTAATCTGATGCTTTCTGTAGTTTTCAAAATAAAATTTGTGATTTTGGTAACAGTCTACTCACCACCTTTTTACGTCCCTTGCCACCCAAAGGAGGAGAATTATAATAATAATAATAATAATAATAATAATAATAATAATAATAATAATAATAATAATAATAATAATAATAATAATAATAATAATAATAATAATAATAATAATAATGTTCGAGACAACTGTACTAACATTGCGGATGAGTGTTATTGCGTCTTTTAACAAATATACTCATTTGCCCCAAAATCATTATGAATAACATTGGAGAAAGCTGCATCCAAAATTTAAAATGGAATCTCCTATAAGGAAAATGAACTTTTGTGTTTACGCCCCCAAAAGAGAGACTAAACAGTGCTTTTTTCTTATTTACTTTTGAAATTTAAAAAATACAGACTTTTTCAATAAGAATGCCAAATTTCACATTAATAATATGAAATCTTCATCTGATATATATATTGCCCTTTTAGGTATCTCACCAACCATGTGCCCGAAGCACGTGACCCGCTTGCTACCCCCTAGTTGAGGCCCTGATAGTAATCATACAATGAGTTATTTATTTTATTTATTTCCCAAATATGTGTGCTTCATTATCATAAGGAAGGGTACTTCTGAGAATAACAAGTCGACAAATACTTGTCTGGGAAAAGCGTGTGAAACAATTTAGGAAAGATTTCGGAACTTTACACTAAACGAGACCAGACGAGAATTTTTGTGACGAAATACGAGGCGAGATACAGCTCTTCCAATAGGGGCAGATACACTTTCCGAAGCAAGGCATAAATTTCGGGACGACATTTTTTCGAAACGAAAGAGCCGCAATTCTTGTGTCGTGAGCAAGCCTATTGGTGAGTCTTTTCTGTCTCCCAACCAACTCCAACCAAATTATTTTGTTCAGGTTATTTATTTTTTACTATTTAAACGTATTTTTATTTTATTTTTGTGAAATCGATCAGTGCTTTTCAGGTCAGATTACATTAAATTCTTTAAGAGCGGAGGCAGAACAGAAAAAGATCTGAACGTGTTCGAATTGTGTAGTAGAATTGTGGTTGAAATAAAGGAAGTTATACAATAAATTTAACTTAATTCCTGATTCATGGATTTAATAATAATAATAATAATAATAATAATAATAATAATAATAATAATAATAATAATAATAATAATAATAATAATAATAATAATAATAATAATGAACATTTAAAAAAAGTTGCTCTGAAAAATTTTGTGGTCAGCACTCTGGATAGTTTAGTTGAGCTCCTTCGTGGCTAGGTGGATAGCGTACGCGCCTTTGGCGTGGGAGACCCGGGTTTGATCCCCGGCGGGAGCTCATGTGGTTCGGATTCCACGTTAATCAGTAGGTCCACGTCTCATATAGCCTCGCTGCTGAAAGGGACGCTCAACTAAAATCAACTCAACTCTGGATAGTTATTCGCAGAATGCAAAAGCTCTGATGTGGAAAAATATTGGGGGAGGGGTCAGTAAAGTTTTATCACACAATAGTGTACACTGATTTCTTCAAAAATAAATGTTACCAACAGGCCCGTAGCTAGCCCCAAAATGTAGAGGGACTGATCCAACCATATTACAGATCATTTACAAGCTTACCATGAAAATTTTAGGGGGACAGTAAAAATTTAGGGGTGGCCGGCCCCCCTAGACCCTCGTGGATACAGGTCTGATTTCCAATATTTCATGGACAGTGGTAAACCTGTAGGAAAAATATTTGGTAGAAATAAGAACATGAAAACGACACGGAAACATAGGGGGATTAGCCTTCTCGACGACAGTATTGGGGGAAAACTGAAAAGGGCCTGTGCCCCAGGTTTCAACGTCTATGACAGAGACCAATGATTTGTTTCTCTTACTTATCCTTTCTATTATGCTACAAGACAAAAGCACTGGTATAAAACTAAAAACAAATAAAATTTTATTAGTTTGTTTTCAAGATATCCGTATCAGTTACAATCTCTCCCTTTCTTTTTCATTACACATTTAAGGAAGCGATATAAAAATCTTTTTTTGATACTAAAGATTTCTTTCTATTTTCCAGTTCCTGTATTTTATTCTTTCTTTTTTTTACAATCCTCTGCAGCATTTCGTTGTTAAATGTAGCAGTATTTTCTCTGTCTTTTGTATTGGGTGTAGTAGAGCAAGCATCAAAATTCAGAAAGCGTCCAAACGACTAAAAAAAGATGGTCTTCTCCGCTGGCTGGAGACGAAGGAGCAAAGCGAATTCCTTCCTTCTTTCCGTATTCTTCTTATTTCTTTCTCTCCCAGATGGCGCTAGTGGTGTGAGAATCTCCGACACAAGGTACATCCTTCCGCCAACCACAAAAACTTCCTTCCTTCCTGATTGGCCGAGGGAAATCTTACGTGTCTTTGCCGAAAAAAAAAAAGAGAAGAAAAAACTTCAGAGTATAATGCTACACAAACACACACACACATAGCATCCCTAGCCCAGCCAAACATGGCGGTCGGTACTACGAGGTTTGAGGGTAGTGTGCAAAGCTCCCAATGTTTTCTCAACTTTCTGACTCTGTGATCCGCCCTCAATCAAAAGTGCCTTAAGTTTAAAACGAGGGGGTAATCAAGAAAACAATATCAGAGAGCACCCTGCCGTGCCGAAGCCGGCGGAAAGGGCTTTTAATGTTATTTAAACAATAATATATCACTCGAGCGATGTCAAGTGCTGAGACAAGGGGGATTTTCGTGTGAGGAGCGGAGGTATTAGGGAGCAGGCCGGGCGCCACAGGGTGCATCATCTGAAAGTCAAATGGGGGCTCATATAGAATCATTATTGCTGGCGAGGTCTCATATCATGGATTTGGAGCGTGTTGCCCGGGCGTTGCAATGGAAATTAGGATTCTCCGGTGGAAAAAAAAAAAAAAGTACTTTTTTTTTCGGGGTCAGTGTGATGATAGTTTCTCTCCTTTTCTGTTCTCAATGGACGTCAACTACAATACATGTTTGTCTCTCTGAATGGGAATCTCTCTTGCATCTCTCGCTCCTTTTTCATTGTCTGAATAATGTGTCCGTATGGAAAAATTATTACATATGTGTGGTGCGTGTTTGTGTGTGTGTGCGTGTATGTGTGGTGTCTGGCACTGCAGTAGAATAGCTTAAAATAACTTACTGTCACACTTTTCTTTCTTTCTTTTTTTATTTTTTATTTTTTTTTCAAATTAACGTAAGAACAAAGAACATTAGCAGAAGTTGTCTTCTGTTTTTCTGATTGCTTCACTCTTGATTATTTATTTCTGTCATCTTTACTTTCTTGAGTAACTTCGTTTGTTGTGATTATTGTTTGTTTGATTAATTCGTTTCTGTATTCGGTCATGATTTATTTATTTATTGTAAAATTACGCACCGTTTGCCAGCACCAAATCTGAAATAACATAGCGATTAAAACTAGATGATTTTATTATGATTAGCGATTGTAATAGACATTCTATTGAAACGACCATCATTAAAAACAATGTTGAACGGCGTTTAATTTTTTTAAACTATCTTCGATGTAATTTTGATAGGTTTAACCACTTCTCGGTTTGAACCCTCACCAGAAATTGATCTGGAGTTTCTCATACCAAAAGCAAGAAAGAAGATACTGCTAATAACAGAACTGTATTTATTTTTCCTAGTTATTTTTCCGGAAAGAACAACTAGAATAACATCCAAAATTTATTATGAAATAAGCAGAAATAATTGTTCTTCTTACAGAATCGGGTTAGAATTACTAAACAACTTATTATAGACATTATCTGTCTGTCTATCCATAGGTACACTCATGTCCAAAATGATTGTCGCATACCTATAACTGTCTTCTTGTAAGAATATAATTTGATGATTTTGCAGGGTACTTTTAATACCGATACTATGTGTATAATCGGGAAATATATATTTGTGGTAAATTTCATAAGAAAAGAACTATAAATACGAAAATTAGAGTGAGTAAAACAAAATGTTGCTAAATAGACAAGAAAGTTTTATTTTTGTTTTATTGTTATTATTTACTGCTCTCTTAACATGAAATTTTCCACTTACATGTCTTTGCCGATTATACACATAGACCCTACTAATATTATAAGAAATACCGAGCGAATTCGTTATCAAATTATATTCCTTCAACAACATATTATAGACATGCGACAATAATTTTGGACATGAGTACATTGATTTCGATTTGTCTATAAAATCTCGCTAGGCGTGCAGTTTGGAGCTGAATTTCCCTCAAAAAATCCCTTCCTGCATAAAATTCCCTGTGTCGAAAGATTAGGCAGAACGGGAATTCCCGTTCTGACTAAAAATAAAGTACTGAAGGACCTTTAGGCAGAATAGGCATGAATCCATTTTAACTCCACAAAAGTTTTTTTTTCAATTTTCTAGAAAACTACACACATGAATTTACTCTTAAACATGTTTTTTTTTTAATTATTATTTGATTTTCAGTTTAGCGTTCCTTGCAGCAACGGGGCTACATGAGACGTGGACCTAAAGCGTAACTAACATGGGATCCGAACCACATGAGCACCCGCCGGGAATCGAACCGGGGTATCCCACGACAAAGGCGTGTACGCTAATCGCTTAACACGAGGGAGCATGTTATATTGTTCAGCTCGACGTGGTCTACCGACTGATAGAGGTCTTATCTTTGAATAATAATAGTTAAACTGAAATCAAAAGTTAATATTATATAATAATTTTAATTTTTAATGTTAATTTAATATTAATGAGATACTATTATATCTCATTACCCATACCATGAGGCATCATGTTGTTGACTGCCGTCACAATGTAGAGTTTCATGAGAGTATTATTTCAGTATCGGATCTTACATTCACACCCAGTGGCGGATCTAGAAAGTAAAAACGGGGAGGGGGGTCAGCCAGAACCCAGACTATGATAGGAATATCATGAGCAAAACTTTGAAAGGAATAGTAATACATTGTAACAATTAGTTTTTACTTCTCGTCCAAAATAACAGAAAGCACATCTTTGTTATTACTACCAGTTCACGACACAACACATACTCATGATTCATTCAATAACTTATTCGTCAGTTGTCTGCGCTTACAAATTGATTTACAATTGTTTATAGGTCCTGCAGAAGTTTGCAACTTAATTTTCTTTTAATGGATATTATGGCAAGGTTGGCCAATAACATTGTGAACTTCAAATATTGTTTTGTACATCTTGCATAACAGAAAAACTGAACTGAAACTATATAATGTTTCAAAAATTTTGCAATAAAGAACTAAAGGCAACACTTATTATAAATCTTCAAAAAATATATAAATAATAGTTTCAATTATTTTTGTCACTCAAAAGTCTAGGGGGCATAACCCCCCGGGCTCGGGATAAGTCCAGCACTGTTCACGCCAGTTGTTTAGTTTCAACTAAATAAGATCTGTGGATCGGTATAGAACTATGTCTCGTCTTTGAACAATCCCCCCGCCCCCGTTAAATATAATAATATTGTAGAGTTATTTGCAATGAATGACTTGCTTTTTATTTTATAACATATGACGTTGTTAGCATAGAGCATTAATTTTTAGGTTTACGAAGAGGTTTTTCCCGAATCATTCTCTCAAATCATTTTGTTGAATTCGATTATATCTATCAGTTTATCAGTTACCAAAATAATGTAAACGCCTTAATAACTTGCCTGACTAATACGACATAGCCAATAACACTCCGTTATTGAAGCATGCGTATAATTCGTACATCGTTTTCAGGGAAATAGTGGACCTTTCTTTATAAAATGCACCGCTTAGTTGCGTGATTGTCGCATCTCTCTAAAATAGACCATAGATGATTTAATGTTTAACTCCGGAGACTTAGCGGATACGGAAGATGTTGGACTTCATCCTAATGTTCCACAAGAAACGAATGAGTGAAATGAATTCAAGGAGATTATGTGCCAATGGAGTTACTATAGAGAAAAAAATGAGTCATCCCTTCCTCCTAAATCTATCCAATTTATTCGTAATTAATTGATTTACTCCTAGTTCTTATCTTTGTTTGAACTATCAATCATTTTAGGACTCACGAGCAGGGCTGGATTACTGGAGGGGCTTAGGGGAGCTATAGCCCCGGGCCTCCACTTGGACTAAGGCCTACACTCTGATCAAAATCTCAACTATAATAACTATCTAAAAAGAATAATGAAGATACAATCATCACAAAATCAAATATGACCAAAAATATGAAATATATTCCTATAACTTTTCTACTGTACTTTCACAAAAATGTATTAAGTGAAGTCAGCAGAGGCCACATATTTTTTTTTTTTCTAACCTCGGGCCTCCAGATGTGTTAATCCAGCCCTGCTCACGAGTACCCACAACATTGCCAAATCTTCAGATTTGTACTTTTCAAGATCCGCTAATCGGCTGACAAGTTTCGAACGAAATACAATTTAGGTTGTAAAGACGATATTTTGAAACTGTCTAAATACTATTGCTCACTTGTATAAATAATACCGTATCTAAAACTTCATTGCCTTTAGTCCGAAAAACTGAAGAGTTACTTCCGAAAATAAAATTATATATACGTACAGTTATTCAGTTTTTAAGAAGTTTCCTGTAGATGTCTATCTCAAATTATAAGGATAACATTTCCTTCAAGACCTATTGGTCAAAATCACTCATATCAGTTGCGAATCTAGAAACCAAACGTTATTATTATTATTATCATCGAAAGACGAAGTTGCACAGAAATGTTTTATAAGGCTACTATGTTATAAAATGAAAAAAGGATAATTATTCACATGACTCTGAATATTGATTGACATTTTAGGGACTTCAATCCCTATCCAAATGGAAAAAATGTATTGATAAATTCTTTATTCAGATGGAATTCGGTACCAAATATAGTAGCAAATATTGCTTAGAAAACATAGGAACAAGAGTGCTGATTTATAGTGTTAGGAATCGATCGACATTGATAACATTAAATTCAAAACGCGAAATACTAAGAAGTGTCACAATGTTTTACAATTTAAAACGAGCATATGTTAAGAGAGATGACGGAGCAATTCTTCAAAAAATTAAACTGTTTTAACTTTATGACGAGGCTTCTAGCTGCCAATCTTGATTTTATTGTTATTGTGTAGTTTAGTGTATTTTTATATTATAATCGTTTATTCAAAGAACCAATCTATTATGTTAAAATATGACAATAAGTGACCAAGATTTTTGCATGCTAGATGTGCAATTTTAAGTAAGGTTAACACGTTCTTTTAAATGGTAGTTAAACGATACTTTAATTTGCATATTTCTGTTAATTGTTTATTAGGAAATTGATTTTTTTAATTTTTGTTTTATATATTAGTTTGAACGTTATAATTATACTACAGGGTGACCCAAAAGTAGGTATACAGTCCCGTACTGATCAACTCATTGCTTTTTATATCATTTGTTATTATTATCTATCAGGTAGACTTAGTTTCTTTTTATTCGTTCTTAATGTCTTTTTGCTGATATCTTAAGCTCGGAACAGCCGAAGCTAAAAAAAAAAAAAAAAAAAAAAAAAAACCTTAAGGGAGAATGTTATACTTGATCAATGCAGGGGTGTATACCTACTTTTGGGCCACCCTGTATATTAACCTTCTGACAAAGGCCTCAACCTGCTACTATTCATTCTATATTATACATTTTATGGTCTATTTAAAACGATTATACTGTAATGGTTTTAAAATAGTGCTATATTTTTGCCTATAGGCCTAAGCTGTTCATAGCACTGTATTTATGTACAGATTAGACAAAGAACAGACACAAATTGAAAATTTGATACACTATGGCAAAAGTTATAGTACTTACTTATTGTCAGAAGAACGTGTGGAAACGGTATCTTCAGACAGATAGTCAGTTCTCTGAGACAAAGGTTTACTCAATTCTTGTCGTTTTGTACGTTTCCGTTTAGCACGACCAGGGGAACTGGATGGACTTCTTACACTTTCTCGTTGAGAGGAATACTCCTACACTTGATCATCTGTGGAATATTTAGAGCAGGGAAAGATAGAGATGAAACACTAAGATTTCGCAAGGGTGGTTGAATGGGGCTTACACTGGCATCGGTAATCATAGTACTGGAATCATCAGCTGAAGAAGAGGGGAGAGATTCGCCCACATTGGAAGCAATTTCCATTGGGGGGACAGTTGAGTTGGGAGGTTGGTGCAGTGAATCTGGGAGCTCAGTTGATTGTACATTCAGAGACTGGCGGCCGTCAGTATCATTACGAGGATCACTACGAAAGTTTTGAGATGTGAAATAACTTACATACTTAAAATCAATTTAATACTTACATTTTCTCAAATCATTCATCATTACACTATACACACTTTTGCATCCTCGAAAACCACTTTTGGAAGCAGTGTTGCCAGTCTTTTTCTTCAAGTGTTGAAAGTTCATTCTCGTAAGCCACTACAGCTTCTTCAGGGCTGCAAAATCTCTTCCCACGCATGTGATCTTTGATCCTGGGGAACAGAAAACAATCACACGGGGCCAGGTCAGGGCTATACGGCGGATGAGTCATAAGTTTGACCTCCGTAGATTCTAAAAACTGAATTGTGATGTTGGCCGTGTGTGCGAACGCGTTGTCATCATGAAGCAGGATTCCACGCAATCCAGTTCTTGGGCGCCGTTCCCAAAGCTTCTGGAACACTTTTGTTAGGCAAACAGTGGTGTACCACTGAGCAGTAACAGTCCTTTGTTCTTCACATGGAGCAGTTGCAACATGACCAGATTTGGAGAAGAAAGTTGCGACCATCTTCTTCCCCACACTTTGAGATCGCTTCACTTTCGTGGGTGGATTTTCGTCTGGAAAGATCCAAACTGTAGACTGGCGTTTATTTTCAGGGTCAAATTGATAGATCCAAGTCTCATTACCAGTAACAATGTCAGAGACGAGTCGAGAATCGCCTCCATCAAATTTTTCAAGTATTTCTTCACACCATTCCACACGCATGCGCTTCTGCTGTTCAGTCAAAGTGTGAGGCACCCAAAGAGATGAAACCTTCCTGAGCCGAAGATGATCATGAAGAATTTTTGTTACTGCTGGCGATCAAATGTTCTCTGTAGATTCAATGTCCTTGAAAGTTGTTCGAGGAATTTCTCGAATCATTTGTTCCACAGCGGGAACGTTTTCATCTGACACAGCTGTTGCCAGACGTCCAGCTCTCTCTTCATCTTTAAGTGATGTGCGGCCTCTTCTGAATCCACCAAACCACCGAAAAATTTAGTGCCAGTTCGAACAGGGTAGAAATGTTCAGCGGAATAAAGTTCATCCTGTATACTGTAGGTATGGACATTAAGGATTTTTCAAGGACATCTTTGATATCATTATGTGTCAACTCCAAAGGAGTAACATGCAGATTCCTCTTAAAATACTAACATCTGCCCAAGTCACTTTTACATCATATGAACTTTGGCCGGGAATCACTAAACTTTGCAACACCATTTGTATCACGAAGAATTTCCTCAGATAACTGTAAAGAGACAAGTTTGATATATATATATATATATATATATATATATATATATATATATATATATATATATATATATATATATATATATAAAACATACTTACGATACATACCGGTATCTATCACAATACTCAATACTTGATCAATAGTAAACGAGAAGGTATTCTGCAATCACTCATGAATCACGAGAGACATAGGCAGCTGAGAGACAGGGCCGAAATCAAACTTTAGTGTGTTTACTCCTTTAAGATTTTACATTTTCAAATGCAGCACAGTATTCAACAAGAAGAAAACATTTTTTTAAAAAGACTGGGAAGTGAGTCAATCGCAGAGAGCGCGCAGCACACGTCCACACACTCCAGCAACCAAACACATTATACTCGACCACGACTGCAATAAGCAAAAGCGTAACTCAGCTGTTTTTTGTTCCACTGTAATGTTTCATGTGGTTTTTCAATATTAATAACGGTATGAAATAATAATAATAATATTAAAAGGTACAAAGCAGTCGGTGGGATTCGAACCTACGCTCCCAGAGGAAATCTGATTTCTAGTCAGACGCCTTAACCACTCGGCCACGACTACCATAGACAACGCTATAACTGTGCTCCTTATTGTGGCACTATAGTTTTTCATGTGGATTTTCAATATTAAACACGAAATGGAATAATAATATTAAAAGATACAACGCAGTCGGTAGGATTCGAACCTACGCTCCCAGAGGGAATCTGATTTCGAGTCAGACGCCTTAACCACTTTTTTTTTTAAGATAATTTATTGTAACTCAAGAATCAATTACATTGAAGTGGTTATGCTTTTGTAACAAAAAAAAAAGAAGTTACGAGAACAATGAGTTGGCTATAAAATTTGCAAATAGTTTATTACGTACATCCTTTGCTAATTTGGAGTATTCTTTTTGTAAATACTGTACATAGAAGGCTCCCCCTGCTTCTAAGTTGGAATTAAAAATATATTTGACGGTCGTTCCTATATACCAATTGACACTATGTTGTTTACAAACGGGATAAAAACGATATTCAGGTCTTAAAACTATGCTAATATTTATATTGCGTTCCGAACTACGAGTAAGAATGGCTAAAAAGTGACGTAACTGAGACCAGATTTTTGTGGATTCCAGACATGTCGTGATTCTATGAATCAACGTATCTATATTGTTACATCTATTGCAAAGAGCATCAGGACTAAAACCATATTTGTTTCTCTTTTCTTTAGTATCAATAACATTATGAACAATCATAAACCAGATAGATTTGCTGGCAACACTCAAGGTCGAGTCATTAATATTGGCCCAAATATTGGACCAATTACACAAGCACTCATCTAACACAATTTTAGGTGGGACATATAATCTAGTCATTTTAAAAACATACAGCTTTTTACTACTTAAAGTTTTAAAATCAAAAAGCTGAGACAAATATATATAATCACACAAAACAGTTTCCAAGTACTTACAGCTTTGAGAGAGCCATATACAGGGGTAGACTCCTGTCTGTTCGTTCTAATACGTAAGTGAGCAGTTGTTGTGTTACACTATTAGCTTCGTCTGTGTACAAGGTCATTGAGCGAGTAACATACAAACTTGCAGCTTTTTCTTGCACATTGACCAGACCGATGCCACCTTGTGAATGTAAACAACACATTACATCATATTTAACACGAAAGACCTGATGTTTCCATAGAAACCAACCACATAAACTTTGAATTTGTTTTCCTATGAGTTGAGGCATAGGTAATACATTTGCCAAATACCAGATTTTGCTTAAGAGATAAACATTTATAAATTTAGCTCTGGAATATAAACATAGATTTCTGGATTGATTTACATAACCTGAATGACGCAGTGTGTTTACAATATTCGTATAGTTATGATCAATAGTGTGCATTATGTTTGAATAAAAGGTAATTCCTAAAATTTTGATACTGTCGGCCTGAGGGACGGTATCTATATCATTAAAATCAATACTATTGTTTATGTTTAACATATGTGATTTACAAACATTTAATCTAGCCCCAGATGCTACCTCATATTTACGAACACATTCCATCATGAGAGAATAATCTAGTTTAGAAGAGACAAAAACTGTTACATCATCTGCATAACTAGCCACCTTTATAGCAGGGGTAATAATATTTAGACCAGTTAGGCGGTCATTCATAGCATATAACAGGGGAGCAAGGCTAATAGCAAAACTCAACATTGAAAGGGGATCACCTTGTCTTATTGAACGTTTGATGGGAATGTTGTTGGATAGGTGACCGTTAACATTTAACTTCGTATGAGCGTCTTTATAAAAATATTTCATCCATGTAACAAATTGTTCATTAAAACCGAATTTTCTGAAAACAGACCGTAAGTACGAGTGTTCAATATTATCAAAGGCATTTTTAAAGTCTAAATTTATCAGAACCGCTTTAAGAGCGCAATCATTACAAATAGTAATACTATCTCGAATAGTTAATAAAAGGTGATAGATGGTTTTCTGTTTAACAGCCACATATTGCAAATTTTGTAATAACTTATCCATGTAGTCCTGTAGTCTGTTTTTAATACATCTACTAAAAATTTTGATATCTGTATTAAGAAGGGATATAGGTCTATAATGGCTAACATTAGATGGCTGAACAGTTTTAGGGATAAAGACCGTGACGGCTGTATTAGGGCGCTTGATAGTCTCTGAAGCAAAGAACCATTCATTTACAATCAATGTTAGTGTATCGCCCATTATATCCCAAAATTTAACATATAAACGGCCAGAGATAGAGTCGGGGCCAGGCGATTTTCCTTTTTTTGCAGCATTTACAGCTTTTTGTACTTCATTTTTAGTAAACGGAGCACATAAAATTTGATTGTCTTCATCATTTAGCACTGCAGGCACACTGTCAAGTAATTTATTTTCGCAGCCGGTACCAGCAGCGACCCCAAATAACTGGTAGTAATAATCATACAGGGTGTTACGAATATTGTCCTGAGTAGTTTGAATAGAGCCTTGAGCATCTGTGAGTGACGTGATAAGTTTCCTCCGTCCACGTTTGGCTTCTGTTAACACATGTGTAAGAGAGCATTGTTCTTCTTCCGGAAACCCTGGAACTTTACTACGTAACCTAATCCCTTCCATTTTCTGTTTATGGAATTGTAATAATTTGGCTTTAGTAGGCAAATTAGCAAAGTAGGCAAAGTAGGCAAATTAGCAGGTTTAACCACATTAATTTCTGGGGTTGGCGAACCCCGAGAGCGTTCCTTATCACTTTCAGTATGTTCTATGGTTGTTGTTGAAACTAAGGCCCGTTTTTTACGCTGAAAACATTGATCTTGTAAATGATCTCTAGATTGGCAGTAATAACAAGTACGGTCCTGACCGAAATAAGTTACTAGGAACTTCTGGTTACGAATATCCAGGAAGGACGGTATAGGTTTAAACAAATACATAGTCACGATCTTTCGTCCAGATCTAACTTTATAAATATGAGTATCGTCATAAATTTCGTCTTTTATACTTTTACACTCTCCATAGATAGACAAGGCACGCGTGACATCATTATCACTATATTCCGTCGGAATGGCATGTATTCGCACATAGGTTAAAGGTCGATCAGCTAATTCTAAAGTTACTGGGTATGTTCCACTATCATCTTGAAATTTAACACTATCACCATGATCTCTTAACAATTTGTCACACAACAAGTCAGACAATAACTTAATATACACACATTTACGATAAATATCCAACTCAATACTTAGTATTTGTTCTTCCTTTAACTTAAACGTATTTTGAATAAACTCATGGATTTTTATTGTGGACGGACGGTTAGGAATCGCACGAAATCCTAATTTTAATGTATTGACACGTTTGATAGACATTTTATAATTCTAAATAAACTCACTAGTTACCACTAAACTGAAATATATTAGAATCAAGTCACCGTAAATTCCAACCAAACACAAAGTACACTGGGCGCATTCAATGCCTCTCGCACGATACGACACTGGACGGACGACCAGTGAAAGACGTGTTACCTCTTGGGCAGCTAACACGCGAGTGTACCACTCGGCCAGGACTGCCATAGATAGCATTCTAACTGTGCTCTTTATTGTGACACTGTAGTTTTTCATGTGGATTTTCAATATTAAACACAAAATGGAATAATAATATTAAAATATACAACGCAGTCGGTAGGATTCGTACCTACGCTCCCAGAGGGAATCTGATTTCTAGTCAGACGCCTTAACCACTCGGCCACGACTGCCATAGACAACAGCATAACTGTGCTCTTTATTGTGGCAGTGTAGTTTTTCATGTGGATTTTGCTCTGAGTTGCAGTTGTGCAGCTGAGTTGCAGTTGTTCTGCTGTGCGAAGTGAAGCTTTTTTTTTGTGTCATTATTAACTGTTTTTGTGTGGATCCTTAGTGACAGTTTTTGTGTTTTCTTTTTCTGGTTTGTAACTGAGGATATCTTTTGAATATGTCTATACATCGAGTGAATACATTGAAATTTGGTTTCGGGGCGGGTAGCCAGCGGCCTACCTGTTTGACAATTCATGAATGGTTATATGATCGTTTTGCCTTTGCTGTTGAACATGGTTCTCAGTCTTGAAATGGATATTTAGCACAAGTGTATGTTCCTCAAACTTTCGTCTCTTGCGTTATGTGAACAAGTTTTGAATGACACTAATAGCTTAGTTCAATTTGCTGATTCCTCAGGCACATACGATATACGGATTTTTTGGGCTGATACTCAAGTTATTACTGTGCGCTTACATGTAATTCCTATGGAGCTCTCACATGACGCAATTAAGGATGTTATGAGTCAGTTTGGTACTATTTATAATATTCATGATGGACTATATTCTAGTGACCATGTTTACCAAATTCAAACTGGGAGGAAATTATTACGAGTGGAATTAAAGAAATCGATTCCATCATTCGTACTGATTCAGCAGCACCGTTACTGGGTCACTTATCCTGGACAGGAGAAAACTTGTATACGCTGTCACAGTACCCAGCATTTACTTTCGAATTGTCCCCAACGTCCCAATAACGCACCTCGCAGTTCTACTAGTTATGCGGGTAAAGTGGTCCCTTCTACTTCTAGTTTGGATGCTACAGTGAATTCTTTTGTTCCTCAATTCTCCAGCTTACCAGTGACGTCTCAGGTTCGGGTTCCCAACCTATCGCTTTCTGAGGCACCTCAATCCCATCAGATATCCATGGATATTACTGTTCCTCAATCAACAGAGAATCTGCATGAGCCACATGCATCTCATCTTCAGGATAGCGACTATCTCCCTATCTCCTCTATTGCCGTCACTCCTGATGCCTCTTCAGCTACGTTTGTTGCAAAGAACAGCTTGTCAACATCTGTCGATGATTGTCCACCGATAGTCTCCTCACCCTTGTCATCTTTGGTCGTCATTGATTCTCCGAATACATGTGTTAAACCAGCTTCAACTCCCGAAGTCCAATTGGCCACTGCGATTTCTTCTGCTCCAACAAACACAGGAATACCGACCAGTGATTGTGAGTTCAGTGCACGAACTCTCGCTTCTGTGAATGCTTTGCCAGTTTCTACCAGCTCTATGGCGCCGGCGGTCCCCGTGGGTTCCTGCGTGCTTGGATCTGGCAACACAGAGTGTGTGGATGACGATAAAGATTTGTCACTTTCCACTGTTGCTACTGTTCCTTCTTCTCTCGTTGTGGATTCTCAAATTGTGTGTCCTAGTGTAAATTCTCCTACTTCTGCTTCTGATACTGGTGAACGGTCTGGAATTAAACGTTCGAGGCGCCAAGACCTCAGTGACAAACTGTTCAAGAAAAATAAAGAGACTCACCTTTTTCCTGACGGTGACACTCCAATTGTCACTGCTGCTGTTGACTCTCAACCAGATGCTTCCTGACAGAATCAACTTTAATCCTGCAATGTAACTGTATAGGTAATCATGTTTTCTTTTGACACATGCGTCTTGATAATTATGTTTGATTTTTTTGTGTGTATAATAGTATTGGTGCTTAGTGCGAGTTGTGAGAAACGTGTTATTGTTTGCCTCCTTTTCTTTTTCTTTTTTTTATCTTTGCTCCGCCCTGTTTGTAGTGCCTATTTGACAGTTTTGTGATTTAAGCGTGCCTGACATGCACACTTCTCATTTTTATGTATGATTCTTTCTTTTTTCAATGACCTTGAAGATTGCCACTATTAATATTAATAATTTACATAGTAATACCAAGCTATTCTCGCTACGTGACTTTTTACAACAAGCACATTTTGATATAGCATTATTGCAAGAAGTTGAATTGCAAGTGTTAGATCCTGGTCCTAATTTTACTATTTACAAGAATTTTACTGTCACTGGCACTGGAACAGCATTTGCTGCTCAACATCATATTCATTTCTCCCCCGTATTACTCCACCCAACTGGCCGTATTATCAGTGGTCGGCTCGGTAATATTCACCTTCTGAATTTATATTCTGCGTTGTATTTTTAATATTATTATTATTCCATACCCTTCTTACTATTGAAAACCACATCAAATACTACAGTGGAACAATAAATCACTTCACTTTGTTTATCGCAGTCGTGGACGAGTATACTATATTTGGCTGTTGAAGTGTATGGACGTGTCTTCGCCCTGTGCTACAAGCCTTGACGTATTTTCCTTCAGCGTTGCTTTCCTCAGCAATCTAGTTTGTTGTTTGTTTTTTTCCGCTTGTTTTTTTCTGTTTTCGTGACTGACTTAGTTGACTACACCATGTCGTTGAAAATGCTAAATACCTTAAAATACGATTTTGGTGGTGTTTCGGAGCGACCAAGAACCTTGACTTTCCATCAGTGGCTCTGTGTTAATTTCCGATTTTCTGATTATGATGTATTAAGCATAGAAATGGACGTTTATCGTAAAATGTTGTATGTGAAACTTCGTATGGGAGACCTATGTGAAAATGTTTTACGTGCTTCTGGTGGAACTGTGTATTATACTGATACAAATGGAAAACATGAAATCCAAGTTTCGTGAGCTGATGTTCAAGTTGTTACTATTAAGTTGTTATGTACTCCAATGGAACTTGCAGTCAGACATTAGAAAAGTTCTTAGTGAATATAGTGTCATATGTAACATTTCTGATGAACTGTATTCTGTCGAACATGTTTATTCAATCCGAAGGGCATAAGCTAATACGTATGAAAGTTTAAAAAACTTCTGTCTTTTGTAGTTATTCAAGGGCAAAAGTTTTGTGTAAAATACCCTAATCTGATACGGACATGTCTCAGGTGCAATGGGGCACATATATATTCGAATTGCCTCTTCAAATTCCCAGTGATCCTAACAGTTATACTGAAAAAGTGTCTCCTATAATTAAACACAGCGACCCTTCAGCTACTCTTATGCCTAAATTTGATAGTATGCCAGTTCCTTCTAGCAATAGAAATAAGGCATCAAATATAGTTTCGTGCCCACCTGACCCCAGTATACCTACTTTTGACGAAAATAATTTTCCAGCAGTATCAAGTAATGTAACTATTGTGTGTGTACCAAACAATACGAATCCTCTTTCGTCAGGAGTTCAAATAAATACATCTAGTGGTATTTTTACTGAGAAGCCAGTTGACTGTAATCATGATCCTCGGCTACCGTTGTCTCCAATACAACAGATACACATTTCAACGGAAGTCCCTCCATCTCATTCTGCACATGACATGGAGAATATACCTAGTGAGCGAGAAGTTTCTTCTGGTAAGTTAAATTCTACAGAGAGTGATGGTCAGGTTTGCAATTTCCCTGGTTCCCAAGAGCAGGATGGCTTGCCTGATAACAATGTAACTGATCACACCATATCTTCTCAGTCTAGTGACATACAGGTTGACTCTCCTATCACTAACTTTAGTGAAATTACCGAAGAAACTCGTACTTGTTCCAAATGTACCAAAAGGAACGAATTAAGTCAAAAGCTGTTCAAAAAATCTGAAACTGATGCAAATATGTCTAGCATGTCTACAAGATACATGTCTAGCATGTCTGTTATGTTGTAATTCTTTCCTTTGTAAGTTATATTTTTAATGGGTTAAGTTACTCTATGTTCAACTATGTTAGTTTCTTTTTTATTAATTAGGTCAGGTTTACTTTATGCTGTTTAAATGTTCTACGGTTTGCCGAATTAATTTCTTCGTTAGTTGCTATGCTGTTTTTGCTGTTTTCCTTCAAGAAATTTATATTTTATTGGTCGTTGTGTGTATTTGCCAATGTGATGTTGTTTAAAATAGCTACAATTAACATTAACAATTTACAAAGCCCCATCAAGCAATCTGCACTCTTTGATTTTCTACAAAGTGAAGGAATTGATGTTGCTTTTTTCCAAGAAGTTGGTATTGCGGACCTGAATCTAAGTCCATCATACATAGTCGAAAATAACTTTAACAATAGTGGCACAGATACAGCAATTGCTTTCAAGCATTCTACACGTTTTTCTTCTCCTATGTGTCATCCGTCTGGTTGCATATTAAATTTTAAACCAGGGAATATCAATACAGTCAACGTTTATTCTCCGAGTGGCTGACATGCTCAAACTGATCGAAATTCCTTCTTTTCCCAGGATGTAGCTCTTACACTAGGACCCAATGTTGATCGATTAATTATGGCAGGGGATTATAATTGCGTTTTAAGGCCTGAAGATGAAGCCCCAGGCTTTAATTTCAGTCATGCTCTCCAGGAATTAGTGACTGGATTTCATTTACAAGATACATGATATGTCTGAAGCCACAAGCACATGATTATACTTACTTATCATACCAAAGTGCATCACGCCTTTACCGTATATATGTCTCCCCACCAATGGTGCCCTGTATTAAACAAGTTCAAATTGTTCACACATCCTTTTCTGATCACTCTGCTTGTATTGTAAGGTTTTCTTTAAATAATCTAAATGTTGAACTAGGTAGAGGTTACTGGCAATTAAATGCATAGTTATTGGAAGACGAACACTTTTGTGCTGAGTTTCAATTGAAATGACAATACTGGCTTAGGCAGAGGAAATATTTTCCCACTATTACTGGATGGTGGTATATTTACTTCAAACCATGATTTGCGACTTTCTACCGTTGGTATTCCTCTGAAAAGTCTCGAGATCTTCGCAAATTGCTTTACTTTTATACCAGATGCTTAAGAGAAGCTCGATGAGCTGCATTTCTGACTTGTCCATATTACCTTAGGTTGAACGTTATCAGGCATTGCTTCTAAATTTGAATCGCCGACGTGTAGCTGAAATCAAGATTAGAAACAAGACCCCCTTAGTAGATGCTGATGTAAAACTATCACCAGTGGCGTATTTACGATTTTGTTTCGGGGGGCTTTGCTAACTTTGGGGGGGGGGGAGCTTTGCCTGAAAATGTAAAAATTCTGCAAGTATTTCATATACTTTACTATAGTAAGATTTCGGGGGGACTTAAGCCCGGAAGCCCCCCTAAATACGCCACTGACCATCACTATATCATGTACTTAGTAAGATGAAACGAGGTCAAGACAAATGGATTCATCACATCCGTGATTAGGAAGGACAACTTCATGAGGATATTGCCTCCATTAAAATGTATTTCTGTCGTATTACCACAACCTATATGGTCTTTCTGAAGTTAATAACATGCCTGAGGAATCTTTTAGTCCACTTTCTTGTGTTCTTGATGATACAGCACGACAATTTCTTGTGCACCCATTTACTATTGAAGATGTACAACATGCATTCATGACAGCTCCTAAAGGAAAATCTCTAGGACTAGATGGAATATCCGGAGAATGGTATGTTAATTTTCTGCCCTCATTGGTGAATTACTAACTTCTCTAGTTAACGAGTATTTCAGCGATAATCCACAGAAACTGTATCGCACTCCTGGTGTTACAGTTTTTATACCTAAACAAGCAAATCCTATAAATGTTAATCACTATCAACCAATAACTCTTCTCAATTGCGATTACAAATTGCTCGCTCGTTGTTTGAACAATAGATTCCTACCATTTACTGATATTCTTGCTGGACCATTTCAGTTTCCCCAAAAAGGTGAAAAAAATTTACCATGTGCTACAAACTCTGTGTGATGTTATTGCGAAAAAACAGTCAAAATACTAGTCATGCCTTGCTTGCCTTAGATTTCAACCAGGCATTTGATTGTGTAAATCACAATTTTTGTGCATTTGTTGCAACATATGGGAGTGGAAGACTTATTTATCCGTTAAATTCGAGTTTTGTATGATGCCGCACAGTCGAAACTAAAAGTCAATGGTTTCTGACCACTCCTATTGCTATAAAACGTACTGTCAGGCAAATGTCCACTAAGTATGACTCTAATTATAATTTCTATATGCTCTTTACTATACAGCACCAATCAACGTATACAAGGTCTTCACATCTGAACTGTTTCTGTCAAAGTGTGATGACGTAAATGTATTTCTGCGGGACCCACAGGATTTAGAACTAGTTGAAGATTGTGTTCAAAAGTACTGTGAATATTCAGGCGCACTTCTTAATCGCGTGAAAACTAAATTCATGCCGTTAGGGAATGGTTCTAGAAATTCATATGAACATTTTCTAACGATGTTGTCTGTTTTCAAAGTATTGGGCATTTACTTTTCCCGTCTACTTGCATGAGAGCATATCTAATATTTTTGAAGATGTTTTCTTGAGGGTCAGATCTGTTTTACATAGGCACCAATATCGCCAACTTTCATTGATATCTCGTGTGTATTCTGTGAACACATATGCCTTTTCCAAGTTGTGATATATGTCAAATTTTGCCTATGCCTAAACTTTATATTCAAAGCATCGGTAACTGTTTTTTGTGGGCAGGTATGATTTTTCGAATACGCTATCCAGCTACCTGTTAGCCATATCATACAGGAGGACTGAACTTGATACATGTTGAAAGTAAAATAAAAGCTTTATTCTACCACAGAGGATTCCAAAACATACAAGGTATTGGAGACCAACGCAACAGTACACTACTTTTATCTCTAGTCGATACCAATAATGAAACATTACTAATGTGTTTACCTCTCATTCCTCCTGACTTTTGGTATTTTACAGACGGTATGTGTACTTACTATTATTTGTCTCCCAGTGACACCGAACATTTTCCTACAAGTGTGAAACTTCTTTATATGTTGCTATTACAACAACAAAGCAGCCGCTGCATCGCATAACTTTCAAATTACCAAATGCGAATTGGACACAGTTGGAAGAACATTTCCTTCAATTTTCTATCAACCTCAGCTCGTTCGTTAAGGTACAGAGTTGTTAACAATATCATAGACACTAAGGCAAAAGGACATCATCTCTAGATTTCCGATGACAATCGATATGATATCTCTGAAAAAGTAGATACGTTGGAACATCGACTCACGTTTTGCAACAGATCAACACCAATTTAGAAAATCTCTTGTGACGTGATTCAATACCTGTGTAAGATCAGTTTTGACTGTGCTACTCTTCAAATGCTTATGTTACCTGATTTTAAGTATTTTCCGCAACAGAAACATCATTCTGTCATTTAGCTAAGTGCAAACACCATTGAATATATTCTGTCCCCTCGTTCTCCTCAAGCACGTCACAAGTACAAAGATTTCCTGTGTCTACAATATAGTAAATTTCACTCACCAAGGAAG